>NC_073306.1:75052328-75413161 GCF_027595985.1 Sorex araneus
ACACCAACACCACCAATGCCTCAACTGTCACATTTTCTGAGGAACAATTCTTCTCCAGTGTCAAAAAACGACATGGTGTGATCAACGCTTTTTCACTTGGTCAGTCCAATGACGTTGTACTTGATGTTCTGCGCTTGCAACAACAGATCATCAATGGATGCTTCCGATGCCAGTGCAGGTGCATTAAAAGTAACAGACAGTAATTTTAGTCTTTAATTTGGGCAGCCTAGTTCAGCCCTGAGATTTTATCAGCCTCTCCTTGCTCATCCTTCTCAACGCTGCCATACTGGAGGCTCTTTCAGGGTCAGGTGAACGAGGCCCGTTATAGTTACTGTTTTTGGCATATCTAATACTCTACAGGGAGTTTGCCAGATTCTGCCGTGTGGGTGGGTTACCCTTAGTAGCTTGCCGGGCTTTCTGAGAGGGACGGAAGCTTTTAGGGCAGCCTCTAATCGCCCTTACAGGTGCTCCCAGCCCACCAAATGTAAGCTTTTGGTCAACTGGTTTGTTGTAACAATCTGCATGCTGACAAACATGCACCTGCCTCCGTCTCTGGGCAGCACCTGTTGGCACCATGCCACCCCCTCCACGATGAGGCGGCGAACCATCGAGGGGTAGAGTGATCACGCGGTAGAGTACAAAATAATGGGAGATAGAAAATAATGTTGACCAAACTTCTGACAAACTGCCTGTTTGTGAGATGGACAATCATTGACATTTTAGTTTTCTACTATTTGGCTTATACTGTCGAAGGATGAGTTGGACAAAACACAGTTCCTCTAACAGAGAAAGTGGAACCATCTCCTACTCTGCATTTCCACACAGAGAACCTACAGGAGACCAGGCTTCCTTTGTTTTCTGAAGGCTGTACTGCTTTACCTAACCATAACTACTCTCCTTGCTTATTTCGGATGTAAAAGTTTGGAATCAGAAGCAGGGGCAGGAAAGAAAGGATGTGCTACTTCGAAGAACACAATGCTTTGGGAGTGTAAGTGATTTTACAGTCCCATAGAGAGGCCAGAAACAGAAAGGGGGAAAGAAAGTCACACATCATGTGGCAAAAGGGCCAGTCAGACTCTTTTGATTGTGCAAGGTCCTAAGAACTACAAAAATGTGTGATGTAACACTGTATTCTATTTAATATAGTAGGCTATAAAGAGTAGCCTGGATCTCTAGAGCACCAGTTGGAATGTCCCCCACAAACAAAAATTTAACGTTAAAAATACAAAAGGAAAAGCAATTCCCTTGAAACTGCTGAACTGAATTAATCACTCATAATATTATGAAAACAACACTAAATTTCTATTTTTACTTGTTATTCACTATCAACATAAAATGTAAATAAGTTAGAACTTATCTTCTATGACTTTTTTTTCATTCTTCTCTTTTGAATTTCCCTGTCCACTGGGTATGTGCCCTGGTTCAATTCCTGTGCTAAGCAAACTTATACCAGGATCCTGTCATTCTATTTAGAGGAAAATTTGAAAGCCATTCTTTCTTTCCTTCCACAAGTGTACAACTGTCATCCCCCTGTTGTTCATCAATTTACTTGAGCAGGCACCAGTAATGTCTCTATTATACTCAGCCCTGGGATTTTAGCAGCCTCTACTTACTCGTCTTTCCCAACGACTGGAGACTCTTTCAGGGTCAGGGGCATGAGACCTATCGTTACTGGTTTTGGCATATCAAATACACCACGAGTAGCTTGCCAGGCTCTACCGTGTGGGCAGGATACTCTCGGTAGCTTGCCAGGCTCTCTAAGAGGGGCGGAGAAATCGAACCAGGGTTGGCCACATGCAAGGCAAACACCCTACCCGCTGTGCTATCGCTTCCAGCCAAATGGAAAGTCAAATTTAAGAAAATACAGCTTTCAAGGAAGTCACATAGTTGTGACAGAGTTCAGAAAAGACTGGAGTCTCTCTCCGAGAGGTCTGTATATATTTTTTACTGTATTGGGGATATGAATATGCCATGGGGAGCTTGCAAGTCTCTCCCTTGTGGGCAATAGACTCTTGGTAGCTTGTCAGGTCCTCCAACACATTTAAGAAAATATCACTCTCAGAAGAAGCAGTGGAAACCCAAATTTGTCTTCATTTCAAGCCATATTGATTAGTCCGATTTTAAGTCTCTGGATATTGGCCATTGATGGAATTACACACACCTGGGTTCCTCTGCCGGTACCTTCATGCATGAGGCCTGTCCAAATGTGTGGAGAGGGGCCTCGGGCATGGCTGTAGCTAGGTTCTGGTGGTCTGCGGCCGCTGGGAGACTTAAAATCCAGAGACTTAAAAGCAAGCTTCCAGAAGAGAGCAATGCAGAGAGTCTCTTGCCTGCAAGTCTGGCTGTCTTTCCCAGGGTCCCTCGGAGGGTATGGGCTCCAGCTTCCCTTCCCACCCTGAGCAGAGTTCCCGGCGGCCGAAGACCACCGGAATCTAGCTATAGCCACTCAAGAATAGAAATTCTTTCTTTTTTTTTTTTGCTTTTTGGGTCACACCCAGCAATGCTCAGGGGTTACTCCTGGCTTTGCACTCAGGAATTACTCCTGGCAGTGCTTGGGGGACCATATGGGATGCCGGGGATTGAACCCGGGTCGGCCGCGTGCAAGGCAAATGCCCTACCCACTGTGCTATCGCTCCGGCCCCAAGAATAGAAATTCTTGAGTCATCTCATAACTTCTAACCTAGTCCTCATTCTCATTTTTTAAAAACTGTTAAAATTTTTAACTGTTAAATATTATGTCTTATGAAATTATAACCAGATTGTGGATTTATTAATTCCATGGAATCTGGGATAATATTCTTAGGTTCAACACAAGACTGCCATTTACTAGCATTGTGAACTTAGAAAGTTACTGGAATTCTGTGTGCCTCAGTTCCCCCATAGCTAAAATGAAGATAGTTCATACATGAGATATGGATGGTGAGGATTAAGTGAAAGATTTTAGGAAACACTGAGTAAGTATTAACAAATAATATTATTTACTTTGTCTCTACAGTAACCGACACACTATAAGATGTTTTTGATAGTGGTAAAAGTTCATATTAGTAAATTCAATAAAAGCAAATTATATTCCTTTTTATGAGACAGACTTTTAAAAAAAACTGACTCATAAAACCTGACAAAATCTTCCTTCATTAATCAATGGCTCAAAATATTTTTAATTTGGCGTCTGAAAAGTGATAGTAGAACAGGGAGTATGCTTGCTTTCTCTGTGACCAACCTGGGTTCCATCTGTGGTACCCCATATGATCCTACGAGCACTAACAGGAGTGCAGAAGTGATTCTTGAGCACAGAGCCAGAAGAAATCCCTGAATACTGCTATGTATGGACAAATAAAACATTTTAATTTATATTTTAAAACCGTCATGATTAATGTGGTGTTACTTAAATTTAATAATCTCCAATGGACTACCATTACATATTAATAAATAATTTAAAAGATAATTAAATGACATTGTAAAACTGAGGACATTAGCATTACTGTTTCTATTCATTCCACTATGAAATATTACTTTTCACATTGCCTTGACAGAATTTACAAATTCCTTTATTTAGGCAATCAACCCAAATTATAAAGTTGAAAAAAATCTTCCTAAGTAAGAAACTTATGATTATTTTATTTAAAGAGACCTGATTCCCTGCTTCTGATCACTTTACACAGCAATTCTCAAACATACAATAAAACAGGTGTCTAAAGTACAGAATTTCCTCATATCTGACATGTTGAACTTTGTATGACCCCATGGACCCATTATCACCTGGTAATACTTAGCAATAAATATATATAAATGATGGAAATAAGGTGAAAGAGAAGGTGGTTCTTCTCTCAAGAGAGAGAGGAGAGAGGAGAAAGGAAGTATGGCAACACTCAGAAGCTTTGTCTTCCTCTCTGTCCTATACTTGCTACATGGTTGCAATTCTTCCCTGATTCAACTGAAAGACAATGGCTATGAAGGTATTATCATTGCTATAAACCCTGATGTGCCAGAAAATGAAGCTCTAATTACAGCAATACAGGTAAGAATTCTGGTTGAATTAAGTAAGAGAAAACATGTCGGTGATTATTATTAGAAAGACTTTTGAACACTCCAAGAAACTTAAAAACAGCTTGATGCAGTGAAAATGATGCTGCAGTGGGCCATGAGAACTGGGGGAGCAAGGAAGGGTTCTGCTTTCTTTCACTAGAGACCAAACAAATCTGAGGTAAGCTTCAGCTTCTCATCTCTAACCTCAGCAGTTGGAATTGCTGTTACTAAACAAACACCAGTGGAATTCTTCTGGATAGTCAGGGGGACACTAGGGAATTTTTTAAGTGTCGGCTCTTGGGCAGTGCATGTTATTCTCAGGTTATAGATAGTAATAGATAACAAAAAGCAGGGCAGATGATAGAAAACTGCTATGAAGAAAAATAAATCAACAAAACGAAATGGAAAATGTTGGCATTGCTGGTGAAGGGAGAGAATATGGTTACATTTCATATTTGGTAGCAAGGGAAAGCTTCGCTTCGGAGATAGTATCTGAGGCTGATAGCTGAGAGGCATGAAAGAAGAGCCCACAGAAAAAAAGAAAGAAGGAACAGAAGCATAGAGGTAAGAGCTGATTTGGTATGACCTGGGAAACAACTGGAATGAGCGGGTGAAAGGGTGGGCAAAGCAGAGAGATTGAGTTTGCGACTCCCAGGTTACTGGATGACTCTGAGTGTAACAGGAATCATGAAAGGGGTGTGAGCAGAGAGGGGTGTGCTCTCTCCTCCATGTTCAGCAGCCACTGCATGTAACACGGACAAAACCCTGAGGATGGTGCTTCCACTTGTCACACATCCTGAGACCATAGGGCTGGAGCAGGACAACGGGTAGGAGGCTGTTACAATTGAGAAGAGATAGTGAGTAAGGGTCAGTATATTGTAGGAGAGAGAACTTGTGACGTGATCTGAACATATTCTGAGGATATCATGGACAATTTTTCAGATGATTTTAATGTACATGTGTTGGGGGGAATATGAAAAAGATATAAGTTAATAATTTAAGGATTTTGGCCTGATCATTTGGAGAAGATGAAATTATCATCAATTGAATTATCCTCAACTAGCAGTATTATTGAATCATAATTTTTATACTGGATTAATTCTTAATTATGTCTTGAGATGTCAACTGTCCATTTTCCTAATTTCTTTTATTCTTGTGTCTTTGGGCTTGAGGGTGCTTGTTTTCAGAGATGTCAATGTCTTCATCTTCTTGACCCAGTTCAGGCATTATAGAAATTTTTAGAAGAAACTTAATAGGAAGAAAATAGGCCTTGTTGCAAGGCAGGTCTGGTTAAGTAAGTGAACATCAAATTCTGTGGACTCAGCACAGAATAAAACCTGAACATAGATAGTAAGGAAAATAGGAGCCAACGGAAGACACTGCAGTTCTCCCAGGTGGTAGCAATACCATTTTGCCAAAATTATTTATTTGGCTGAACTTTTAACCATTTCTATACTCAAGAGCTTAAGCATTCATACTGAGGAATATGTGATTTAAACTCTGTCTTGAGACATAGAAAGATCGCACTCATATGTGGAATATAAAGTAGCTGAGAGGTACAAGCTTACAATGTTGCGATTCCTGGCAGACATTTCTCTGGACTTAGTTACTAAAATACTAAAATACAGAAATCCAAAACTATGCTGCTGCTAGTGCGGCCTCCTGACCTCATATCTCTTCATTCTCAGCCATGGAAAACAAATTACCAAATGCTTTCTTTTCAGCAGATCGACTTTAGGAGGGAGAAACTCCAAATCAATAATAGTGAATTTTTTTTGTTTAAATATTGAATGTAATCAAAGTAAAGTGAAAGTAAAGTAAAATTTACCAGTTACACATGCGGGGTGGGGGGCTGGGGAGGTGGGGGGAAGGGGGGAGGTATATCGTGATTCTTGGTGGTGGAATAGGTGCACTGGTGAAGGGATGGGTGTTTGAGCATTGTATAACTGAGACTTTAACCTGAACGCTTTGTAACTTTCCACATGGTGAATTAATAAAAGAATTTTAAAAAAATAATAAAAATAAAAAATAAACTCTGTCTTGAGAAAAGTGATATTTTAGCAATACTTTTTAGTTTTGACAAATAAACTCTATCCCAACATACAGGAGTCATAGCCCCAACGGGAAATGAATGTTTTCAGGGACTTTTATTTATAACCAGTACTATTTATACCCAGCAATACTTATACCTAGTACTATTTATACCCGGTACTATGGGTATGTATATAGGTGTTTGTACACATACATGCATAGGCACACCTATGCTACACATATAGGTTGATACTTGGGATACCACTAAGGATTGCCTAATTGGAAGGACAGGGTGGGTCTTTCATGAATACTTGTGTTTAATCTATGAACAGTCAGCTGTTCTGTGTGGATATTGACAGGAGTTTGATATGCAAGGTGTTTGATAAACTGAAATTATTAGCTTTTCAAATGTAGACTGGGAAAACAGCCCATATTTTTATTAAGACTGTCAAGGCTAGTTAAAATTAAATCATATATCCAGTGAGTGCATATACTAGAGTGCTTTATAATTTGTTCCACGTTTATATATTTATTTTTATTGTTTTGGTAAAATGGTTATAATAGAATTAGCTTGAGAGGTTTTGATGAACAAAGTTACTGCATCTCCACTATCACCAAGTTGTCCAATACCCTCCACCAATGTCTCTGAGTCACTATACTTGCCCATCCTTCCCCCCACTATCCCACTCTCTTGATAACCTCAGTTTTTAATTTGGAGGCAAAAAAAATGGAGATAAGTTATTCCATCCTTATATTATCCTTAAATGTAAATAATAAGGGTCAAAATATAGCTCAGTGGTAGAGCACTTGTCTTGTGATACTTTGGGTTCAATCCCTGGAACTATAAAATAGTCTAAGATATGAGAAAAGTGAGCTTCAGCATGACATAATTTGTCAATATCTGTCACGCAAAAAGTACTAATTCCAGTAAGAGAAACAAGAAGATGATTCTAAATTCTATGTCTTCACCATATCATAAAATTTCTCTGAATATGAAACAGAAGCATTTGATAAAGGATTATGAGACACTGAAAGCTCTAGGAGACAGGGGGAATGAAGGTTGGGCCACAGCCAACAGTACTCGTGGGTTTCTGGAAGGGGCCAGGATATCATATGTTGTGGTGGGGATTAAACCAGGGTTGGCCATGTATAAGGCAAGCACCTAAATTCATATACTATCTTCCCATACCTACAGTAAAAAGTATTAAGTGTGCAAGACCAAGAAATAAATTTTGTGTAGCAAAGTGAGGAGAGCAGAGTAGAAATTTTGAGACTGAGATTCTGTTTTACTCACTGCTTTTAAATTGGAAAATGTCTGTCATGAATTCCTGCTCCTTTAAGTCATGTCATTTGACCATGTTATATTTTCCCCTTAATAACAGGACATGGTGACTGAAGCTTCTACTTACCTGTTTAAAGCCACAGAAAGCAGAACATATTTTAAAAATGTTAATATATTAATTCCAGGCACCTGGAAAACAAAACCTGAATATATGAGGCCAAGATATGAAAGCTACAAACATGTAAGGCTCAATAAAACTTCTCTTAGAAATTATATTTTCTGGAAACAAATTTATTTTCTGTTGTTCCTCAATATTACTTAAAATTAATTATTTTAGAGTAAATATTATCATTTCTATTGCTAATATTTAAAATCATTTTATGCATTCTCAGGCCACTGTCATAATTGCGCCACCTGCATTGCCAGGTAGAGATGAACCCTACACAAAACACTTTTCACAATGTGGAGAAGTAGGAGAATTCATTCATTTGACCCCTGAGTTTCTACTTGGAAACAAGGAAAATAAATATGGACCACCAGGTAAGAGTTCTAGTCATTAAAACTGAGTAAAAAACTAGCTTTCTACAATATTTAAATCCTAACTCCTGTAGCAACCATGTCCTTGGACAAGTAGCCTAGCCTCTCTGTGCTTATTTCCTAAAATATCATAAATAAAGGAATTCTGAATTTCAAAATTGTTATGAATATCAGGTAATTCGTGCAATTTAGTGTACTTTTATGGAAATGTGAACATAGGGCAGCAAATTATACATGTATTTCTCAAGGCATTTTTGGGCTTGAATAATTCAGTATTCCACAACTGGACAATAATCATCTTCTGCTCCATGAAAGACAGCAAGTGGAAAGCTGAAAACTACCAACATACATTTTTCTGGACAGGATGAAATGGTCAAGTATTATTCAACTTATATGTTTGAATCCTTCTTAACGCTGTTGTACTGGGGGCTCTTTAAGTGTCAGGGGAATGAGGCCCATTGTTGTTATTGTTTTTGGCATATCGAATACACCATGGGTAGTTTGTCAGGCTCTGCTGTGCAGGTGGGATATTCTCGGTAGCTTGCTGGGCTCTCCAAGAGGGATGGAGGCTTTTAGGGCGACCTCTAATCGCCCTTACAGGTGTTCCCATGGTTCACATCATATTTGAACCCCATCAACTATGGTGTGGTAATTATGGAAAATGAGTATTAAGTGTCTTATGATGTTAGGAAAGCTGCCTGGAGCATGGCAGTGGCTGGATAGTTGCGTGGCCGCCCACCTACGAGATGGTCAGACTTCTTCGT
The DNA here is from genome assembly GCF_027595985.1 of Sorex araneus. Lineage (NCBI taxonomy): Eukaryota > Metazoa > Chordata > Mammalia > Eulipotyphla > Soricidae > Sorex > Sorex araneus. The sequence continues at coordinate 75,060,969 of NC_073306.1, forward strand.
CAAAACTCTGAATGAATGGTTTGAGGCTCTTCATGTTCCTGGAGCGAGCAGATGCCATTGGGCTACACTAGCACGTGACAGGGATGGATGGAGACGTTACTAGCTCCTGCTCGAGCAAATCAAAGATCAACGGGATGACAAGTGGTACAAGTGATTTGTTTGAATCAGATGAACTTTCTAAGTAAATGATCCTTTCTAGCTATAAAAATGGTAATTTTGACTACTTCAACTTACAAGTTACGATCACTAGTTAAAAAGAAGTAATGCATATTATATTTATTACAAAAATGCAACTTATTGTTCAAGAAGGCTTTAACTCATATGTCACTATTGCTTAAGAAAACTTTCCTGAGTCCATGTACCCCAGGTACACCTCTCCCTCTTCCACTGCCCCTTCAGTGAGTTTTGATTAAATCCCCTGTCTCTTTTGAACATTCAGCTAGCCCTGGTCCTCAACTTTATTGGGAACTGTATTCCAACTGGTCTTAAAATCTCCTTCCTCACATCCTAAGCTTTTTCTCCCCTCTTAGCTTAAGCATCACCCTGTTTGTTCTCCTGTCACCTATGTCCCTTTACACCTTTCTAGCTATACATCTTTCCTACTTGGCATGTAAGGTAAAGCCAGTCATTTCAACTGTAGGTATAAAAATCCAAGCTTCCTCACTACTTTTGTTTGATTCAACTTTTTAATCCTTAGTACTACATTCCAGCCAGTTTTCATTTAATATGCTTCCAAGATTAAAAAAATCATAAAATCATAACAACAAAATAATACAAAACACATATTTCAAAGCTCAAGGAAGCCTCAACACTTCTCAATGACACTTTTACTTACTTCTTTTCAATTCTCTTTTTCAATTCGCATTTCAGGTTTTAGATGTTCTCTACTAATTCTTTTCATTCCATTCATTAAAATATACCTTGACTGAAAACAAACTCTACTTTCAAATTTATGTCCATTTTCAACTCCCAACTTCTATAAGGATTAGGAATTGAACTTCTTTGCCTACTTCAGACTTATTCCATAACTAACAGCATTCTATAGCTGTTCCAGCTATGCCTACAACTGCCGTAATGTTACTCATATGTCTGTGAAAAAAAAGTCAGATCATGCAAAACCATGCCCTAAAACCAAAATGGCTTTTAGGAAATTAATATTAATAAGAAAGTCTTCAGAGTTTACGTAATTGGTGCTAAAGATGATAACATTACCTACCCAAAAGAAAACTGGACCATCCAGGCAGCATTTCAGTGTGACTAGAGACTGCCAACAAAGCAGATATTAGAATAACATACAGCATAAAATCCTGTTACAACTGAGAATAGGACAAATAGAAAGTGAGAAGATGATGTACATTGGAATGGGATTCTAAGAGAGCCAGAATTTTTAAATAAAAATTCTAAATATTTAAGGTGTAGAACATGGTGTTTTGATATGCATATATGCTGAAATGATTACTGCCCTCAAATAATTTCATAATTCATATCCTGCCACACCCACCTTAATGTGTACCCTTTAGGTCTGTCATACACACCCTGCAAATAAGGTGGGAATGGGGCTGGGGCAGCCATAAAATGAGAACTGTGCGGAGGGGACTGTATTGGGGAAGTCACAGGGTAGACAATTTTGAATTGTCTTAAAATTTGTCAAATTCCTATTTTAGTAGCTGATATAGGGTTTCCTCCCTCCCATACATAATTCTAGTTTACTACTGGCTCCATTCAAGTATGAAACCTTAAACAAGTGATTTAAGTTTAGCATAAAGGGTTACTTAGGAACATGTTAGTATGTGAATTCTTGCTCTGTGGTTTTTTGTTTTTTTGCAATTATTATAAACTCCCAGGTAATAATGTTGCTAGTCCTACTAGTCCACCAAATGGGTTTTTTTGTTTATTTGTTTGGGTTTTTTTTGGCTTTTTGGGTCACACCCAGAAGTGCTCAGGGCTAACTCCTGGCTCTACACTCAGGAATCACTCCTGACGGTGCTCGGGGGACCATATGGGATGCTGGGAATCGAACCTGGGTCAGCCGCGTGCAAGACAAACGCCTTACCCACTGAACTATCGCTATATCCCCCCACCTAACAGTTTTTGAGTATCAAAAGCTAAATAGTTTGACATATGATTTTCATATGACATTATTTACCTTCCCCTCTTATTTTCAGAGCCCAGCAATTACAGTAATACACTGCAACAAAACAGAAATCATTTTCAACTTTTTTATTGCTATTTACTTTTTCTATTATTCATTAAAATTCCACTTTTTTCTTCTATCTTTAAGCTATGGATTTACTTTATTCTTCATTTACTCTGTAATAATCTTTAGGAAAAGATTTTTATTCTGACTTCCTCTATCTAAACTTCTCCCTGTCAGTAACTATATATTACTCACCTTTTAATTTCAAAGATAGTGCTGAATATATAAAATATTTTTATGTTATAGGTGATTATACTTAAGAACAATATGATTATATTGCAACACCGGGGATCCAGACGGAGGAGGTGCAGCCACCACACCTTCTCCAGATGGAGCCCCGGGGACACTGAGCAGCAACTAACACGGCTCCGGGATGCGGGACTGGGACAACTCCGAAACGCGTGACCGTGTTAGTGGCCACGTGACCTTTTCTAAATACTGAAAACATACAATCTTTTAATGGAAAATTAATTATCAAATGCTTCCTTGGTAGTAGGGCTGTCTTTCTTGGGGGGAAACTCCAACAACAATAGTGAGTTTTGTGTTGAAATATGGAACGTAATCAAGGTAAAGAGAAAATGAAGCGAAATTCATCAATTATACAGTTGGGGGCGGGGGGGCGGGGCAGGGCAGGGGGTATACTGGGGTTTTTGGTGGTGGAATATGGGCACTGGTGAATGGATGGGTATTTGAATATTGTATAACTGAGACATAAACCTGAGAACTTTGTAACTTTCCACATGGTGATTCAATAAAAATTAAAAATAAAAATAAAAAAGAAAATATGATTATATTTAAGAACAATAAATTAATTACTTCACTTAGACATTTATGAAATTATTATTATATAGAGTCTATGGTTATGTTTTTCCATCCTATGATTATAAACCCTTAAGAAACATATATAAACAGATTTTAACATTTAATTTATACTGTCAGAAATTTTAGTGTCACTGGTATATTGCATATCTGCCTATTTTGTTGGTTGGAGAGAGCTTCGTAGAACCAAAAATCATTTTAATATCTAAGATGTTTTCCTCTCCAAGAACCAATCCCCAAGCCCAGTCTCTATGCCCTTAGCACGTAGGAAACAAATTTTTCATTGATTTAACATTTAAAATAAAATATAATATACTTAATAACAGACCATTACATATAATATGGACTGGAGCGATAGCACAGCAGGTAGGGCATTTGCCTTGCACACAGCCGACCCAAGTTCGATTCCTCCATCCCTCTCAGAGAGCCCAGCAAGCTACTGAGAGTATCCCTCGCACACGGCTGAGCCTGGCAAGCTCCCCGTGGTGTATTCAATATGCCAAAAACAATAACAAGTCAACAATGGAGATGTTACTGGACCCCTTGAGCAAATCAATGAACAACAGGATGGCAGTGATACAGTGCAGCACTACATATAATGTATGTAATATTTTTATTTAAAATCCTGTTTAGGTTATTTAAAACCATAACATCAATATTTTCTTGAAAATTAAAAAAATTGATGGACTTCTTTTGCCACTAGAATTCTGATATATATTTGAAATATTTTCTCACAGGCCGGCTACTTGTCCATGAATGGGCTCACCTCCGCTGGGGAGTGTTTGATGAGTATAATGAGGATGAGCCTTTCTACGCTGCTTCAAATAAGAAAATTGAAGCAACAAGGTATAACCACTTACATTTTCTTAACTGAATTTAGATCGTTACTTCTTTTTTAAAATTTCTTTTAAATGCTGATTATTTTCATTTCAAAGTAGGTTATATAGGCTGTACACCAAAACTGGTTTATTTTATTTTAGTAAATGTATCTTGGGCTGGAGCAATAGCACAGTGGTTGGGCGTTCGCCTTTCATGCAGCTGACCCGAGTTCAATTCCTCCGCCCCTCTCGGAGAGCCCAGCAAGCTACTGAGAGTATCGAGCCCGCACGGCAGAACCTGGCAAGCTACCCGTGTGTATTGGATGTGCCAAAAACAGTAACAATAAGTCTCTCAATGAGAGATGTTACTGGTGCCCGCTCGAACAAATAGATGAGCAACGGGATGACAGTGACAGTGACAGTAATGTATCTTAAAATAGCTGATGGTCCATTTAAATTACACATAAATTCAAAAACATTTCATAGGTTGTATGACATATGTTTGTCCCTCACCACTAGAGCTGGCAGAACTCATTTGTGCTAAAACTGTGCTCTGTGGAAAATGTACTATATGCTTGTATCACTTGTATCACATGTCTTCCCGTTGATCTTCAATTTGCTCTAGTGGGCACCAATAACGTCTCCATTTGTCCCTGTCAAGTGCTAGCATAGCCCAATGATATCTGCTTGCTCCAGGAACAGGAAAAGCCTCAAACCATTTATTCAGGGTTTTAACGAAGAAGTCTGACCATCTCGTTGGTGGGAGGCCACACGGTCTTGAATCCAGTCGGTAACAGCTCTAGTCCAGCGGTTTGAATCGCATTACATGTCCGGCCCATCTGATTTTTGATATCTTGGCAAACCAGACAGCGTCCCTGATTCTGACCATCGATGGAGGTCAGAATTCCGGATTCCTTCTCTCACTTGAGTGAGACATGATACTCCTAGCAAAGCTCTTTGGATTCCTCTTTGGGATACCCGAAAAGTGTTATCCTGTTTGCATAGGGCCCAAGTCTCTGAGACATACGTTAGTGCAGGAAGAACAGTGGAATCGAAAAGATGTGCCCGGGAGCTAGAGGTCCTTTGTCCTCTTAACCACTTCTTCGACGCTCCTGAAGGCGTTCCACACTGCTCTCTTTCTCCTGCGAAGTTCTGGCACCAAGTCATTCCTCATGTTGAGTTCTCAACCCAGGTACACATAGCTGCTGCATTCAGAGACGATCGTTACATTGAGAGCAGATGGAGTGTCAGGGACTAGTTTGTTTTTCATGAGCAACGTCTTGTTGAGGTTTAGCTGCAGTCTGACCTTCCCACACTTGAGGTCGAAGTAGACCAGCATTTGTGCTGCTTGGCTAATGTTTGGCATTATGAGAACCATGTTATCAGAGAAGTGGAGGTGGTGTAGTTGCTGACCGTCTATCTTCACTCCCATTCCTTCCCAATCCAGTCATCGCATGACTTTCTCGAGGGTGGCACTGAAGAGTTTTGGTGAAATAGTATCGCCCTGCCAAACCCCTCTCTTTACGTCAGTGATCACTTCCTGGTAGAATGGTGAAATCCTGGTGGTGAATCCGTAATACAGTTCGTGGAGAATCTTGATGTAAATCTGATTAATTTTGGTAGTCTAGTTCGTCCCTGAGATTTTTTCAGCCTCTTCTTGCTCAGCTTTCTTAACACTGTCGTATTGGGGGCTCTTTCGGTGTCAGGTGAATGAGGCTCGCTGTTGTTACTGTTTTGGGCATATCAAATATGCTATGGGTAGCTTGCCACAGGCTCTGCCATGTGGGCTGGGTACTCTCCGTAGCTTGCTGGGCTCTCCGAGAGGGATGGAGGCTTTTAGGGTGGCCTCCAATCGCCCTTAGAAGTGTTCCCATGGTTCACACCATATTTGAACTCTATCAAATATGGTGTGGGAATTATGGAAAATGGGTGTTTAGTGTTTTATGGTGTGTCGCGCGGCCGCAGTCCAGAGAGCAGCCTGGAGCATGGCGGTGGCTGGATAGTGGAGGTAGTGGGGGTTGGCCGGTGAGGTATTTATCTGGCTTGGGTAGGGTGGGGTGTCTGGGATTGACCTCCTCCCTAAGGTGCCGGAGATTGGAGGAGGCAGACAGAGGATCTTGTTTCTGGGTCTTGTTGAGCCTAGAGTCCAAGGTCAAAAAGTTCTGCTTACCTGGCTTTGTGGGGCATCACTCATGCGTAAGGTTCAGCCCAAGTCCTCCTCCTCCTCCTCTACCTCCTCTACCTCCTCCTCCTCCTCCTCCTCCTCTACCTCCTCCTCCTCCTCCTCCTCCTCCTCTTCCTCCTCCTCCTCTTCCTTCTCCTCCTCCTCCACTGCTATATTCTAGAAGACCAAAATTGAATTACAAAAGAATGAATAAGAAGAACTAGCAAGTAATGGTGACTGTGGGCTGAGTAAAACATCAACAGCTTTAAAAGCTAAATGGAAATTTCTTTGTGTTTATCAAGTTCATTTTTTCAGAGCTTATCTGCATCTGCAAATTTAGGGAGTAGGAGAGTACAGTGGTTAGATAGACCTAGGCTCAATTCGCAGCTGCATGTATTCCCCAAGCATCTCTAGATACAGTCCCGGAGGCTCCCAGCAGCAACCTGTTGGCACAGGTACCCCCAGCACCACAGGGCCCAAGCACACAGCAGCCTCAGGCCCAGACCACTGAACTGATGGTCAAGGGACCCAGGTGCTCCTGAGCAATGCCTGGGACACCCAGGCCCCCAAAACAACAGAAACAGAGAATTTTACAAATTATTATGAAATAACACCATTTAAGATGCTAGTGTCGTTATGAATCATTTTAGACAGTAAACATTTAATATTTAGTACATTACTACTGTCAAGACCAGTAATTTTTTAAAAAGCATCTGAAATATAAAAAAATTAAAAAATTAAAATATTTATCTAACATCACAATTAATAAAGCACAGTCCTCCTGATCCCAAGAGGAAGAGAAGCAAATTAGGGAAACAAATCCAAATACAGGTGCCATCCATTTAATCAATTTCAGATGCACTGCTAGGGTTTGGGACTTTTCACAAAAAATGGACAAAAAAAGGAGAGAACTATAATGAAGACTTCACTGACCTGAATGCACTTGTTTTAGGATGCATTAAAATAATTTTATATGTTTATACCATGGCGTGGAGCAATAGCACAGCGGCAGGGTGTTCACCTTTCACTTGGCCAACCCGTGTTCAATTCTTCCGCCCCTCTCAGAGAACCCTGCAAGCTACCGAGAGTATCGTGCCCACACGGCAGAGCCTGGCAAGCTACCCGTGGTGTATTTGATATGCCAAAAACAGTAACAACAAGTCTCACAATGGAGATGTTACTGGTGTCCGATTGAGCAAATCGATGAGCAACGGGATGACAGTGACAGTGACTATTTATACCATGTTTTCTCAAAATGTCTAATGTCTGTTAAAGAAAATTTATCTTAACTATTAAGTATGCCTCAGTGGAGACAATGGAAGTTATTGACTCGATAGAGTAACTCCCTAAATGACTAAATATAATCAAATTATTTCTTCTTCTGGAGGGAAGAGAGGGGAGGGCCTTACAAGTGCTGCTCAGACCACCTAGTGATACTCAGTGGCCACATCTGTGATTCTCAGCCCATGAACCCTGTGGTTCAATGCACCGTTTTCTACCTGAAGTGGTTGAGGCACCATGTGGCACCAAGAATAGAATCCAGAAAGGCCTAGCTTGTTCATCAATGAAATATCTCCCTGATTAAGTAATTGTTTCTTGAATTGCTTGTTTGAAGTGCAACATTAGAAACATAGGCTATATTTACAATCCCAGTTTATTTTTTGTAACCAATTTCATGTCAATTTCATGCATCAATACCTTTATCAAAATGTCTCCCCATCGCAGTTCCCATTCTTTGGGGAATATCATCTTTGAAATCTACAAAGAACTTGAACCTATATTTATTCAAAGAAGAAATGTTTTCATAAGTTAGTTTAGATACCCGCAATGCAATAACCACCACAAGGCTACTAGAAAAGATGTTGAAAAAGGGAACCTGCAGCCATGACTCTAAGGGCACATGCCAGGCCTTCCTGGTCAAAGTTTAGATTGCTTCATTCCAGCAGCAAACTAAAAGTTTGCATATACTGGGGAAACTATTTAAAGGTTCCCTCTGGTGGACTCTGATGGACAGTACACGTCAGATTGCCAGCACCACATTTCCCTTGAGCAGCACCAGGGGTAATCCCTAAGCACAGAGCCAGGAGGACCCCCTAAGCACTACTAAGTGTGGCCCTAATGCACCCCCAAATAAATAAATTAATTAAAATTTCAGCCTCAGGTTCCTGAAGAAAATAACTTCTCTTATAGATACACTTAAACTTTACTTTCAAAAAGGATGAATTGATACACAAGTCTGAATTAAACCTGGTGGAGGGTCTTGGAACTTTGGTGGTGATGGAGGGGCAATAGTTTTGTATATCATAAGCATGAAGTAAGCACTATGGTATTACTCAACAACAACAAAAATGTTATAAAAAACTTTAATATAAGAATCAATGTAAATATAAACACAAGAGATTTTTTTTAAGTACCAACGGTAAATTGGATTGATTTAAAGGTTAATGTCAATATTTTTCAGGTGCTCCAAAGATATTACTGGTATAAATAGAGTTTATAAGGTTGAAGGAGGTGGCAGTGATATACTTAGACCATGCAGATTTAATTCTACCACAAAACTATATGAAGAAGGTTGTCAGTTCTTCCCTGATAAAAAGCAAACTGCAAAAACATCAATAATGTTTATGCAAGCTATAGATTCTGTAAGTATACCAACTGTCACTTCAAGTTGCATATTTGTAATGAGTTATATGTTATTGTGTTTATAAAATATCCATGAAGGTAACCTGAAGGACTACCTGGATTAAGACAGACTTCTTTGAACAGTGACTAACACATAATAAACACTCAACTAATATATATATATATTTTTTTGCTTTTTGGGTCACACCCAGCGATACTCAGGGGTTACTCCTGGCTTTGCACTCAGGAATTACTCCTGGCGGTGCTTGGGGGACCATATGGGATGCCGGGGATCGAACCCGGGTCGGCCGCGTGCAAGGCAAACGCCCTATCCGCTGTGCTATCGCTCTGGCCCCTCAACTAATATTTTTGACTTACTTAAAATTTGTTTTGATATTGTAACTTCATATTTCATTAGAAAACATATTTACAAAGGGCTTTTAAAGGTTTTTATACTTGTGAAGAAATAAAATAATAAAGTAAATAATAAAATTTTTATTAGTTGTGCTAATGCATTTTATGTAATTTTTTTCACTCTGTTGAACTTTTAGGTCGTTGAATTCTGTAATAAAAAGAACCATAACAAAGAAGCTCCAAACCTACAAAATAAAAAGTGTAATTCCAGAAGCACATGGGAAGTGATCAGTACTTCTGAGGATATTAAAAACACGATGCCTATGATGGCACCACCCCCTCTGCCTGTGTTCTCATTGCTGAGGGTCGGTGAAAGAATTGTGTGCTTAGTTCTTGATAAGTCTGGAAGCATGGGGGTAAGTGTGTGGGCTCACTTCTGTTACGTAGAGGCAGAGGCATCTAAAAGCTCAGCCCTGTAACCTGTATCTGCTTTGTCCAAAGCATAATGCTAGCAATCAATTTCTGTAATCACAACCTCAATAGAATCAGTGAATACTGTAATGAAGAAAAAGGTTGGTGGTAGAGTTGAAAAGACAAAACCCATGAGAGCCTGTTCTTTCTAGAACTTTCTTTGAGAGAAACTTGAAACCCTTCTGTATTATTTTGTTATCTCAGAACTACATATTGAAATATGGAAATATATCCTGACCTTGCCCCATTTATCTACTGAAAATACTTGATAGACATAAGAAAAGAGTGGATTTATAGTTTTCTTCAAATCAAGAGATAAAATCAACCAGAGAATTTTTAATAGGCCTTTATTTTATTGGAATTAATTATCAGATGACTTCTTCATTCTCAAAGAAATAGACAACGAGCAATACCAGGTCTGGAGACATAGCTCAATGGGCTAAGCACTTGCTTTGCATACAGAAGGTCTGGGTTTGATTCCTGGAACCACAGGGAACGCCAAAAAAGAGCCAGGAATAACCCCTAAACACAGTGGCTGTGTTCATAAACAAACACAAACACTATAAGGAAGATATGTCTAGATCTTACCATTTATTTCTTCTACCCACATTCAATATAATGTACACATTGCACTAGACTCTAGAAATAGAAACCCTTATTCCAGAAGAATTCAGTAGAGAAAAATTTCATTTTACGATCATCTGATTGACTCCTATACATCTTCCAGAGTTTAGAGCAGGCATCCAATTCATCCAGGATATGAGTTTGTCTTCCAAACTGGAGTAAGGAAAGTTCTCTTTCTGGTCTCCCAAAACCACCGATGCAAATCTCCATTACAATACGTTGTAGTAAACTCATACATGTATCTCCTAAAAAAGAGGACTGGGGGCTCCGTTAGGACTCAGAACCAAACTTGAAAAAATATCTTATTTTCTTTAGATCTCTTTTGTCTAGAACAGTTCTTATGATAAAAAATTATTGAAGTGAATGTACCACATCTGACCATCCACCCAGAAAGAGAACACATTTCAGGCATAACATAGCATTCTGAAGATCAGGAATAATGTCTTTAATAAAAGAGAGATAGTTACTGAAAAAGGCGGAGAATGAGACTGCTAAATGAAACCACCCATTATAGCCTAGAGCTCCAAAAAGAACTAGACATCAACAGAAATGTGTTCTGGGTAGTGCCACTGAGGAAAGATGAGGTTTCTTTTTGGGAGAGGATAAGCATAAGCATCTCTCCCTAGGTAGGGTGCAGGAAGAGACAAGTTGAACAACAAAATCAAGTTATATATGATATAGAAGAAATTTCTTGTTGTGATTTGGTTCTAGAGAGTTCAGAAAGAAATTTGGGCATGTGTTGGGAAGAGGTACCGAGGCTAGTTGGCATTAGTAAAGTGGAGGGAAAAAAAACCAATAAAGAGAACAAGGGCAATCACCTAGGGAAAAAAGATGTGAGTCTTAATGGGATACCCACCCTCACCTCCCAAATTTTTCAATTAACCCACTGTCTGAAACTTGATAGGGGAAAGTTAAAAGAAGACAAAATGGAAAAGATAGCAACCGGGTCTCAGAATATCTGCTATTGGGATGTTTCATTTTCGTGATAACCTATTTCCCAATGGATAGAGAAATGTTACTCTCTAGTGAGTAGTATCCCATTATCCTCTAGTTTCAAACTATGGAAATTTGGTGATTGATTTAATCTTGACACAATTTCATTAGTATCCCAATGAAAATTAGGCATTACAACTACCCTCAATTTCTAGTTCTAAACCCAGAATCAGTTCTAGTTAATATTTTGCTATGTGTATTCCACAACCATACATAACTATTTTAATTTTATCTAAAAATGCTATAATATCAATTATTCATGAGAGAAAATTCTAAACAATTGCTATTTACTCATTTTATGTAATCTGCCATTGTTTTCCAGTTGAAAGTTATTTGATGATTTTTCTTGTTTTATATAATTCAGGAGTATAACCGTCTGACTCGAATGAACCAAGCGGCAAAACATTTCCTGCTGCAGACTGTTGAAAACAAATCCTGGGTGGGAATAATTGTTTTTGACGATATGGGTTATGTTCAAAGCCCTGTGACCCAAATAACAAGTGAAAAAGATAGACAGACACTCGCGGCAAAGTTACCTCTGAAAAGTAATGGAGGAACTTCCATTTGCTCAGGAATTCGAATGGCTTTACAGGTAAAAATCACAGTGGCAAATTAGTTTTACTTTTCATATCTTACTAAAATATTTTAATGTTAACTGCTGTCTCGCATACTTGAGCCTTAACTTTAATGTGACTCATTTCATAATCCTAAAAAGCACAAGATTAGCCAAAAATGGGGGAAAAGTCACTAGAAATTTTTGTTTTGAAAAAATTCCTTTATTACTTTGATTAGTTTTTGACATCATTTTCAACCTTTTTACACTGTGGACTACGCCTGTCCTTCATCCTGGCCTGTAGGCCAACAGCCATAAGCAAATGAGTATATCAGTGGTTTTCAAGATTTCTGTATCTGTGGATCAATACTGGCCCATGGATGGGTAGTTGAAGAATGCTGGTTTACAATACTAGAGAATTTCATTGGCTATAAAGCATGCATAAGAACAATGAATGTGCATTTTGCCCAATCTTTTGTGATGGAACGAAACAGGGTGATGTGATAGGGAAAGGAGAGGCCCAGCACACTTCACTGAAGCCTACTTCACTTCACTGAAGACACTGAAGGTAACATTCTAGCTAAGATCTGAAGGATGACAAGTCCATGGTTCAGGTAGACAGCACCTGCAATATCCTTTGAGAAAGAGGGGTAAAAAGACTATATCATTCCAAGAAATGATAGATACTGGGAGGTCTGTGAACTTTTACAAATATATGAAATGTGTTTTGCAGATAAATGCTTAGATATTTCAAAGCTTTAAAAATATAAGGTTTATCATTTAAGAACAACAGAAAGATGTGCAAGGACTTTAAGTATCAGACACATATATTTATTCTTTAAGAATATAACTCCCCAAATAAAATAAATTGTAGGAAGTGTGGTAACAGGGTAGTGATCTTGGAACAGGTTGGGAGGTCATTCTTGGATGAAATTTCATAAAGTATGAAATCCCTGGAAATTTTTTCAGTAAAAAGCAATTAAAGTGACTAAAGAAGAAGTTAGTTATCTTTATTATTCATATCTCTATATAAGTCTCTCACTGAGTTCTCAATACAATTTTAAATTTTAATTCAATTCTTTACATGAATGAAGAAATTGTACTGCCTACAAGCAGTCAAAATAGATTAATTCGCTGACTTTGATCTGAACAAATCAGTAAAAGAAAAGAAGTGACTGAGTGACTGGAGGATAGTACTGCGGGCAGTGTGCTTATTTTGATGAGGTTGGATCCCTGAGTGTAGAGTCAGGAGTAAGCTCTAAGCATCATTGAATGTGGCCCAAACACATGAAGGAAAGAAAGAAAGAAAGAAAGAAAGAAAGAAAGAAAGAAAGAAAGAAAGAAAGAAAGAAAGAAAGAAAGAAAGAAAGAAAGAAAGAAAGAAAGAAAGAAAGAAAGAAAGAAAGAAAGAAAGAAAGAAAGAAAGAAAGAAAGAAAGGAAGAAGGAAGGAAGGAAGGAGGGAGGGAGGGAGGGAGGGAGGGAGGGAGGGAGGGAGGGAGGGAGGGAGGGAGGGAAGGAAGGAAGGAAGGAAGGAAGGAAGGAAGGAAGGAAGGAAGGAAGGAAGGAAGGGAGGGAGGGAGGGAGGGAGGGAGGGGAGGGAGGGAGGGAGGGAGGGAGGGAGGGAGGGAGAAAGAGTAAAAAGAAAGAAATCTTTTTCTTGCCTAACCGCTATTGCAAGTACTTCCAGTATTATATTGAACAGAAGTGGTGAGAGTGGGGATCCTTGTCTTGTCCCTGATCTTACAGGAAAGGACCTTAGTTTTTCCCCATTAATAATGCTTGCCATACCAGAGCGGATGCTTGAACCATGCATTTTGACTGTGGACTGAGCTACAACCTCGTGCAGCCCGGGGAGGGATTTTTTTTCCCTCTCCACCCCATTTTTCTGAGCAAAAATGGCGGCAGCAGCAGCAGCCACACAGTGAGAGCCACCCTCTAAGACCCCTCCACCAGGAGGTAGGACTTTCTTTAGTGACGTAGCCTGTAGGTGGTCCTGGGAGGGGGGCGTTCCCGGCGCGCCTTCTGCCCAGAGATGAACCGAGAGCCGCGGCACGAGAAGCAAACCCTCCGCGCCTATTGACTGTGATCCTGAGGTCTCCTAACCCATTTTGGCACCAGAGCGGATGCTTGCAGCCATCAATTTTGACTGTGAATTGAGCTAAAATATTAGAAACCCCAAACCGCGTGGCCGCAATAGCAGCCGCGCAGACTCAAAGTCTTCACTCTTAGCAATGAAGAGAAATTATTACATGATGCCTATTCAGCAGGCCTGATTGTTGGGGAAAATTTCCAATCAATAATAGTGAGTTCTGTATGGAAATATGGAATGTACTCAATATATATAGAGAGAATAATGGGAATATCATTAGCTACTTTGATGGGGGGTGGGGTGGGAGGGGGGTGTATTGGGGTTCTTGGTGGTGGAATGGGTGCACTGGTGAAGGGATGGTGGTTTAATCAGTATTTGACTGTGACTTAAACCTGAAAGCTTTGTATTTTTTTTCTTGTTTTCATGGTGGTTCAATAAAATATTTCTTAAAAAAAAAATAAAAAAAATAATGCTTGCCATAGGCTTGTGGTAGATGGCTTCGACTATCTTGAGGAAAGTTCCTCCAAAACCCATTTTGGTGAAGGTTTTCATCATGAACGGCTGTTGGATCTTGTCAAATGTTTTTTTCTGCATCAATTGATATGATCATGTGGTTTTTATCTTTACTTTTGTTGATATGATAGATTATGTTGATTGATTTCCGAATGTTAAACCATCCTTGCATCCCCAGGATGAATCCCACTTGGTCATGGTGTATGATCTTTTTGTTGAGTTGTTGGATCCTATTTGCTAATATTTTGTTGAGGATCTTCGCATTGGTATTCATCAGGGATATTGGTCTGTAATTTTCTTTCTTAGTGGTGTCTTTGTTTGCTTTTGGTATTAGGGAGATATGTGCTTCATAGTAACTATTTGGGAGAGTTCCTGTTTTTTTAATTTCCTGGAAAAGCTTGAGGAGAACTGGCAACAGGTCTTCTTTGAATGTTTGGAAGAATTCACCAGTGAATCCATCAGGACCTGGGCTTTTGTTTTGGGGGAGACTTTTGATTACAGTTTCAATTTCCTTGATATTAATGGGTGTATTCAGGTATTCCAAGTCTTCTTGGTTCAGTCTTGGGAGATTGTAGGAGTCAAGGAATTCATCCATTTCTTTTAGGTTCTCTTATTTCGTGGCATATAGACATTCAAAGTAGTCTCTGGTGATCAAGGGCATTCAGATAGGAAAGGAAGAAACCAAATTCTCACTATTGATACGATATGATACTACATCTAGAGAAGCCTAAAGCCTCTACTAAGAAACTCTTAGAAACAATAGACTTGTATAGTAATGTTGCAGGCTATAAAATCAATACCTTCAAGTCCATGGCCTTTCTATATGCAAACAATGAGACAGAGGAAAGGGACATGAAAAAAGCAATCCCATTCACAATTGTGCCCCAGAAAATAAAGTATCTCTGAATCAGCTTAAATAAGGAAGTAAAAGACCTCTACAAAGAAAACTATAAGATGCTATTCCATGAAATAAAAGAGGACATGAGGAAATGGAAACATATCCCCTGCTCATGGTTAGGGAGAATCAGCATTGTCAAAATGCAACACTCCCCAAAGCATTATACAGATTAAACGCGATCCCTATAAGGATACCCATGACATTCTTCAAAGAAATGGATCAAGCAATCCTGAAATTCATATGGAACAACAAACGCCCACGGATTGCTAAAACAATTCTTGGGAAAAAGACAATGGGAGGCATCACCCTCCCCAACCTTAAACTTTACTACAAAGTGGTAATAATCAAAACAGCATGGTACTGGAACAAAGGCAGAGCCTCAGACCAATGGAACATGGTGGAATATTCCTACATACAACCTCAAATGTATGATCATCTAATCTTTGATAAAGGAGCAAGAAATGTGAAATGGAGCAATAAAAGCCTCTTTAACAAATGGTGCTGGCACAACTGGACAACCACATGCAAAAGAATGGGCTTAGACCTCGACCTGACACCATGCACAAAAGTCAGATCAAAATGGACTAAAGACCTCAACATCAGACAAGAAAACCATAAGGTACATTGAAGACAAGGTCGGCAAAACCCTCCACGATATTGAAGCTAACAGTATCTTCAAAGATGACACTCAACTGACCAACAAAGAGGAAATAGAGATAAACAAATGGGACTACATTAAACTAAGAAGCTTCTGCACCGCAAAAGATACAATGACCAGAATACAAAGACAATCTACACAATGGGAAAGGATATTCACCCAATACCCATCCAATAACGGGTTGATATCAAGGGTATATAAGGCACTGGTTGAACTCTACGAGAAGAAAACATCCAACCCCATCAGAAATTGGGGTAAAGAAATGAACAGAAACTTTCCCAAGGAAGAGATACAAATGGCCAAAAGGCACATGAAAAAATGCTCTTCATCACTAATCATCAGGGAGATGCAGATCAAAACAACTATGAGATACCACCTCACACCACAGAGAATGGCACACATCCAAAAGAACAAAAGCAACCGCTGTTGGAGGGGATGTTGGGAGAGAGGGACCCTTCTACACTGTTGGTGGGAATGCCGACTTGTTCAGCCCTTCTAGAAAACAATATGAACGCTCCTCAAAAAATTAGAAATTGAGCTCCCATTTGACCCAGCTATACCACTTCTGGGAATATAACCCGGAAAGCAAAAAAGTATAATTGAAATGACATCTGCACTTATATGTTCATCACAGCACTGTTTACAATAGCCAGAACCTGGAAAAAACCCGAGTGCCCTAGAACAGATGACTGGTTAAAGAAACTCTGGTACATCTATACAATGGAATACTATGCAGCTGTTAGAAAAAATGAAGTCATGAACTTTGCATATATGTGGATCAACATGGAAAGCCAATTATAGTTGTCAGAGAAGATGAAATAAAATTACTATTCTGAGATAAATTTATTATACGTTCTTACAGACATCTAGATATATTTTTATTTTAGCATACTTTTACTTTTCTCTGTGCATTTACCCCTGAATTTCCCAAAATGTAGTTGATCTACATTTTGGGAAATTCAGTAATTTCCCAAAATTACTGTAAGGAACAGTAATTAATCACCTTCTGGTTGTGTTTCCAGGAAATTAAATTCGTATATCCCCGAATAAATGGATCTGAAATAATACTGGTGACTGATGGGGAGAATAACAGTCCAATAAACTGTGTTGAAGAAATGGTACAAAGTGGGGCCATCCTTCATTTCATTGCTATGGGACCAAATGCTGACAAAAATGGCATTGCAATGAGCACTCTAACAGGTAATATATGACCAATATATTTTATTTCCTGAATAGTAGTGTGTAAGTGTAGAAGCAGAAAACTCAATCATTTATTTAAAGCTACTCTCTGTAGGTACTGCCTGAGCTGAGGATCAGAGGTAAAGCAGAACCTTTCTCTGTTCTCAAGATGTTCACAACAGCTGACTGGAGAGACAAATAAAACTTTATCAGAAAACAGATAGCAACCAACTAACCTTCCCATGCTACATAAGGTTATGTAGGAATTAAGCACTATGTAGACTGAGGAAGACCATTCTTCCCGGTTTTACAGTCAGAAAAGAAGACATCAAAGATGAGGTGACTTCTGAGTTGAGTCATAAATAAGGTGTTGAATTTTTCAGATTAAAATTCCATAAAAGAAGATATATCAGGGCATAAAGAAAATATGGTGGGATGACAATGGAGCATTATGAGAAATCATCAGATCAAGGCTTGTGCTGCAGGGAAGGGTAGGGAAATGGGGTTAGTAGAAGAACTGGGTGAGCAGATCTAAGTAGCAGTTCTAGTTTAATTGTATGAAAATTGTTATCTTAGGTTTGTGATGAAACAACATGTTTTCAGTTCCTCAAACAGTAGAAGATACTGACCATAAATGTCAATTAAAGCATAAGGTTGAGTTCTAGTCTATCAAATATATACATGATTTTTAATAATTAATCGTACATACTCCCATCATTTCAAGGTGATTTGATGGTCCTTATTTATTTTTCCCCAAGATCCTGCCTCATCCCACCCCTTAGCCATTAGTAGAAATTGGAGCGGGGCTGGAGTGATAGCACATGGGGTAGGGTGTTTGCCTTGCACGTGGCTGACCCACGTTCGATTCCCAGCCTCCCATATGGCCCCCTGAGCACCACCAGGGGTAATTCCTGATTGGAGAGCCAGGAGTGACCCCTGTGCATGGCCAGGTGTGACCCAAAAAGCAAAAAAATAAAAGAAATTGGGGAGGGGATTGGGGGTAATTGGTGGACACACCCAGCAATTCTCAGGTGTTACTCAATGATTACTCCTGGCAGTGCTCAGGGACCATATGGGATGTCAGGGACTCAACCCATATGAGATGTCAGGGATCGAACCCATGTGCAAGACAAGCTCCCTACCCACTGTACTGGCTCCTATAATTAATAGTCTTTTTAAAAAAAAAAAAAAGTCTACATTCTTACCATTTTTATCTCCTTATTACCAGCATACCTAAATTAACATAGTATCTCCTTAATCTTTCTAGATTTTGGATATTGATCTGCACTGGCTAAAAATCCAAAAAGCCAACTATTTCAGACCTGTGTCTTAAATAAAAGTAAATAATTCCCACAAAGGGCTGTGTGGAATCTATAAGCTTTAATGCATTGAATTACAGCAAATTCTCTTGTATTTTATGATTATCTGGTGTATTTCAACTAGTTACAGTTTCTGTAAGTGAAGAACAAAAAGTAACTTATACTTCCTAGCTGGGCTGGAGTGATAGCACAGCAGGTAGGGTATTTGACTTGCATTTGTTTTTGATTCCTCCATCCCTCTCGGAGAGCCTGGCAAGCTGCCAAGAATATCCCACCTGCACGGCAGAGCCTGGCAAGCTACCCTGGTGTATTCGATATGCCAAAAACAGTAACAACAAGTCTCACAATGGAGACATTACTGGTGCCCACTTGAGCAAATTGATCGATGAGCAATGGGATGACAGTGATACAGTTACTTCCTAGCTAAAAAGTTTTGTGTTAATGCCTCAGATCAATCTTTTCTCTTACTTATTGGGGTGTAATAACACATAGTAAAACAAAATGTGGTATGTTTGCTCTGCTATGTTATTAATCACTGAGATATCATTCACAGTTACACATCTTCTAGGAATCACCCTAATTTGTATTTTTATTTTAGGAGGAAAGCATATATTTGTTTCTGATGTTTCTGAGAGCAATGGCCTTGTTGAAGCTTTCTCAGCCCTTACATCAGAAAACACTCTTCTCTCTGAAAAGTCTCTTCAGGTCAGAGTTCTTATTCCTTGACATTTTCTTTTGGTCAGTCTTAATCAAAAAATAATAATTTGTTTATGGTTTTGAGCTATATATTTTTGACAAAGTAAATTTTCACTTTAAATTTTCAGCCTAAAATTATGTGTATATTCTGTACATATGTCCCCTAAAAATACAGAATTAAGTGATGAAACAGGAGTTGTATAGTTTCTTTCTTCTTTCCCACTGGGTTTAGTAAAGGAATAATAGCATGTTAATTTTCCCAACAAAAAAATGGACTTTGTCCAGAAATACCTGTTTTCTGTCAATGTATGGTAAAAAAAAAAGTATGGTAAAAAAATGCCATACTACTATAATTTCTCCAGGATTCACTACAATGAAATATATCCAATTAAATGAATAAACACAGGACAAGGTTTAAGAATAGAAGAAATGTATCACAGAAGAAAAAAATCATTATATGTAGAGATATTACTTTATGTAGATATATAGAGATATGTGCCTATGTTTCCCCTAATTTTAGTGATATTTTTCACTGGCTTTTCACTTCATTCTCCTCTCCTCTTTACTCAACTTTTGCATCTATGTTTTAGTAATGAACGTTTAATAACAGCATTTGCTCTTACTAGGATTAAAAAACTGCATAAACCCAGATTCTTCTTTCCTCATATCCCAAATAAAATGCCCATAGTCTGTTTCCTTCAAAATATTTTTATAAATTTCCCTATTAATAGA
Source organism: Sorex araneus (assembly GCF_027595985.1). Classification (NCBI taxonomy): domain Eukaryota; kingdom Metazoa; phylum Chordata; class Mammalia; order Eulipotyphla; family Soricidae; genus Sorex; species Sorex araneus. The sequence goes on from NC_073306.1 coordinate 75,080,669, forward strand.
TATACATTTACACCATCTATATCATGTCACTTTATGCCAAGAATCCTGACTTCTAACTCAACCTACAAGTCACCATCTACATTAAAACAGATATGATCACCTAAACAGGTTTATTTTCCTCTAGTTTCCAACCAAGAAGAGCACAGAAGACATAGAAAGTAGGATAAGCTAAAGATGCAGATTGGTTTGGAGATCTCCTATATCCTACAAAACAGATTAAAATTGGTTCTGAGATCTAGCTTTGAAATTGGTGGAGAAGAAACTGAAAGAGAACAAAGTTCATTTCTGAGTGCTTCAACCTGGTTGACTAAGAAAATGATGATAGCATTCACTGAATAAAAATAATATAGAGCTTAAAATTTTAAGGGGTTTCTTTCATGCTCATCAATAATTGGTAGCTAATAGCTATAACTTGTAGTCAACAGTTGGTAGTAAAAATGTTCTCATTGTATTTTAAGTATTTTGAAATTTCTACTGCAATGCTTTCCTAACTTATTTTCTAATGATAGGTCTTTTATTCAATATTTAGAATACATTTTTGGAGTTTGTATTTTCAATATTTATTTATAGTACTTTTGCATTTTGACCAGAGTTCAGGTGTAAGTGATATTGCTTGGTATCAATGAATAAACAACTAAAAATTGACAATAGAGAAGTGATTTGGGGGTGGGGGAGCCACACGCTGCAGTGCTCAGGGCTTTCTCCTGGTTCTGTGATCAGGGATCATCATTTCTGGCAGGCTCTGGGGTCAATATGGGGTGCTGGGGTTCAAGTCTGGGTGAGCTGTGTGCGAGGAAAGTACCTAACCAAGTGTACTCTCACTTCAGCCCCTGAAACAATGATTTTAAGGATTATTTTGCACTCTGTTAAACTTTTTAAATATGAGTAGATGATAGTGTACAAAAATTAAGTATTTGAAAGAAAATTTAAGGTGTAAGACCAGAATTAAAATATCAGCTAGAAAGGATATGATGGTTTGTACAATATTCTTTTTTTTCTTTTTGGGTCACGCCTGCCAATGCACAGGGGCCACTCCTGGCTTTGCACTCAGGAATTAGCCCTGGCGGTGTTCAGGGGACCATATAGGATGCTGGGAATGGAACCAGGGTCAGCCCTGTACAAGGCAAATGCCCTACCCACTATCCTATTGCTCCAGCCCTGTAAAATATTATTAATGTTTTAAGAATGAATTTTTTGAACCATATAAAAGGGATAGGCAGGAAGACAGTTTTTGCTCTTCATTTGAAATACCAATAGATTTTTAAATAAATAATAGGAAGAAAGTTTTGGAAAGAAAAATATGGATTCATGTAGATGTTGGATAGCTCTTGGAAGAAGATTATAATTATGTAGAAGTATGTTATAATAATCTGAATTTGTGGGAACTCAAAAGAGAATCAACCCACTTTTCATTCAGTGATTTTTGCATAGTATTACCTTGCAGCCAAACCCTTCTAACTTTCTTACAGTTTTCTGATGGGGTGTAAAGTCATTTATACTTCTATTTAATGGGATAGTAATGCTGTGTCCACAGGACTAGGATTTTTGTCAGCAATGATGTTATTAGAACACATCCTTCAGGCTACCTCTTAGGTAAAAGCATTTGTGGTTTTGGACTGAGTTGCAGAGAAGTGGGACTTCCCATCATTAAAATAACATGAGTGGAGTATGTGTTCTTAGGTGATGAGCATAAGTGGCTCTCCTTGACTAAGAGCGATCCACATACTTTCATATCTCGTATTCTCAAAATTCCAGACTTAATGAATATGTTAACTGCCCAGAGTTACTCACTCTACCATATGAGAATATTTCAAGATTTCAAATCAATAAAATATCCATAAGTGCTTATCTCATTATTTGGTAGTGTTGATCGGCCCTCTTGAGCAGCCCCCAACTCCTACCTTATTTTATTTCTATTTAAATATTCTGTCACAAATAAGAAATATTAGGTGATCATAAAAATAAGTTAACCAATGATAACATACACAGGCACACACATGCATACACACATACCAGCTAACTCATACTTGAAGTGGGTATTTGCCATGACAACTGAGGAAAGAAAAACATGGAGAAAACCTCTCATTATAGAAACTATGGCCCTGCTCAAGTGCATTTTATCATACCCTGTCTCCTCCTTATATTCTATATTTGTGCGCTTTCTGAGTAGCAACTGTCATATAATAATCAGCTGTAAGAGGAATCAAAAGCCTAAGTTTGTATGTCATATATAAGTTTGTTCAAGGACAAAAATAAAAAACACTACATTTTTTTTAAAATGAGCATGAATGAAAGTAATCTCTTCTTTAGTTGCTAACTCAACATTTTGTTTAAACAGCTTGAAAGTAGGGGGAAAAAGCTAAACCAAAGTCAGTGGATAAATGACACTATAATCATCGATAGCACTGTGGGAAAGGACACATTCTTTCTCATCACATGGGTGAAAGCATTCCCCCTAATTTCTCTGTGGGATCCCGAAGGAACAAAGATGGAAAATTTCACAGGAGATAAAGATTCCAATATGGCCTACCTCAGTATTCCAGGAATTGCAAAGGTAATCAATCCATCTTTATATTTTCTTTAAAATTTGTTCCAAAGCTGAAAAGTTTTATATATTAATACAGGCATCAATAATTACAGCATATTCAAAAATTTAGATGAAATAGAAAGTATTTGCTGTACACACATGATCCTGAAAATTATTGTGGCAGGAAAAGAAGAAAGAACAAATGCATTAGAAGTAAGAAAAAAGAGAATTTTGAATAACTGAAACTGTAGTAAGAGAATGCACAACATAACTATTTAATGTGCATATTTTGAGAAGTGGGAAGCATTGGACCAATTTGGTAGGATTCATGGCTGCTCCTGGCTCATTGCTCAGCAGCCCATGTGGTGTCAGGAATTGCATCTGGGTTGGCCAAGTGCAATAAAAATACCTTAATCCCTTTACTATCTCTCCAGCCCATAGAATTATTTCATAAATACCACATCATAGACTGGAAGTTGAGGCCAAACACATAGTGTATTTTCAAAAATTTATTCTTCTTAAGGTTTGATAAAGGTGAATATGCATTGCAACAGATACCTTGTTCAAATTGTTTCATCTCTCATCCTACTTTACCCTCCAATCTTTGAAACTCTCAAGCCCCTGTTTATTATGCAACACACTTGTAAGGTATATTTTGGAGTAAGAAAATAGGAATATATAAAAGAACTTGATCTCGGATACCTAACATATTTCCATTGAATTTTTAGGCCGGCATTTGGACTTACAGTCTTCAAGCCAAAGCAAACGAGGAAATACTAACTATTACAGTAAATTCTCAGGCAGCAAATCCTTCTGTGCCTCCAATCACAGTGAATGCTAAAATGAATCAAGACACAAACAAATTCCCCAATCCCATGGTCGTGTATACAGAAGTTCTACAGGGGTTTGCACCCATTCTTGGAGCCTCTGTGACAGCCATCATTGAATCAAGCCAGGAAACCACAATTTTGGAACTTCTGGATAATGGTGCAGGTAATTTACAGGTTTCTGTGAATGAATCTATGTTTTCATGTTTAGGAACAAACACCAAAAAGAATTGATGAATATTATTGACGAACGTCAGGATCCAAAAAAAGTCTATCTAGGTAAAACCTATAAGTGATTATCATATAGTTTACACATGATAAACACATAGTAAATGTTATTTGTATTGGTATCTATAATAGGAACTGTCATTATTGTTTGCATATACCCAACCAATGCCTCTTTTAAACTAAGGATGTCTCATCAAACTATTGAGGACAGAACATTAAGATTCTTAACAAGAGTTTCTTCATGTTTTAAGTGCTTCAAATACCGTTATTTGAACGGTATATGAAAAACTAGACAGAAGGATAAAACACAAGTGGTCATATGAGGTTAAGGGTAAATCTTGGGCCCTTGGTAGGGAATTGCAGGCAAAGTGATTCCCAGGAGCTGACACAAAATACAACCTACTGGAGCGATAGCACAGAGGTAGGGTGTTCGCCTTTCATGCAACCGACCTGGGTTCAATTCCTCCGCCCCTCTCAAAGAGCCCAGAAAGCTACCGAGAGTATTGCGCCCATATGGCAGAGCCTGGCAAGCTATCCATGGCGTATTGGATATGCCAAAAACCAGTAACAATAAGTCTCACAATGAGAGACGTTACTGGTGCCTGCTTGAACAAATCGATGAGCAACGGGGTGACAGTGACGGTGACAAAATACAAATAATCCTGGGATTTTCAAGCTAAGGAAAACAGAACTGCCACAAGAGAGTTGGAAAGTCCTGAGGTATCAGGCACCAAATCTGACTGGCAGGAAATAAGATGAGGTATTGACCATTGTCTTCTGTCTCCTGATATGTAAGTGTAAAGGATGCTTTAAAAAACATTTTTTACAAGACTTTTTTTTGATTAGTGAATCACCATGAGGGTACAGTAACAGATTTACACATTTTTATACTTGTGTTGTCCTCACACAATGTTCGAGCCCCCATCCCTCCACCAGTGTCCATTCTCCACCACCCGCGAACCCAGTATCCCTCCCACCCCCCAATCCTATCTCCCCTCCCTTCCCCCCCACCTCTGTGGCAGGGCATTCCCTTTTGTTCTCTCTCTCCTTTTGGGTGTTGTGGTCTGTAATAGGGGTATTGAGTGGCCATCATGTTCAATCTATAGTCTACTTCCAGCATGCATCTCACCTCCCAAGCGAGTCCTCCAACCACAGTTTACTTGATGTTCCCTTCTCTACCTGAACTGCCTTTTCCCACAGCATGTGAGGCCAGCTTCCAAGCCATGGAGCCAACCTCATGGTACTTATTTCTACTATTCTTGGGTGTTAGTTATTACTCTGTTATCTTGTATTCCACAGATAAGCGCAATCTTTCTCTGTCTCTCTTTCTGACTCATTTCACTTAGCATGATACTTTCCATGTTGATACACTTATATGCAAAATTCATGACTTCATCTTTATGGAACAGGGTGGAATATCACTGCATACAACCTCAAATGTATGATCATCTAATCTTTGATAAGGGAGTAAGAAATGTTAAGTGGAGCAAGGAAAGCCTCTTTAACAAATGGTGCTGGCACAACTGGACAACCACATGCAAAAGAATGGGTTTAGACCTCGACCTGACACCATGCACAAAAGTCAGATCAAAATGGACTAAAGACCTCAACATCAGACCACAATCCATAAGATACATTGAAGACAAAGTCGGCAAAACCCTCCACAATATTGAAGCTAACAGTATCTTCAAAGATGACACGCAACTGATCAACCAAATGGAAACAAAGATAAGCATATAGGACTATATTAAACTAAGAAGCTTCTGCACCGCAAAAGATACAATGACCAGAATACAAAGACAATCTACAGAATGGGAAAGGATATTCACCCAACACCCGTCAGATAACGGGTTGATATCAAGCGTATATAAGGCACTGGTTGAACTCTACAAGAAGAAAACATCCAACCCCATCAGAAAATGGGGTAAAGAAATGAACAGAAACTTTCCCAAAGAAGAGATACAAATGGCCAAAAGGCACATGAGAAATGCTCTTCATCACTAATCATCAGGGAGAAGCAGATCAAAACAACTATGAGATACCACCTCACACCACAGAGGCTAGCACACATCCAAAAGAACAAAAGCAACCGCTGTTGGAGGGGATGTAGGGAGAGAGGGACCCTTTTACACTGTTGGTGGGAATGCCGACTTGTTCAGCCCTTCTAGAAAACAATATGGACGCTCCTCAAAAAATTAGAAATTGAGCTCCCATTTGACCCAGCTATACCACTTCTGGGAATATATCCCAGAGAAGCAAAAAAAACATAGTCAAAATGATATCTGCACTTATATGTTCATCGCAGCACTGTTTACAATAGCCAGAATCTGGAAAAAAACCGAGTGCCCTAGAACAGATGACTGGTTAAAGAAACTCTGGTACATCTATACAATGGAATACTATGCAGCTGTTAGAAAAAATGAGGTCATGAATTTTGCATATAAGTGGATCAGCATGGAAAGTATCATGCTAAGTGAAATGAGTCAGAAAGAGAGAGACAGACATAGAAAGATTGCACTCATCTGTGGAATATAGAATAACAGAGTAGGCGACTAACACCCAAGAATAGTAGAAATAAGTACCAGGAGGTTGACTCGATAGCTTGGAGGTTGGCCTCACATTCTGGGGAGAAGGCAACTCAGAGAAGGGAACACCAAGTAAAATGTGGTTGGAAGCCATGCGGGGGAAGGGTGATGCGTGCCGAATTTATACTAGAGACTGAACACAATGGCCACTCAACACCTTTATTGCAAACCACAACACCTAATTAGAGAGAGAGAGAACAGAAGGGAATACCCTGCCACAGTGGCAGGGTGGGGTGGGGGGGGAGATGGGATTGGGGAGGGTAGGAGGGATGCTGGGCTTACTAGTGGTGGAGAATGGGCACTGGTGAAGGGATGGGTTCTCGAACTTTGTATGAGGGAAACATGAGCACAAAAATGTATAAATCTGTAATTGTACCCTCATGGTGATTCACTAATTAAAAATAAATAAATTTTAAAAAATAATTAAAAAATATTTTAAATGTAATATAAGCATCTGACTTATCAGCAGTTTCAATCAGTGTCTTTTCCAATATAATGGATTCAATCCATTTATAACTACCACTGAACTCATCTTAGCTTTTTGAAAACTTTAGAAAGTAAAATAGTTCTTTTTTCCCAATTCTTGTGATACATTGTAACTTACTTGCCCAAAAGTCAGTGATCCTATCCTCTCAGCCATCTCCACCTGGACTCTGCAGGACTACCCAGGTCCAGAGAAATGCTGACGGACAGCGCCAAGAGGCCTGTTCCAGTGCACGCTCTAGCCCTGAAGGATTTGTAATAACACGCTGAATAGGGCCCTTCACTGAGAGATTTGAGAAATTTGTGTTCCGTTTATGATCCAAAGTGGGACACAGATTCAAAAAACTTACCATAAGAACCTTTGTCTTCCATCATCAGCCTCTGTAAAATGTGTTTGCCACTTAACAAGCAACTCCAGTTCTTGTATTATCAAGAAATATATTTATGAGAGGATATTTTTAACCTCCCCCCCAAAAGTTGGGCTTAATGAACAATAAAAGTTTTGCAATGTCAAACTCCATTAGGAAGTTAATGGATCACAGTGATCAGGAGGTGAAGATATTTTAAAGTCAAAGTAATACGCTGATGACTTAAGTGAAAATTAAATTCTATGCAAAAATACTTAATAGGAATTAATTTAACTTGAACAGATACCTTAATATGTTTAAGTAAAGTAAGATGGCAAGCCATTTTACCCTTTGGTTGAGAAATGGTAAAAAGTTCCATAATAATGTGCTTACAATTTTGTAAGATAAAGGTGTTTAAGATAAAAATATCAGTATATATATAATATCACACAAATATGCTACAAGTATATATTTATGTAAAATGTATATCATTAAACATAATAATAGATATTATTATGTACATACCCATGTACATACATATGTACGTATATAATATTTATGTATATATATCACAGAGCCAAATCAAGGGGTTATAATATAAACATGCTTAACTTCAAAATGCATAATTTTCTTTACAAAAGTAGTTCACTCTGTCTTTTCTAAAACAAGGTGCTGATTCTATAAAGAATGATGGGGTCTACTCCAGATATTTTATGAATTATAAAGACAATGGCCGATATAATTTAAAAGTACGGGTTCATGGAGGAGCAACTGCCAAGAGAAGCTTAAGACATCCCCCAAATACAGCAGCATTTGTACCAGGCTGGGTGGTTAATGGTGAGTACTTCATAACGTCTTTAATCTTGTGGTGGTTTCAACAATCATGAGTTGATATTGTTAAAACTTCATACATTTTGGCATTTTTAGCAAATTATTCATAACAAGCAATATAAAATAAATTATTTAGAGCCAGCTATTGGAGCAGACTTCAGTGGTGTTTGGAAAATGTCAAAATAATGGTGGTGGGAAGGTGTTCTAGTGGTGGAATTGGTGTTGGAATATTGAGTGTAATAAATTATTGTGAACAATTTTATTAAAATAAAATAAAATTTAGGGAATAAATAAAGCTTCATATAGTTTATTACTCGAACTGCAGATTTTTCATCTCCTATAATGAAGTTCATATCACAAAGCTATTTGCCTCCAAGTTGACATAATCTTTGGTACAGTGTATGACATATTATAAAAATGAATAAATCTAATCCATTATTACATTAGTTTGAAGGGAATTACTGTATTATCAATAATATCCTTAATTTCTAGTTCAAGATGAAGAAATCAGTTTAATATATTATGTGCTTAATTATAAACCAATGCACAATTTATACTTCACTTAAATACACTATAAATGTAGAGAAATATAAACATAGTTTGAGTGTTTTAAGTTACAAGACACAAGTATATTGAGTAAGGTTATGATAAAGATTAAGAATACTGTTGAACAACATTGGGTTGTCCTTGCTCCTCTGCCAGGGAGCTTAAGGTTTAATTGAGCCACTCCCACAATAGTGCCCCTGAAGCACACCCAGTTCCATCGAGCACTAATAATCCTATATTGCTTTTATTTTTCCTTTATGTCATTTGCATGCTTTATTTATTAATGTCCTTTTTGTATGAACACAGGAAAACAGTTCAAGCTATGCTTTGCAACATGGGAGTTAATTGACTCCAAAATAATATTTTCTCCTAGACATCCATATTTACTTAGTTCCTAGCACTCCAAGAGCAGGGCTCCAACAATGGGCAGGATGGACGCAGGGCAAGCTGTGAGCTACCCTGCTATAGAAATGGGCCAAGCCACGTGCAGTAACACTTAACTAAAAGTTAAGAGCATGGTCATGGACAAACTCTGTCATGACCCAAAGAGAAACAACTGAATATGGACCCTACTGGGGTTAGGAAAGATTAACCTGGCCTGAGGACTGTGGTCTGGAATATATAGCAAGATGTCCCCAGGAAGAGCCAAGCTTTAAGCTTAATATATCTCTTACTGTGTTCATACAAAATGACAAGAAATATTATGAGAAGTAAATTTATTATGATCCTTTAAATGGATTACTAGCTGAGGAAAGGAGAAAGCAATACACCCTGGATGGAATACTGCCCTTGAGATTTGTCTCCTCAAACGAGATTTTGTCTTTAAATTAATCTCCTGAAGGAGTGGCTTTACCTCTGTCTGTTGTTATGATAATGTTCAACCACAATCCCCCGCTTCATGATTGCTATATAGCAATGCTGTAAAGGGTAGGTGGGGACTAGAAAGTCAAGACTAGATGTTGAAGAATAGAAAGTTGACAAATAGGAGGAGGATGAGAACTGAGACTGTGGAGACCTTGGGACTTTGGAACTAGAAGGAGGACTAGATGATGACAATGCATGAAAGTAGAGGACTTTGAGGCCTATGAGGAGACTACAATGGTGGAACTATGATGATGAGGACTATGAGCAAAACTAAGACTACAATCATGAAGAAAGGGGAGAGATCAGACTAGGCCAGGGAAGAGAGAAATAAACTGACTACCGACCAGCCTGGGACCCGGGTCCCTGTTTCTCCATTTCTCCGCCTGCGTCCATCCACCCCATGGGCCGGCCTGGAGAGGCTATTCTCAGCTACTGAACACTGGAGTCCCTGTTAGCATCCTGCATGCCGCCACCTCATTTTTTTAGAAACTCACAGACTACATTCTTTATTAGCTTTCCTACTTCTCGTTCCTTATCTTCTGACTTTAAAGGGATTTCTGAGAACAATTAGAATAAATACCAAGAATTATTTTTTAACACTTGTAACAGGGAGAAAGAGAAGAGCCTGACACAAGTGGTTCCAAGGAAAAACTTTCTCAAGTGAAAAAATAATAGAATGCACACATAGGGGAAAATTTAAAGGCATATATTCACTGGGGATTCAGTGCAACATTCATTCCAAAGTGTGACAGCATACATTGTCGCATTTCCTCCTACAACATCCTGGTCAGGATACTAAAGGAAAATTCTTCCACCCATGGACATTTGTGATTTTGTCACTAAACTCAAATACTATTTGACTTGTGTATATTTGCAGTGACAGTAAAGTGGTATTAATAGGGAATTCAGTTCATTGAGTTCTGAAAAATACTTGTACACTTGATCCATTAAATAGCAGGAAATTTTTTATTCCAGGAGAAATTCAAGGGACACCACCAAGACCTGAGACTGATAAGGAAATTAAAACAAATGTGGAGAATTTCAGCAGAATGGCAGCTGGAGGTGCATTTGTACTTGAGGGTGTTCCATCTAGTTTCAATCGCTCTCCTACTGACTATTTCCCACCAAGTCAAATCACAGATCTTGAGGCCACACGTGATGGGAATATGATCACTTTAACATGGACAGCACCAGGAGATGATTTAGATATTGGAAAAGGTAAGGATGAAGTTTTATTTGGAGTGAAAGATAATCATTTCAAAAGCAAGAGTAAAAGTGGGTGAAATAAAACTATCTTTAATTGGTAGCTTTTTAAAGTGTTTGCTATATAAACTCATGTTTGAATCAATAAAACAGAGCACCCTTTAACTGCTGCCAATTTTCATACAGAGAAGTAGCACCTGGCAAAGATTAAAAATCAAAATTCGGGGCTAGAGTGATAATACAGCAAGTGGGGCGTTTGCCTTACACGATGCTGACCCAGGTTTCAATCCCAGCATCCCACATGGTCCCTGAGTACCGCCAGCGGTAATTCCTGAGTGCATGAGCCAGGAGTGACCCCTGTGCATCGCTGGGTGTGACCCAAAAATAAAAGAAAATCAAAATTCATCTTTTATTTAAAAAAAACTAATCTTTAGGGAATAAACATTGCTTAAATGATCATTTTTCAATGAGTGAATAAAAGGAAATTTAGAATTTAGTATTATATGCTCTGTTTCTAACTTATATGCATTCTTTTAGTTCAACAGTATATCATAAGAAAAAGTGGAAATATTCTTGATCTAAAAGACAATTTTGATGGTGCCCTGCAAGTAAGCACTGAGAATCTGATACCAAAGGAAGTCAACTCCAAGGAAACATTTGCATTTAAAGAGAATGTAGCAAGAGTAGGCACCACCCACATGTTCTTTGCCATTCAAAGTGTGGATAATAGCAATCAAAAATCTGAAATATCCAACATTGCACAAGTAGCGTTGTTTATCCCTCAAGCAGATGATGACCAAGAGGAAAATCATCCTAGTTCTGGAACTAGTATTTCTACTGTGGTGTTGGCGGTGGTTGGAACTGTGGCAGTTGTTAGTACTATTGTCAGTACCACTATTTGTATCATTAACAGGAGAAGAAGTTCAAATAGTCCTATGACAGGGTTTTAGAAAACAGTAACAATAATAAAAAAGTGGAGGACATTTATGAATTTTTGAATTCACTCTTGTGAACTTGAACTCATAAAATAATTTTACAAGTAATAAAGGAATACTTTTATTAAATTCAAATACCCAAGGGTATTTGAGAAATTATAAACTAATATTAAAGTTTGAAAATTGTATCTACTCACCATAAAGTGTGATGAATATGATGACATAAGTGGTGACATAGGGAAAAAAGGAAGCTAAACCCCCTTGACTCCATAATATTGTAAAGTGATGATAAATCCATTTAAAATAATAACAAATTTTAAATGATGAATAAAGATTGTCATTCATATTGATATCTCATTGTATATGTATATGATGTCATGCAAAACTATTTTATAATGTTTTATGATACTTAAAATATCATCAAGAAGTTAAAATTGTTTATTTGAATAGTCAAAAAATAATAGCAAGTATTTGAGAAAAATGGGTTTGATTTTTGTAAATTGAAATATAAATTGATGTTACTATTATCACCAAAATTTTCTCATATACAACTATGTACAAGACAAGGTCATGCTTACTACAATGTATTAATATGAAAGGTGCTCACAGAAAAATCAGTTAACAGATGTCAAACATAGTTTTTGCTTATTTCAGTTCAATAAATCTTACAGAGAAGAGTGTATGTTGATGTTTGCATTTTCATTAAAAAGTCCTACTAGGATGGGAATGTGGTTCAAGTGGTAGAGAAATGTCTACATGAGACCCTCAGTTCCACATGTAGTCCACATGGCTCCTGAGTCCACCAGACCTAAGCAATGATCAGCTTACCTGTGGCCCTAATCTTGCCTGTCATGGACCATCGGTATATGCACTCTCGCGCGCACACACATACACACACACACACACACACACACACACACATACACACAAACATACTCCATATCTATCCGTGGACTCTTCCTTCCATTATTGCACAGAATTACTGAAATCCTTGTTTTCAGATAAAGAAAGCTAAAAATATTGTAAACAATCCTTATTTAGCACTAAAAGTCATGGTCAAAAGTAAGAGCCCTAGTAATAAATAAGATTACTTCAAGTATGCTGCTTGGGAAGAATAGGTTCACATTTTAGGTCAGTCTAGGCTTACCAGCAGCCCTAAATTTGCCAGCAAAATGGAACACAGAGTATGGAATCATGATCTGTCATGTGCCAAAGAATTTCCATTCATGGGTGTGAATGAGATTCACAGTTTATAAGCACATGGCCACTTTGTTCCTCCAACCCTAGGTTTTCTTACTTAGCCAAGATAGGAAATAAACCCAAGTGCCCAACAATAAATGAGTGGCTAAGAAAAGTGTGTTTTATATACACAATGCAATACTACTCAATAGGGGAGAGAAAAGTGAAATCTTTCCATTTGCAACATCAAGACTGAAGCAGGACGGAGTCACACTGAGCAAAGTAATTCAAAAGAAAGAAAACTGTCAGTGATATTCTATTCACATATGTTACATATAGTCTATTAAAAAATCAGGAGCAAGGAAAAGATTCAAAGCGTTGGAACACATGTTTTACTTGCCAGAGGCCCAGATTAGATGGATCTCTGGCACCACATGACATACTCCTGGAAGCACTTCCAGAGACCCTGAGCACCAAGCCAAGAGTAACCCTCAGAAATTGATGTGGCACAAAAAAGTAAAAACATTATAAAATGAATAAAATAAAAGAATCTCACAAAACCAAATCATTAGAAAACCTTGGCTTGTGACAACAGAAGGAAGGTGACTGAAGTGGGAAGGGGAAATAAAACCAATGTTGGAGCAGAAAGTTCAGGGACTTTTGTGGAGGGGCACTTTTATTGTGGTGGTGGAAGTGTATGAGAACATAATGTAAATAAGTGTGCAACTGTATTCTTAAAATGTTTAGTGTTATAAACTATTAACTCAGTTAATAATGCAAAAAAGTCTATGTATTCATAAAGGCTAGTATCTAGTAAGGAAATTAAATATATCACACGATATAAATGAAAATGTTTGGGCCTGGAGCGATAGCACAGCGGGCAGGGCATTTACCTTGCATGCAGCCAACCCGGATTCGATTCCCAGCATCCCATATGGTCCCCTGAGCACCGCCAGGAGTAATTCCTGAGTGCAAAGCCAGGAGTAATCCCCGTGCATTGGCCAGTGTGACCCAAAAAGCAAACAATAAATTAATTAATTAAAATGTATCCAAAGCAATCTGAATTTATTTGCTACTGTATCTTTCATGATATTCTTCAAGTCAATGTACAAATAGGACATTTTCCTATTCAGAACATTGACTGATTCATGTGCAGATTCCCAAGAGAACAGTTTTTACCCTGAATAGGAGTCTTGCTATGAAATAAAACCAAAAGAGTAAAAGGATATAGAACTCACATATATAATATTTTCTTAAAATCAACTATGCAGGCTCACAGCAGAGAATAAAAGTTTATCATATGTCACAGATTCCAAGCTTAGAACATTGCTAGTCGCTGCTGTACCTGTAGGGGAGGGACCCATGTTGGGGCAGGTCCTGGGTTAGAGTTCTACATCCAGCGCACTTCTAAAACCACAGGAGTCCCCTCTGGCCTAAGTGCTCATGTGGGCACCTTAGCCAAGAAGGAGTGTTCTAGTTCACTGTGGCCGCTACCTTGGAATGCCACTCTGAAGCCAAAAAAAAAAAAAATTTAAATGAACTGGTTGATTTCTCACATTGGAAGATCTGAACATAAAACAGAAGCTCAGAGATGGTGGTAATTTAAAACAACACAGCATTATTAATGACCTTGGTAAAAGCATGAGGAAATAGAGGAAGTAGGTGTACACATTCTTTAAATAATCTTTGCTTATATGATTAAAGAACGTGAAGAGAAGAATAGTCATTGAAAACAGCAATACTTGGTTATGGAGCTTATGATTTGTCAAGAAAAAACTTTAAATAAGCAGCAAACTGGACAAGATAGTTCAATGTTTGGACCCAAGTGATATGCTATTGTTGGGGCTCAGTGGTTCTGGGGCCACCAGAGTTAACTACACTGATACTTGAGGGTCTCCAGGATGATTTGGTGGTACTTGTCTGGTCCTTTCTTTTCTTTTTTCTTTTTTTTTTCTTTCCCTTCCATTCTGTTACTTTCCTTAAGTATCAGAAGATAGACTTTGGTATGAGTTCAATGATGGCTAGCCTTAGATTTCTCCTATGTAAAAATGGGATAGTAATAATATCTACCTCTAAGTGTTGTATGAATTCCTTTACAAACCAGTCGTGGTTAAGGCACATTACCACATATTACTTAATTCGTAGCTGCTCTCACATGAAGAAGTCCTCCACTGCCAGGCTGCAGAGATAACTCACCAGATTTAGCATGTATTTTGCATAAAGGAGGCCCAGATTTAACCCCTTGTACCTCATGGGTCCCCATGAATCATGTTTTTAATTTACTGTTTTCCATCACTCTGTAGTTAAGAGTTGTAGAAAACTGTATAACAATAGGCATGTAATCACTTAGAAGTTCTGACTGGTCTTAGCAGGAACTGCTGTCAAAATCCTTTGCTTTTCCCCAGAATCAATCTCTTAAAGGTATTAAAATCTTGATATGATTTCAGTCATAGAAACAATCAGCGCTCTCAGATTCTTCAAAGTCCAATACCAGACACAAAGACGAGCTGAGAAATGCTGACTATTGGTTATCCATGACATCTCCACTCTCTGTTCCATCACCTGAATACTTCACTCACTTCTGCTCATTTATACACACACAGACACACAGACACAGACACACACACACACATACACACACACAGACACACAATTTGAACCAACATAGGAAATGTGACTGAGAGTTGTTTGGACATACATGTGTCATATTTGGTCAGGACATAATTCTATAACTGAATTATCTTTCAATAGTAACACCTTGTGAATTTCCTATTTATGAATAAAAAAAAGGATCTCACCAATTGGTTTTCAAACCAGAAATGAAGAAACTATCCTTTGAATCTCCATAATTCTCACCCTTTACAACTAAGCAGTCAACAAGTTGTCAGTGACACCTCCTTAATCTTCCTGTCCCCCTCATCTTCCATTCAAATGCAAAAACTTCTCAATCCCTTTCCCTCTCTATATGTTGTCAGTCACAGAGTCCTGTTAACTCTGAATGTTTTTAAAAGCCTGACTCTATCATAAATCCATGTCATTAGCATTGCTAACCTATATTCTTACATAGTACTTTTATAAACAAAGCCTTTTTGAATTATTGTGCAAGTGGTACCCTACCTCAATGGTTGTAGTCATCTGAGGACTAAGGAAAAGATAAAGATAGTCTAAACTCACACCAAAATTATTACTGAAAGGCACCATCTGATCACTTGTCTTCTGAAACAGAGAACAGGGAACTCATACAAGTCATGTATGAGTGCTAGCAATACAGCCTTCTTTCAATCACTCTTCAGACTGCAGCTGGTCTTTCTTCTAAAATATAATGGGGCTTGGAGTGGGGGTGGTGGGAGGGATACTTGGAACATTGATGGAGGAAAATGGGCACCGGTGGAGGAATGTAAACCAAATCCAAACATGAAAGTTGATAAGTTTGTAACTGTACCTGATGGTGATTCACTAATAAAAATTTTAAAAAATAAAATAAAATGCTTACATTAGGTAAAATAATAATGTTACTTAACATTTGCTCTTAACAATAAATATTGAATAGTTAAAAAATAAATAAAATAAAATATAAATGTCATTTTATAACTCTTCTTTAAATCCTTCTGCGTCTCCTTTGCACTCAGTGTGAAGTCCAAGTGCCATGACAAGAATGATAAAGCCTTTAATGTCCTGCCTCTGGTTTACAATTTCCAGATATCTCAGTTCTCACCATCACATGCTATATCCTGAGCTCCATCCAGGCCTCTACTAATTTTTTCAGAAACACTCATTTCCGTTCAAATACAAAAACTTCACAATCCCTTTTCTCCCCCCCTCTATATGTAGTCACAAAGTCCTGTCACCTGTCACATCTGAATAATTTAAAAGGCTGTGAGGTGCTTTTTACTTTCCAGTAAAACCTTGTCACACCCTTAATCTTCCAAATTTTCCTGTCACATGGATCCATGGATCTCAGAATAGGGATCACATCTGACTGTGGCTACTCTCGCCTCACCTCATACTATACGACTTCATTCTCACTCTGGAATAATTCTTAATCCTTTGTGTTTAACAAACTTATAACCATTTTCTTCCAAATGGGAGATTATTGAAGTCAGGAGGTGATAATGATAGCCTCTCATTATCATTATATACTCAACACTTATCACCAAGCTCAATAAATAAATATTTGCTGAATAAAAGCATGAACTCTGTCTTTTCCAGATTATCAGTTATAAGCAATCAATCCCAGATATGGGAAAAGCACCACAAACAAAGGCAATGCACTTAAGTTACTGGAAGACAGCATGTACCTTTAGATGGAATGAGGAAAGAGACCTTAAATTTCATCTTATTGTTACTGCAATAACAAATTGTGACTTTAACACTTCCTTCTAGTTAATTTCTCAGCTAGCCTTCAGCCTTTATTTAGGCTGATTCAAATTTTACATTAATTGATTTCATAACATACTTTCTTTTTCATTAAATTTCATTACATTTTTTGGTTTAGGGCCACACCCAGTGATGCTTGGGGCTCTCCTAGTGGTGCTCAGAGTACCATGTGGTGCCAGGAATGAAACTCAGGCCTCCTGCGTGAATGTACTCAGACTGTTGCACAATCTCCCCAGCCTTATAACATATTCTTTTTATTTTTTTTTAGTGGGGTCAGGGGGGAGGGTTTAGAGCACACTTAGCTGTTCCTAGGGCTTAGTTGTCACAGTGTACAGGGGTCAGTAATGCCAG
This sequence comes from Sorex araneus, assembly GCF_027595985.1. Lineage (NCBI taxonomy): Eukaryota > Metazoa > Chordata > Mammalia > Eulipotyphla > Soricidae > Sorex > Sorex araneus. Next base: position 75,097,952 of record NC_073306.1, read on the forward strand.
TGATCAAACTTGAGTCAGCCATGTGCAAGGAAATCACCTTATTTATCGTACTACCTCTCCTGTCCTGTAACATATTCTTCTAATCCCAGTTACTTTATCACTTTGTTTATATCTACCCAGAATTTTACTTTCATCCTTTAAATCAGTTTCAAGTATATCATGGCCAGATTAATTCAAACGTATGAATTGAAACCCATTTTCCATTTGGGAAATGCAGCCCTTCAGTATTTCAGAATATTCAGAATTCTGTTATCCTGATAACAGTATTCCTGTTATCAGGTGCATTTCTTGTAGTCCAACAATAAGCCGCAACTCTCATCTCCCCAGATGCATTCATTCAAAACTGTAAGTCATGGTTTTCTAAATTGTTATTTCTCTATATGAATTATCTTTTCATATAGTCCCCTGAGCTCATCAGCACTGATACCTGAGCTCAGAACCAGGAGTAAGTCCTGAGCATAGAAAACAGAGGGGAAAAAAGTAGCCAATAATATTCTTTTAACACTTTTGTCAACTTGATAAAAAATTACATTTTGACTGGTTTTGTTTCTTGTGAACAAAAATTATGTTACTTAAATATAATGGAAGTTATAAACAAAGACTGAAATAACATTTAGAAAATATTTTAAGTAAAATTTTAACTTTCAGATAAAAATCAATCTTAAAAGTTATTTTTGTTTAGCACAGTGCTATTGGCAAAGTTGCTTTTTATAATTTTTATAATTTTTGTAGGCAAATAAAGTCAATTTATTAATTAATAGAAGTCACTGATCCACTAATTCTATAAAAATTCAAATATTTATACTCAATTTATACTCAATTTTATAGTCATATATAGACTATATGGACTAAAATCAGTATTATTTTTTATTATTTATTTTTTTCTATTTTTTTATTCTGGTATATATTTATTTCACAGCTAATATTTACTTTTATTAGGAACATAATTATTATTTTTTTAATTTTATTTTTTTATTGAATCACCTTGTGGAAAGTTACAAAAGTTTCAGGTTTAAGTATGAGTTATACAATGCTCAAACACCCATCCCTTCACCAGTGCACATATTCCACCACCAAGAATCACGGTATACCTCCCCCCTTCCCCCCACCTCCCCAGCCCCCCACCCCGCATGTGTAACTGGTAAATTTCAATTTACTTTCACTTTACTTTGATTACATTCAATATTTCAACAAAAAATTCACTATCACTGATTTGGAGTTTCTCCCCCCTAAATTCGATCTGCTGAAAAGAAAGCATTTGGTAATTTGTTTTCCATTGCTGAGATTGAAGAGATATGAGGTCAGGAGGCTACACTAGCAGCTGCACAGTTTTGGATTTCTGTATTTTAGTATTTTAGTAACTAAGTCCAGAGAAATATCTGCCAGAAATCACAACATTGTAAGCTTGTACCTCTCAGCTACTTTATATTCCACATATGAGTGCAATCTTTCTATGTCTGTCTCTTTCTTTCTGATTCATTTCACTCAGCATGATACTTTCCATGTTGATCCACTTATATTATCCACTTTTTTATTGTTTATATGCCAACCCTTTCTGTAAACATATGGAGAAAAAGCTCTATCTTTTAAAAAGTTTACCTATACATTACCTAGCTTGGCCCAAAGCAAATAGCAGATATGCAGCAATGTAAACTGTCCTTCCCAATTTTCTTAACTAGAGAATTACATTAATAATTCTATTATAATGCATAGCTTCTAGAGTTTTCACAGGAATAATAGTGAAGAATTGATTTTTCTGGCACACAGTAAAATTTCATCATTCTTCCACTCTCCTCTGAGATCGTATCACTTATTTTACATATCAACAATTTGCTAAACATTTATTTAGACAAATGTGATAACCTGCCTATAGGAGTTAAATTTTTATGTTGAAGGAAAAACAGAATGATCAATTAATTGCTACCTAATGTTAGAGTAGATGAAGAAGAAAGCATTTTAATAAATCAACATTTAAGTCTGGCTTTGTTGCAAACACAAGTTTATGTGCTTTTATTTGAGTGATTGAAGAAATTCCTCAATTTCCAAACAGCCTGCACTGGTACTGCAGTGAGGATCTAATGCCCCTTTAGTACCATCTGTCATTTGGGTTCTTTTGTTTCTGTGTAGTTTTCATCCATCTTGACTTAGAAAGAGATGAATGTCTATTAATCATTATTTTTGCTATAACAACATTCACATTACTGAAATATGAATAGTAAAAGATTGTTTATCATAATTCAAGTAGAGGGTATAATTAACATTCTTGGCAACCAACTATGACCTGGTGAGTGGAAAATGTAACTAAACTTTTCACCTTATTATTATTATGGAAAATCTCTTGCAGGCTGATAAGGTTAAGCACCTACTTACTTGCAGTGGTTTTTTTGTTTGTTTTGTTTTGTTTTTTAAATTTAGATCACTATGTTTAAGTGTACTGGCCCACGTAAAGCTTCCTTATAACTTACCTGGAACTTCCCCTTTTCTACTAGTTTATCCCTCTCCTACGGGTAAATTATATCTTCCCTCTGTGCCAGAGCAATAGAACAGTGAATAGGATACTTGCCTTGCATACGGCTAACCAGCGTTCCATCTCTGGTACCCATATGGTACCCCAGCATTCTCTTGAATGTGTTTCTTTCTTTTGCTCCCTTCTTATTTCCTGAGTATATTTTGCTTCACTATTTGTCTCCTTTTTTTCTACAAGGTTAGATGACAGACCTGGAAGCTAAAGACCCTAGGAACCAACCATGAATATCAAGTGGACCTCAGGTACAACTTGACAGCTGACCAACATGACTTGTGGGACACTAGCATTCATGCTGGGCAGAAGCTTATGGCAGACTTTACCAGCCCAAATCCCACCGTGTACTTTCCTGATGAGTCTGAGATGACTCAAGCAGGAAGTCTGTGATGCTGTCTCTTGTGTGAGAGCCTATTTCCCTCTCTGCTCCCCACTTCACCCAAACGACCTGCAACATTTTTTGAGTCACACAGAAGACTTAATTCTTCTGAGAAGCCACTTATCCCACCTATAACATTTAGTCTCTAAATACTTGAGTTTTTCCCAACTTCCTTTTTTTTTGGTTAATTTCCATATGTACAGCATTGTGGTAAGGAAACATACTTGAGATTTTCATTCCCATTACTTTTGGACACTTGATTTGTGTCCTAATATGTAATCTATGCTGGAGAATGTTTCATATACAATGGAGAAGAATGCCTATTCAGGTTCTGGAATTTGGAAAGGCTTGTAAATTCTTGTAAAACTCAGCTCTTGCAATTCTTCATTTAGAGCTATTATTTCATGATAGATTTTGATTGATTGATCTGTACAATTATGAGAGTGAGATGGTAAAGTGTCCTACTCCTATTGCATTGCCCTTGATATATCTTCTTATGTCCATTAGTAGTAGAACATTGTGACCCCTTCATTTTGTGCATAGCTGTTGAGAAAAACTAAGTTCTCTTAATGTATTTATCCTTTAATAAATATATAAGTATATCCTTATCACTTGTTACTTCTTTTGCTTTAATTCTGAATCAAGTATGGCTGTCCCCTGGTATTTTTAGGATACTGTTTGCTATGAGATTGTTTTACACTTTTTTATCATGAAAGTTCAAATGCACCTCTTTAGAACAGAAAAAGCGGGGCTGGAGCGATAGCAGGGCAGGTAGGGCGTTTGCCTTGCACACGGCCGAGCCGGATTAGATTCCCAGCATCCCATATGGTCCCCCAAGCACAGCCAGGAATAATTCCTGAGTGTAAAGCCAGGAGTAACCCATGTGCATCACTAGGTGTGACCCAAAAAGCAGGAAAAAAGAGAATAAAACAGGAAAAAGTTATATTTTGATTCCAGATATATCTAACACTATGTGACTAATAATTTGGGTAGCTCAGCTCATTTTCATTTAAGAAATTATTAACAAGAAGTAATTCAATTGACATTTTGCAAGAATTTTGGGTGATTTTGCAATTTGATTTTGTTTCTTTGACTTTCTCTTATTTTCTCAGATTGAACAAAATATCAACCTTTTATGTAATGACGCACTGAATTTTGACTACCTTCTTGCTAGTTTCTAAGTATTTTTGAGGGTACCATGTAAATACACATCTGAAGTTGTAAGCCTACTTCCATTTTAAGTCTAAAGCAAAAAAGTCACAAATTCAACTTGGGAGTCCCTTTATTGCTCTTTCTTTCTAAATCTTATGTGTTTTTTTTTTATCTTTCTGACTCTGTGTAGGATTTCTTGTCTTTTATAAAAGACATTTAGTATTTGTTTGTAGGCCACACCTAGTGGTGCTCAGAGTTTACGCCACTGGTTTTGCAGTCAGGGGTCACTCCTGATAGGGCTTGGGGCACCATATGCAGTGCCATGGGTCAAATCCAGGTTGCTGCATGAAAGATAAGCATCTTAATCACTGTATTATCTTTCTGGTCTCCAAAGAACCATTTAGCATTTGGGTTTTTTTTTTTATTTTTTATTAGTGAATCACCACGAGGTATAGTTACAAACTTATGAACTTTTGTGTTTGCATTTCAGTCATATAGTAATCATTTATCCATCCCTCCACCAATGCCCATTCTCCTCCACCAATGTTCCCAGTAGCCCTCCCACCACCCCCACCCCATCCCACACTACCCTACCCTGCCTCTGCAGCAGGGCATTCCCTTTTGTTCTCTCTTCTTTTGGGTGTTGTGGTTTGCAATAGAGGTATTGATTGGCCATCATGTTCGGTCTATAGTTTACTTTCAGCACACATCTTTCAACCCGAATGGGTCCTCCCAATGTCTTCTACTTGGTGTTCCCTTCTCTATTTCAGCTGCCTTTTCCCCCAGCATGTGATGTCAGTTTCCAAGCTGTGTGGCAGACCTCTTAGGACCACTTAGTATTTCTTGTGAACTGGTTTACAGGTCATAAATTGGTTTTCTAAAAATTTTTCAATCACTCTTTCAAATCACAATGATAATTTTGTAAGATAGAAGATTCTTGATTGGAGGTTCATTTCATTTAAGATACCATACTATTACCTCCTGGCTTATAGATTTTCTTTTGAGAAATCTAATTTTAATTTTCTGAAGGTTGCCTTTTAAGTAAATATCTTTTCTCTTTTAGGAGTCACTTATTTTGATTTTTTGCGATTTTGATTACAATGTATTGGTGATGTTCTTCTGCTTGGGTTTATTTTGCTTGGAACTCTTTGGACTTCTGATCAGGGTACATGTCTCCATCCTCAAATTAAAATTTTTTCATATGTTATTTCTTGCACCAACATATATTCCCTTTTCCCTTTCCTTTCTTTCTGAAATTCCTATGATGCAAATGAATCTCTTAATGTCCCATAAACCATTTATTTGTCTCCATTTTTCAAATGTTTTTCTCCTTTTTCTTCTTTTTAGATGATGTTCTCTATGTTCTCTATCTTGTCCTTGAGGTAATTGACAAGTTTTGGCTTTTTCTCTTCTGCTCCCAAGACTTGCAAGATAAGCATCTTACTTGCTGTACTATCTCTTCAGACCCCAAAGGACAAGTTAGTATTTCTTGCAATCTGGTTTGTTTCTTGTGAACTCTTTTATTTCACTTATTGTATACTATTTAGTACATTCATTTCTTCTATGAGTATTTTTTTCCTTTTTGGGTCACACCTGGCAATGCACAGGGGTTACTCCTGGCTCTGTACTCAGGAATAACTCTTGGTGGTGCTCAGGGGACCATATGGGATGCTGGGAATCGAACCCAGGTCTGCCATGTGCAAGGCAAACTCCCTACCCACTGTGCTATCATTCCAGCCCCCATGAGTATTTTTGAATTCTTTATTTCAAACTTTTTCTTTCTCTTCCTGATGTCTTCATTTAATTGAATATTGATAGCATTGTTGCTCAGAAGTCTTCCTCAAGCAGTATAGAAAAGTTTTATATGAACTGAATTCCCTATTAATACCACTTTACTGTCACCGCAAATATACACAAATCAAATAGTATTTGAGTTTAGTGACAAAATCTCAAATGTCCATGGGTGGAAGAATTTTCCTTTAGTATCCTGACCAGGATGTTGTAGGAGGAAATGTGACAATGAATGCTGTCACACTTTGGAATGAATGTTGCACTGAATCCCCAGTGAATATATGCCTTTAAATTTCCCCCTATGTGTGCGTTCTATTATTTTTTCACTTGAGAAAGTTTTTCCTTGGAACCACTTGTGTCAGTCTCTTCTCTTCCTCCCTGTTACAAGTGCTAAAAAATAATTCTTGGTATTTATTCTAATTGTTCTCAGAAATCCCTTTAAAGTCAGAAGATAAGGAATGAGAAGTAGGAAACTAATACAGAATGTAGTCTGTGAGTTTCCAAAAAATGAGGTGGCGGCATGCAGGGTGCGAACAGGGACTCCAGTGTTCAGAAGCTGAGAACAGCCTCTCCAGGCCGGCCCATGGGGTGGATGGACGCAGGCGGAGAAATGGAGAAACAGGGACCCGGGTCCCAGGCTGGTCAGTAGTCTGTTTATTTTTCTCTCCTCCCTGGCCTAGTCTGATCTCTCCCCTTTCTTCATGATTGTAGTCATAGTTTTGGTCATAGTCCTTGTCATCATAGTTCCACCATTGTAGTCTCCTCATAGACCTCAAAGTCCTCATTTGTTGAGGAAGGTGATTTTTTTCACTTCTTCATTATGCCTGATATATATATATATATATCAGGCATAATATATATATATCAGGCATATATATATGTACTGATATTCACCCCTATCTTTTATATATTTATATTTATATTTTATATATTTATATATATAAAAGATAGGGGTGAATATCAGTACACAAGATGATCTGAACAACAATCAAGGAAGTGTTCACACTCACCAAATTGTGTCTAGGTCTGTGATTATAGACTGCATGAGTCTCTATGCCTGCTGGGGATTTGTGGTCACATATGATCTTAATGCTGCTGGAAATTTGAAATCATACACTTACTGTGCTAGCTGTATCTCTAAGAACAGGGAGACCTGTAACCACAAGAACTTATGGAATCAATTAAGGTGCTTGCATTTGCTGCCACCATGCAGTCTGCATTGCTAATCTCAAGCCACCCAGTAATCTTATGCTAAACCTGACTAGATCTGGGCTCCAACAGGTTAGTCCATATAGCAAGCAGAGAGAGAGGTCCGCTGTGACCTTTGGTCTCTGTGTAATGTCTCCCTCTAATCCAATGCCTACAGTCAGTCAAATGTTTGGAGGGCTGGGGTGGGGGTTAGGTTATTTTGTTATTATTTGGGGGGCAGGGTGCTTACTTATTTTTCTGACAGTTGAAGACACATGAAAGCCCCACCCTTTGTTTAAAATAGTGAAACCTGCCCTTGGTTTGTTTGGGTTGCTTCTTTCTCCAAAAGGGCAGAGGTAGAGCTGGGGGCAGGAGGGATTTGGAGGAGTTGCTGAGGAACTTGAATAACTTGTCAGGTTTACACCTTGCCCCCAGCTCAGGTTTTGTTACAGTGGAGATATAAGTCTGATGCCCAGCTTCAGTTCACCCATTCCTTTTCTCAACACACACAAGCTTTTATTCCTTTCTTCACCCTTTCCCCTCCCTAGAGTCTCACTCCTTAGCTCTGAAGCCCAGCACACACAGTGCTAGTCTCCCAGATATGGTGGCTGGGTTCTTCAGTGCCTTTTTCCTGTAAGAACCTATATGGTATTCTGTATTGACTCAGGATTTTTGTGCTCTTTACATTTCTTTTTGCCTTGAGAACACTTAGGTCTTTCTCTTTTCACCATAGTGGTCCTATTCTTTGAAAAGAAAGTATCTGTGAACCACATATCTGATGAGGAACGTGCAACTCCACCTAGATAAATATTCACAGTCACTTAGAATGCCAGCCTTGAAAGCATATGGTCAGGGGTTCAACCCTCCCCCCCCAACCACCACTTTTTGCCACATGTGCTGAGCACAACCCTGAAAGCTTTGTTGTTGAGCCTGGTGACTCGATGTGCATTTCCCCAGTGCTGTAAGCAATTTCTGGCCATATGTGTGTAAGACCACAACAAAGGACTGCAACCCTGCTGAGCATGAAGACTAAGAGTTGTGCAAGTGTTATAAAGTACTCAGGTTCTTGTCTTCACGCAGTCAAGATCGAAAGCTGATGACCAAGCTTAAATAAGATAGCCAAATCCAATAGAAATTCTGAGGGCAGGAAGGGAAAGAAGTTGTGGCATAGAGTATCCTTATGTAGGATGCCCAAGGGGACTTTTAAAAATATTTTTATGTAGGAATGGGTGAGCACTCTACACTGGGTTTAAGACATGTAAGAGAGTGATGCAGAGAGTCTCTTGCCGGCACACCTGGCTCCTCGGAGGGGATGGACTCCAGCTTCCCTCCCCACCCCAAGCAGAGCTCCCGGCTGCCAAAGACCACCGGAACCTAGCTGCAGCCATGCTGGAGGCCCCTCTCTACACTTTCGGACAGGCCTCATGCATGAAGGTACCAGCAGAGGAACCCAGGTGTGTGTAATCCCATCAACGGCCAACATCCAGAGAGACTTAAAAGCAAGCTCTCAGAAGATATCTTTAGCCTACTTCTCCCTCTGGGAGAAACTGGCAATCCTCTGCGAGTTTCCTGCCCACATGGGACAGCTTTGCAAGCTTCCCCTGGTGTGTTCATATGCAAAATCCAGTAACAAGCTGGATCTCATTCCCCTGACCCTGAAGAGCCTCCAGTGCAACATCGTTAGGAGGGCCGAGTCAAGATAGACTTCTAAGATCTTGGGGAAAGGACGAAATGAGATGTTACTGAGCCCGCCCGAGAAATCGGTGATTAACGGGATATTGTGATCGTGATAGTGAAGATGGTACATAAAGGGGTTGAGGAAGAGCAGGATGTTTGAAAGGATTATCTTCTTAATATCCTGGGCTCATTCTCAGGAATTTTTCTCTGCAGCGATTCACTTTTTAACCTCGCCTTGCCTATTTTCCTCCTGTCCCTGTACTGTTATACCACAAGCACCACTATCAGGAGGTGTGACCCCAGTGAGCGCTATGGCAGACTTGCATGCTGCAACAAATGAATGTGAAAAATAAATCCCCAGGTGCACAGATGCAAGCACTACCTCCAAAACAGTACAAACCTCCATGATCATTATTACCAAGTGTGCATCACTGCAACATGATGTGTGACCACCACCACTCCCTCAAAATCACAACTACTATGGTTAAGAAATGGGTATGTCAAACCAAAATGCCCCAAAATAGAGATAGAGAAACCATAATGCCCAAAAGCAGAGAAAAAATATGGAGAATATTGTCTGCCATGGAGGTAGTGAAAGGGTGGGAAATGTGGGGTATATTGACCCATGAGCAGAGAGCCAATAGTAACCTTTGAGCACTGTTGGGTGTAGCTCAAAATCAAAAATAAAGAAATATATTAAAAATCAATTTTATGTGAGGAATAAATATGAGTAGATATTGAAAAAAATATATGACAATATGTGTTTATGTGTATAAAAATGGGCTTGGTCTACAGTAAAATTATGTTCTAATATTGATTTTTACTTCTGCATATTTTTATTAACTATGTTTCATTTAGTAATAATAATAATAGATATTTAATAATAAATATCTATTATTAACTTCCATGTTTTAAGTAAGACATTTACTTCACCCATTTGTTGTTCATACCATGCAGACTCAAATGTATTTCACTGTAACTGTCACTGTCATTCCATTGCTCATCGATTTGCTCGAGCAGGCACCAGTAATGTCTCCATTGTGAGACTTGTTACTGTTTTGGCGTATGAAATACACCATAGGTAGCTTGTCAGGCTCTGCCATGTGGGCAAGATACTCTCTTAGCATATCGGGCTCTCCAAGAGGGGCAGAGGAATAAAACCCAGGTCAGTTGTGTGCAAGGCAAACGCCCTATACACTGTGCTATTGCTCCAGCCCTATAAACAAATAAACAAATACATTTATTTCTCTTTTTTCTGGACCTCACAAGCAACACTATAGGGCTGAGGGACCACTCCTGGTCAGAGGGCCAACACAACTTGTGGGTGGCTCAATGCTAGAACCTGACAACCCAAAACTGCACAAATGCTGTGGCACTAGGGAGCATCACAGCCATACCTGGCGGTGCTCAGAGTCTCCAGCTGTGTTCAGGACCATGATGGAGCACCAGGGACCTAACCAGAGTCAAGTGATGCAAAACATGTGCCCCTGACACCTGCACTATTTCCCCAGCCTCTATTTTATTCTTTGATATATCATTTGATAGCAGCTTTTTAAACTAAGGTGAACTTTATGTACAAAATTTACTCTTTTAAATTTTTAATTTCTTTGGGGTGCGGGGGGGTGAGGGCAGGGGCACCAGCAGTGCTCAGGACTTACTCCTGGCTCTGCACTCCGGGCAGGCTTGGGGGACCATATGGGATGCCAGGATCAAACCCAGGTCACCTGCAGGCAAGGTAAACACTTGTACTATGGCTGTTACCCCTCTTTTAAATTTTTTCAGTGTGTAAGGCTTTCACTTGACATTAGGAAAGCAAACATGTACTCACACTAAAGAAAAGGAAAACCTTGCTGTCAGAGTTCATTCCAGTGTGGTCACTGGAAAAGAAGCTGTTCTTTTTGATCTAGTAGGAAACTCTCAGTGATTCATTGAAATGAGCATAAAATCTGTTGTTCTGTATTTTTCACCATGACTGAAGATCATTCTAGCTCTTCCTATGGGGATTTAAATTTGCTACTGTCAAAAGAGGAAATCTTTAAACACTGTCAGAATATGTCAAGCTTGAGATACATATTAGTCATCAAAATAAAGGTGTCAACAAGATATTAGTTCAGATCAGTTGGGATTTCCTGTAAGGACATATTAGGTTTTAAGCAGTATTTATACTCATAGTTGATATCACCTTGACAGAGAATATGCTAGAAAGAAAAGGCCCTTGGTGGGGAAGAATGTTCAAAGGTTAGAGCACACACAGAATAAAAGAAAACAACCTACGTGTCTAGGAGTTCTAAAAAAATTAATCCTAATATTTCACAAGGTAATTACAGAGAATATTAAAGTACTTAATAAGTAAAACTAAACCAAATGTACTTGAGAGCACCAAATACTAACCACTCAACCACTAGGGAACTTAAAACCAACTGTACTTGAAAAATTCTGTTTGCACTCAGTTGCAAATAAGTCATAAATAAAAAAAGGCATTCATTAAAACCTCAATCTAATGATGCTATTGAGTGCCTACTTCGATTCCAACATACTCAGACACTGGGAGAGTAAAGTGAGTGAGAAAATTTCTTTGAAAATAAAGCTTTAGAATTATTTGTAGTCATTTCCATTCAAAAATATTTAGCAAATGCCTAGAGGTAACTGACACATGTGTAATTAGTGGAGATATAAAGATATACTCATGAAGTCCAATGGATGAGTTAGCATGGACCCCAGCATTTTAATGTGCAGACTGCTGTAGGTAAAGCAGGGAGAACTAACTATACTGAAGGGTTATAGCATTTCAGTAGCATAGAAGAAGGTAACAAACTACATGCCACTTTTTCCTTTGTGATTGTTGGGGGGCAGGGTATTCTGCCACTCCCAAGCAGTGCCCAAATAGTTCAGGGGCCTTTCCTGATGATACTTGGCCTGGCTTTGTAGGCCTGATGGTGCCTGGGCCTGAGGATGTGACTGACGTTCCTTAGGTGTAGGCTTGCAAGAGCTACACCTTGCTGAGCTCAGGGGTCCTGTGTGTCTGGACAGGAACTGAAGACTAATACAGTTGGGGCATGCACTCAAGCCCTTTGAACTACCTCCCAGTCTATTTACTTATTTTTAATATTAATTATTCTTCTTGACCTTCCCCCCATTGATGTTGTTGTGTTGTGATGACCAAGGCCTGTTTGTGGTGCTCACACACTCTCCTCAACACTTATCAAGGGTCATGCTCCTTTACTTGTGGTGTTCACACACATTCTGATTATAGTGCTCAAAGAGGTCAAATGTGGTCACCAGGAGGGTGTCCTTTTGGTAGACAAGGCTCACACATCTTTTTAGTAGCGATACTCTCTTGGGGTCACACCCTCTCATTGAATTGTTCATATTCACCTAGCTGTGGAGTAGACAAAAATATTTGGTGGTGCCAGGCATCTCAGACAGCAGAGCTGCCAGGTTCATGTGGTGATACCAGGGATTAAGCTTGAAGCCTCATACTTGCAAGGCAAGCAATTTAGCTCCTGAATCATCTCTCTACCCATGTGGGTTTAAATAGGATTTGGTGCCTTTCCAGGCTTAGTAAAGATTTTGAACATTTTGATAAGGCAAGAAAGAATAAATGAGAAAAATCACAACATTTTTACTGGTGAAGCAATATATGTAATTTATAATGTGTATGTGGGACCAGAGAGATAGTATAAGAGATAAGGCAGCTGTTTTATATGCAGCTGTAGTGGCTGCAACCCATAAATCAAATGGACCGCATATGGCTCCCTAAGTACTCCAAGGGGGTCTCTCCACACAGACAAAAATAGCCCCAAATACCACCAGCTCCAAACTCCCTCCTCCCCCACCCCACACACACAAAAAAAACACAAAACAAAAAATAACCCAGCCCCGTTCTATTTGGCACAATAGAGTTCAGGGTTTAAGAAATTTGCCTTGAAATGCTTATGGGTTAATAAAAGGAAATGATCAATAGATTAAATAAGCTTCCCAGAGAAGAAACACTTGAGTTGAGGTTTGAAAAATGGGAGAAATTTTACCAGGCAGGAAAACAGAAAGGAAAGTTGAGGGTAACACAAAACATAGTATATAAAAAAGAACTGGGCAAGAATCAGCAACCATGAAGGACTGCAGCAGAATCAGAAAGAACACAGCAGAAAATAAGGCTAAGGGGCACCTCTCTAATATTTACGTAGAAATAACAAAGTCTTATATGCTTTAATATCAAATGTACATAAATAATGTTAAAAAATATTTAACTTTGTTCTCTTCACATGCATTCGTATTTTAAATATGGTTAATGGTAGGCTACACTGCATAGGTATATGATCAATTTACTTTTCATTTACATTTAATAGTCCAAGAACTTTTATATTTTTATGGGAATCAAGCCATCCAGTTCCAAATTGAAGTTTATTAAGCTTCATGGCTCAGAAAGTTATTTAAAAAAAAAAAACCTTGCAAGGTAGCATTAAGTATTTAATAGTCAACTGCTGGGCTCTGGGGTTAGCTATAGTTTCTCCCTAATGATTTCAGGATTCACTGTGTAGCAGGCATGAGAGATTTTATATGGGTATGACTGAAATTTCTGCTTATCTTCATACTAAATGTAAAACTATGCCAAGCATGTAACTTTGTGCCTAATTATGAAGCATGGAAAGAATCATAAAAATTAAAACCATAATTAAGGGGGAAAGCATAAACATGTTTTTAAAAAATACATGATAAAGTAGAAATATCAACAAGGAAATTGAATCTCTAAAAATAATCTCTCAAGGTATAATCCAATAAATGTGGTAAGGGGTCAGGAGAGGTCAGAGATTATCATCAGGCTATTTACATTCCTGTCATTTCTAGAGTTGGTAATTTATAGAGACAATTTTTTTGGCAAGAATAGTAGCTGCAGTGATTCTGATTCTGATGATTCTGAGAATAAAGTTAAGTCAAGGAGAGGAGACTTGATTTATAGCATTTTATATACATTCCTGCAAAACATACCAGGAATCTCTTAAGAGGAATATCTCTGATTATATATTTAAGTAGTAGTTAATAATGGCTTTCACTAGGGGCATAGGGCAGCGGTTCGGACCAGCACCGACCGTTGCTCAGAGTGTACCCCTTTCTCCCTGCTCTGAGGTCTCTCTCCCTGCTCCTGGCAGGACTCGGGGAACCATACGCGGTGCCGGGTTTGGCCACATGCAAGGCGAGTCCCTCACCCCTGTGAGATTCCTCAGGCCCCCAATCAAGCTTTTCAAACCAGACTTGTAGAACTTCAATGCTCGGGACTGGTAATGGTTTGAATGAAGTTCAGCTTAGATCGAAAACCTCTAAAGACTCAAGAAATTCAGTGGAAATGACTGTACAAAGGAAACACCCTATCACAGCAGGAAATGAGAAATCTAGAAGACACACAAATAGGTTTCTATAAATAGGAATTCCCTTTTTATTTTTATTCCACACCTTTTCCTTGTTCCAAACACTGGATCCACACCTATCCTTGTTCCAAACACTGGACCCGGCCTTCACAATGTATTGGATTGGGTTGTGTTGTGCTGTACTGTATCACTTTATATAGTATCATTTGTGTTTTATTGTATTGTTTTGTATAGTGGACTGGAGCAATAGCACAGTGGGTAGGGCATTTGCCTTGCATGCCGCCAACCTGGCCGTCCCTCACGAAGAGCCCGGCAAGCTACCGAGAGTATCGAACCCACATGGCAGAGCCTGGCAAGCTACCTGTGATGTATTCGATATGCCAAAAATAATAACAAGTTTCACAATGGAGACGTTACTGGTGCCCACTCGAGCAAATCAATGAACAATAGGACAAGAGTGCTACAGTTAATAATGGAAGCAAAATATAAAATAAAATAACCAGGGATCAGAGAGCTAGTACAGCACCTAAAGGCATTGCTTTGCATGCATGTAGCCAACCTGGATTCAGTTCCCGGTACTACATATGGTCTCTTGAATCCTGCCAGGAGTTATCCCTGAGTGGAGAGACAGGGATAATCCCTAAGCACAGTTTTATGTGACCCAGAAACAACAAAATAAATTTGAAAAAATAATAAAATAACCTATTTCAGAATAACATATTTCAGAATAATTTCCAGATAGGAACTCAATTCATCTTTTTGAAAATAGATGATGTCACATACATTTTGAAAACATAGACTCTGAAAGCAGGTGGATGGAGATCAAATCCCAGATTTGTCTTTTCCTGAGAGTGGGATGTAGAAAAAAATGAATGAACATCTAAATGCCAGAAAACAATATGGAGGGGCCGGAGCGATAGCACAGTGGGTAGGGCGTTTGCCTTGCACGCGGCCGACCCGGGTTCGATCCCCGGCATCCCATATGGTCCCCCAAGCACCGCCAGGAGTAATTCCTGAGTGCAGAGCCAGGAGTAACCCCTGAGCATCGCTGGGTGTGACCCAAAAAGAAAAAAAAAAGAAAAGAAAGAAAACAATATGGACATTGACATTTCTCAAAAAAAACTAAGAGTTAAGCTTTACCACCTGAGCTACTTTAGGCCTGGAACTTTTCAAACTCTACCCTTTATTTTTTATCTTTCTTTTTTTTTTCCATTCTATCTGACTTGCATAATGTTTCTACAAGTTCTTAGCAGGCAGAGACTGTGTTTTGTTCATTTCTACACTATTAAAAAAGCAGGGCACTGGGCCTAACATAGAAGCATTTGTCATTTTTTTCATAGGAATTTAAAGAGATAAGGAAAAGCAAAGAAAAAGTATCAATAAGGGCTTTACTATGCATTTACCAGGCACATGAAATAAGTGTTTTTGAATAAATCACTTTAAGTTTGATTCTCGCAACATTCTTCCCAGATATGTCCTGCGATCCTCACTTTACAAGTTAAGGGAATTCAGAATGGGAGAAGTTAAACTCAGGGAAAGAAAACTTTGTTCCCTCTGAGGAGTTTACAAACTAGGAAGAGGGATATACTCCAAATGAGCCGGGTCTTTTGAGTCAGTAAAATCTATTGAGGGACCAGAGAGATAATTACAGCAGGTAGGGCATTAACCTTACATGTGTCTGAGTCGGGCTCAATCTCTGGCACTCCCTATGGTCCCCAGAGCACTGCCAGGAGTGAACTCTGTGAACAAAGCCGGGAGTGAGCCCTCCACACAGCCAGGTGTAGCTCCAAAACAAACAAACAAAAAAGTCTACCGAAAGTCAGAGCACACTCACAAGTGTGGGCAAGTCCTAAAGGAGGAACAACTGTATTGAGGAGGCAGCAACTATATTAAGGAGGAGTTTTAAAGAGATAAATGTTTCCCCTTCTTGGTGCCATTCTCATCAGAGAGAAGGATATACTCTTCAGTTGTAATCAGGAAGTCCCAAATAGTCCCATAAGAAAGTTCTCAATAACTTCCTGCTATGCAGTTTTTACCTCTCTGCTCAAAAGAATGGGAATAAGATCATCATTTTTCACCCTGAACAACAGGAACATTGTGACCATCAATAAACTCAGTGTAATGTGAACAGGGTCATCATTATTTATATTAATAGTAAATACAAAATTATTACTATGAGAAAAGCAGTTCAGATGAATTCAAAAGAAAAATATATTCCTCCAATGTGGGACTTGGAAAGACTTTAGAATAAGACACATACCATACAAAGAGAGAATACTGACAATAAATAGCGATAAACTTAGGGGTATACCAAAGAGCTGGTAGTTTCATTTCTGACAAGAAGTGTTTCCTCTAGGCTTTTTCAAGCAGTCTCAATTCTTTTTGTTCTTCAGAACACTAGACATTTAAAGTTTTAATTTAAACTTTAAAGCCTGGCAAGCTACCCATGTCATACTCAACATGCTAAAAACAGTAATAAACAAGTCTCACAATGGAGATGTTACTGGTTCCAGCTCGAGCAAAATTGATAAGCAACGGGATGACAGTGACAGTGACAGTGACCAAAAAAATAATGGGGGTGGGCAGAGAGATAGTATAACAGAGAAGACACTTGCTTTACATGCAACCAACCAAAGTTTGATTCTCCATACTGCATATGGTTCCTTGAGCCCCACCTGTGAGAAAAGTATGTCTGGGATGGGAGTGAGGGGAGGGGAGGTGGTCCATTGGTACAATGTGTTAGATGGCCAAGCGCCATGTCCCTGGCAGAGGAACAAAGAGATGGGGAACATAATCAATGGCCAGTTTATTCAGAATGAAAAAGCATATTATTGAGAATCTGAGGGAGTCTGAGGTACAGAACTGTATGTAGTTGTCACTGATCATTAACAGAGGTAAAGGATTTGGGCAAAGGTAATTTTTGGGGGGTATTAACTCAAGAAGTTGATAGTTCCTCTGTCAAGGGGCTATTCTGAGAAACCTGCTGAGGGGCAAAATTCCATCTACATTGCTTTTTTCTCTCCCTTGCTGAAAGCAATATTAAACAATTAAGTTTTCTTATTATTATTCTTAGTATTCTTATTTCTTATTATTATTAATATATGCAATGAGGGTGAAGCTATAGTATAGCAGGTAGAGAGTTTGCCTTGCACATGGCCGTCCCAGTTTGATTCCTCTGTCCCTCTCAGAGAGCCCGGCAAGCTACCAAGAAGATCCCACCCACATGGCAGAGCCCGGCAAGCTACCCATGGCATATTCAATATGCCAAAATCAGTAACAACAAGTGTCACAATGGAGATGTTACTGGTGCCCGCTCAAGCAAACTGATGAACAACGAGATGACAGTGCTACAGTGCTACAATATATGCAGTTATTTGAATAAACACAGAAAGAAATACAGATTCCACTTTCTGGTCTCCAGTAGCAGAGGTTAAAAGTCAGCTGGGCCTTTACCGTAAATCCCAGACTAAGTTCTCAGGCTGATTTAGCTTTTTCTGCTCCATGGAGTACTGCCTTTTAGATCATTACGGCTTGTGTCATGACCATGCTTTATGATTTCTAGACTGTTTCATATCAAAGTCAAGGTAGCTTTACTGCTTGAGTAAATCTGGGTCCATCATAGCCTGGTTCCATCCATCATCAGTGGGAACCCAGCTTTTGGGGGTGTTAGCAATAGCACCAACTGAAGTCTGAGTCAAGTAATTATAATGGTTGCACAGGAATAAATATATTTCAAAGTTAATTAACTCCCAAATATTAAGAGCATAGAATAAATGGTTTTTCTGTGTTTAAGTGAAAAATATTGTTCTATAGTAAAATATAAAAAGTTTACAGAGAAAAGCAAGTAATTCACCACAGATACAAAGTCCAGACTCACCAGAAGGTTTATCTTTATAAGTAATCAAGTTGAACTTGGGGAATTTAGTAGCTAACAGAATGAAAGGTAAAGCACAAAGGAAAGGTTAAAAATAAACTTGTGGATTAGGAGTGTTCATAAGATCACTGTAAGTTTCTCTTGGGGGAGGGAAAGGAGTAAGTTACCAAGGTTTTGATAACCCCAAAACACTTGGGGTTAATATCCAACACCACCAACTTCCAGAAACAGGCCCCCAGCATAGCTGATGGCATCACAAATTAAATGTTTTTAATTATTTTTATAGAAGTTAATGAAAACAGCATATTTGACAAAACTTTACAATGATCTCTGTATTGATAAAATTATTTAATGATTGGGGCCCAAGGCAGTAATACAAGTAGTATCAGTACTATCAGTCACATCTACTATCTGTAGGACACTTGCCTTGGCCAACATGGATTCCATTTCCCAATACCCCATATGGTTCCCTGAGCAACACCAAGAGTAATTCCTGAGCACAAAGCCGAGAATAAGCTCTGAGTACAGTCTGGTGCAGGACTGGAGCGATAGCACAGCAGGTAGGGGGTAGGGCGTTTGCCTTGCACATGGCTGACACGAGTTAGATTCCTCTGTCCCTCTCAGAGAGCCCAGCAAGCTACCGAGAATATCCCACCTGCACGGCAGCAGAGGCTGGCAAGCTCCCCATGGTTTATTCAATATGCCAAAAACAGTAACAAGTCTCACAATGGAGACATTACTGGTGCCCTCTCAAGCAAATCAATGAACAACGGGACAACAATGCTACAGTCCTACAGCCTGGTTCACTCAAAAACTAAATAAATAAATAAGACTAAAATAATTTAATGATTAATAATCATGGGCAATATTTAATGAGTATTCATTATATGTAGCTAATACATATCTTGTAAGATATATCTTCCCTAAATCCTCATTTAATCATCCATAATTATACTGGCATCACAAATTAAAGGAACTATGACTTTAAAAAGAAACAGACAACACTTCTGAATAATCACATAAGTGTTGAGTAACCAAGGCCAAAATCAGGTTTAAATTCATCTGACTCCAAAGCCATATCACAATAAAATGGGCACAACTATGTTAAGCTAAGGAACAATAGTCAATTTGCATCAATTTGTTAGGAAATTATTTTTCAAAACCACCTCAGTCTTGTCAAGCACAAAATAATCCCTATTATTAGTTTTATCATAACAAGAAAGTCTGATGAGGAATACAGAATTAGCAACTGCCTCCAAAACCCCTGCCCAAATCTGAGGCCCAAAGAAGATGACCACATTCCTTAATTCATCCCAACACATCTTCCAGAAAACCCGTGTGTTAGAATTCACCCTAAATGAGGAATGTGCCTGCCTCCAAAATGGATCCTGAAATCAGCTAAATATGGCACAGTCAAGTCAATTTGCCCTCCAATAAGAAGATTGACCCTGTAGCTAGCTGCAGGACCCAGACAGAGCAGTTCTCAACTATAGCTTCTCTTTACTTTTGGCTCTCTCTTCAAAGACCCTTTTATAATATAATATAATATAATATAATATAATATAATATAATATAATATAATATAATATATACACACATATGTAATTTTTTTTGCTTTGTCATTATAAAAGTCTCTTTGAACAAAGCCTTTTGGAATGCTATGAAGAAATCATTTGAGGGGGTCAGAGGTAATGCAAGGGCTAAGATGTGTGCCTTTCATGCACTCCACCTGAGTTCAACCTCTGGTACCGTATTTCATGCAACCTACCTGATTTCAATCCCTTATATAGGGTATATAGTCCCTCAAGCACAGCCAGGGTTCACTCCTGAGCACAGAGGGAGGACAACCTCCCGAGGGCTGCCAGTTGTGACACAAAAAATCAAACCAGAAAAAACAAAAAAATAAAAATTGAAAAACCCACATTGGGTCTTTGAAAGGGGTTCTCAGGTAACAAATCAAAAGAGCAATCTTAATTGAAGCATACTAAGTTTTCAAATTGAAGTTTTAAATCACTCAATGCTATTTGAAAAATGAAATATGCATTAGTCATCAGGAAAAAGAATACACCAGAAAACCCATTTCCCATTGACCTATACTTCCCCTGAACACTGTACTTATGTCACTCCCATTTATGTAAGAACATAAATCCTAATTCACTGCCTCTCCCATTCTACTTCCATTGTTTTGTTTTCTTTTCTTTGGTATGCTCAAGAGGTCCTTTAACTACTCTGTTCAGGTGCTTTTCATTTCAGTTCTTCATTCATCCATAGAAGGCTTTTTAGAAATAGATCCCAGAACCGGAATATCTCTGATACCTTTTGATGGTAATTATGATGATGACTGATACCACAATGAGACTGACAACTGTACAAACAACTGAGAAGAACTGCTCAGTTTGATGAGTGCATAGCAATTTAGCTTTCTTAGAAAGTATGACGAATGGGTTTTCAGCATAATCCCCACTGTTACTTAACAACTCAATCTACTCAATGAGTAAGATAAGGAAATTCACCAAGATATATTAGTAATTTATTGTATTTATGCAAATTTTTTTGTCTAGAGGAAATTTCCTGAGTTAACCGCTACTTAAATACTCTACTCACATTCCCTGGAGTTTAGAGCACATAGGCAAAATGGTGCTCAATTCGAACTTAATTTTGTTCCTAGCCTTGTATCTCTTACCAGCAGTGAAAAGTTCAATGGTAGATTTGAAAAATAATGGATATGAAGGCATTGTCATTGCAATTAGCCCGAATGTATCAGAAGATGAAAAACTCATTCAAAACATAAAGGTAAGGGAAAGAAATCTTATTATTCATATATCTTAGTAAGCATTCTCAATTCATGCTCTCTCGGTGCAAACAAATACTCAAGAGTCTAGCTTGGATACTGAAGAAAAAGTACAGCAGGTAAGGTGATTGCCTTGTATACGTGGACCCAAATTCACTCCATGGCACCAAATATGGTCTCTCAAGTACTGTCAGGAGTGATTCCTGATCACAGAGTAGGAGCAAGCCCTAAGCACAGCTAGATGTGTTTTAACTTTGTTTGTTTGTTTATCTGTTTGTTTAAGCTTTTTGGGTCATACACAGCAATGCTCAGGGGTTACTCCTGGCTCTGCACTCAGGAATTACTCCTGGCGGTGCTCGGTGGACCATATGGGATGCTGGGAATAGAACCCAGTCGGCCGCGTGCAAGGCAAACGCCCTACCCACTGTGCTATTGCTCCAGCCTGTATTTTAACTTTTCAAAATTGCTTTAATAATATTTAGATAGTACATATCAATCTGCCAGTTTGGGAGTGAGTGGTCTGTGAAAATATTCACTGAAAAAAATAATAATCATAAGAAAAGTTTACCAGGAAAATAGGATGCGTACCAAAAAAGGGAGAATTGGATCTTTCTACAAAGAATAATAGTGCCAGTATTACCCTTTGTTCAGATTTTTTGCCCATTTGTGGAGAGAAGACCCCCACCCAAGGGAGGCAATCTACAGGACTTGACCTGGGACTTGCAACATGACCAAAATCTAGGAGTCAGGTCTGAATCTTAAAGCTCTAAGGTTACCTGCATCCTACTGATAAGTACTATGCTGAGTTGCTATAAGTTATCATCTGGGCCTTACCATGAGAACAGAAATTTTACTGAGATATTCTGTGGGGGCAATTTTAGGGATTTGTCTCCCCATTGTGGTTGCCTGAGTGATTTTATGGCATGTATTTCCTACTGGGTCCCTTGCTTGGTTACTGGATGCCTAGGAGCAAAGAATCAGGTAAACAGTGGTATTTTATCACTACCACAGTTTAACTTCAAAATAGAGGTTTTGCTGTCTAATACTCATCACTAAGATAAATATCTGCTTAGCTTAAGCATTTTTAATCATATATTAATGGCATTAGTTATAATCCTAACACATTATTAAGCTGAAAATGTCTTCAACTAATTAAAATAACAGAAAGACCTTAGAGATCGTGAAGAATTATTCTCAAATTTTATAAAGTTACTTTCATTTTAAATAATTAATCTAGACTTATGTCCTAACAGTCCATTATCTTATATATTTTTCAGTTGTTCATACATGTTTGGTTATAAAAAATTCAAAAGTCTTATATTTGACTATAAAAAATATAGTTTATATTGGTTTATCCCTAATTTTATTTGTATTAGTATAATAAAAAATATTTCAAACTTCACTTTTTAATACATTCTCTCTTTGTTGAACCCTGTAGAATAAAAGATTAGTGGTAAATTTAATGTATATATAATTATTTTTAATGATACATACCTGAAGTAAATACTATAAGTTATGACTTCAATAAAGAAAACAAAACAATTATAAAGTAAATGAATCACCATCTATCATTTATTTTACTGAATCATAGTGAGATACACAGTTACAGTTTTTTATGATTAGATTTCAGTCATATCATGTTCTCTCTTTCTCTCTCTCTCTCTCTCACTCTCTCTCTCTCTCTCTCTCTCTCTCTCTCCCTCTCCCTCCCTCTCTCCCTTCTCTCCCCACCCTATCTCCGTTCCTCCCTCTCCCAACTTCTCTGTCTGGGCTTTATGGTTCACAATACAGATAGTGAATGGTTACCAAGTATATCTCTTTACCTACTTTCAACACTCAGTTCTTGTCCAGCATGATCATTTTCAACTGTTATTGTCATACTGGTACTTTCTCTATCCTAACTACCCTCTGTCCCCGACACACTTATGGTAGCTTCCAGCCATTGACCCTGTTTTCCCTGGACTTGTATATTAGTTTCATAGTATTTTTTGTTTATATCCCACAAATGAATTCTACATAGGTCCCTTTCCTTCTGACTTATTTCACTCAGCATGATATTCTCCATGTCTATCCACTTACAAGCAAATTTCATGAATTTATTTTTCCTAACAGCTGTCTAGTATTCCACTGTATAGATGTTCCATGGTTTCTTTATCCAATAATCTGTTCTAGGGCACTCAGGTTGTTTTCAGATTTTGTCTATTGTGAATACTGCTGCAATGAACATAAAAGTGCAGATAATGTTTCTGGTATGTGTTTTTGGATCCCCAGTGTATATTCCCAGAAGTGGTATTGCTAGATCAAATGGGAGCTCAACTTCTAGTTCTTAGACGAACGTCCATACTGTTTCCCAAAAAAGGTTGGACCAGTCAGCATTCTCACCAACAATGAAGGATAATCCCTTTCTCCCTGAATTAGTGCCAGCACTGATTGCTCTTGTTCTTTTGGATGTGTGCCAGTCTCTGTGGAGTGAGATGATGTCTCATTGTTGTTTTCATTTGCATCTCCCTGATTAGTGATGAAGAGCGTTTTTTTTCATATGCCTTGTGGCCATTTGAATTTCTTCTTTGAGGAAGTTTCTGTCCATTTCTTCTCCCCATTTTTTGATGGGGTTGGAATTTTTTCTTGTAAAGTTCTACCAACACCTTGTGTATCTTGGATACCCTTATCAGACGGGAATTGGGTGAATAATTTTGCCCATTTCGTGGGATATCTTTGCATCTTGGTCACTGTTTCTTTTCAGATGCAGAAGCTTCTTACTCTTTTTTAATTTATTTTTTTTATTAGTGAATCACTGTGAGGGTACAGTTACAGATTTATACATTTTTGTGCTCATGTTTCCCCCATACAAAGTTCAAGAACCCATCCCTTCACCAATGCCCATTCTCCACCACCAGTAAACCCAGCATCCCTCCCACCCTCCCCAGTCCCATCTCCCCCCACCCCAAACTGCCACTATGGCAGGGTATTCCCTTTTGTTCTCTCTCTCTGATTAGGTGTTGTGGTTTGCAATAAAGGTGTTGAGTGGCCATTGTGTTCAGTCTCTAGTCTACATTCTGCACGCGACACCCTTCCCCCGCATGACCTCCGACCACATTTTACTTGGTGTTCCCTTCTCTGAGTTGCCCAGAATGAGAGACCAGCCTCCAAGCCATGGAGACAGCCTCCTGTTACTTATTTCTACTATTCTTGGGTGTTAGACTCCTAGTCTATTATTCTATATTCCACAATGAGCGCAATCTTTCTATGTCTGTCTCTCTCTTTCTGACTCATTTCACTTACCATGATACTTTCCATGCTGATCCACTTATATGCAAACTTCATGACCTCATTTTTTCTAACAGCTGTGTAGTATTCCATTGTATAGATGTACCAAAGTTTCTTCAGCCAGTCATCTGTTCTAGGGCACTCAGGTTTTTTCCAGATTCTGGGTATTGTAAACAGTGCTGCGATGAACATATAAGTGCAGATGTCATTTCGACTATACTTTTTTAGAAGCTTCGTACTTTAATGTAGTCCCATTTGTTTATCTTTGCTTCCAATTGCTTGGTGTTTCATCTTTGAAGATGCCTTTAGCTTCAATGTCATGGAGGGTTTTGCCTACATTTTCTTCCATGTGCCTTATAAATTCAGGTCTGATATTAAAGTCTTTAATCCATTTTTAATATGGCTTTTGTGCATGGTATTAGATAGAGGTCATTTTTACATGAAGCTGTCCAATTTTCCCAGCACCACTTGTTGAAGAAGCTTTTCTTGCTCCACTTCATATTTCTTGCTCCCTTATCAAAGATTAAATGTCATATATTTGAGGGTCTGTATCAGGATATTCAATTCAATTCCAATGGCCTATAGGTCTGTCTTTATTCCAGTACTATGCTGTTCTAACTACCACCTTGTGGTACTTAAACACAACCACAGTTTGAAGTTGGGGAAAGGGATGCCTCTCATCTTCTTTTTCCCAAAGACTGCTTTAGCTTAGCTATTTGTGGGTCATCACTTACCCTGACTTTAATCTCTTCAAAGACATGTGAGTACACATGAAAAATCGTACAGATCTGATTCCAGACCACCAAAATAAAGTGAACATTTCAATAAAGTGAATTTTTTAATTTCCAAGTGCTTATCAGTTGTTTATTCTATCCTGCGTTCTAGGAAGTGTGCATAGAGTAATAGACATGTCTAAAAATATGTTACATACCTAAGGTTAAAAAAAAACTACTCTTGAATAAAGAAAAAGATTATTAATGAGAGTAGATAGTGATTTGTATAGTCATACAATAGCAGCAAAATTGGGATCCAAAGCCATGAGAAAGATACAAAATTTTCCTTTGTTTTTATTGGGCAATCATGTGTGTGTGGAAGAAAAGGAGCTGCAGTCAGGGCTCGCTATAGACTCCGGGATCACTCCCGGCAGTACTTGAGAGACCATATGTGTGGCCAGGGATCACACCAAGGTTAGCTGCATGAAAGGCAAGTGCCTCCTGGTGGAGGGATGTAAACAAAATGCAAACATGAAAGTTCATAAGTTTGTAACTGTACCTCAAGGTGATTCACTAATAAAAATTTTTAAAAAAAGGCAAGTGCCTTAAACTCTGTATTATCTCTCTGGTTCTGAGAACTATGTAATTTTATTTCCATTACTACTTAATAAATTCTTGAATCCTATAAATACGTTTCATGTGAGAAGATCACTGTATCACTGTATCACTATCATCCCGTTGTTCATCGATTTACTCGAGTGGGCGCCAGTGACACCTCCATTCGTCCCAGCCCTGAGATTTTAGCAGCCTCTCCTTACTCGTCCTTCCCAACAATTGGAGGTTCTTTTCAGGGTCAAGGGAATGAGACTGTTATTGTTACTGTATTGGCATATCGAATATGCCACAGGGAGCTTGCCAGGCTTTTCTAAGTGTGAGAAGATAACAAGTAAATACAGGAAAAACATTTTCAGCCACAGTTTATAAAATCTACCAAACTTTAAACTCCTAACCAAATCCTAAATATTTTTGTTCAACTGAAAAAGCAGTTTGCCAATATCTTAACATTTCACTTAATCTCTCACTCTGCGCCCTCACTTCCTTCTCTGTAATAGAAGTCTGGGTAAGCATTTTTTAACAGTTACTTTTTGAATATATAAAAGCAAGAAGGTTATGAGCCTGAGAGATAGTAGAACAGATAAGACGCTTACCTTGCATGCGGCTGGTGAGGGTTTAATCCCTGACATATCCTTGAGATATCCCTGAGATATCCCAGAGACCCACTAGAACTGACCCCCGAGCACAGAGCCAGGAATAAACCCTGAGCACTGCTAGGTGTGGCCCTCAAACAAACAACCAACAGCAGCAGCAACAACAGCAACAAAATATTTTGTTGTTTACAGATTTGAAGAGATGTAGTAAATTCAACCTTTCTTTTTGTTAGTCTTTGCTAAAATATTTGGGGAAAGGGAACTTTGATTCACTGCTTCTAGTTTGTACATATTTTAATGCTCATTTTATTACAAAATCGTTACCAAAGATATTTTTAATTTTGTCAGGAAATGGTGACTGAAGCTTCTACGTACCTGTTTCACGCTACCAAACGAAGAGTTTATTTCAGGAACATAAGCATCTTAATTCCAATGACGTGGGAATCAAAACCTGAGTACTTAACATCAAAACTAGAATCATATGATCAGGTGGGGTATTTTATTTGGCTCTGAAATTGATCCTCCCTGTGGTTTTTAAAATTCATATTCTTTTTTATTAACCATCACTATAAAAAAATTCTTATTTTTAAAATTCCTAGTTTCTTGGCCAGGGATGTGGTTCAATTATAAAGTGCATGCCTAGCATGAGTGAGGCCGGGAGTTTAATTCCTGGCATCTGTACACCTACATCTGTACACTCACCTCAGGTGAAGTCCCTCTTTTTAAAAAATGTATAATCTCTTGTTTCTATTACTCTTGAACCCTATTTTGGTTCGTTGTTTTGTCTGCTTTTTAGGCAGATGTCATAGTTGCTGATCCTTACCTAAAATATGGAGATGATCCTTATACACTTCAATATGGACAATGTGGAGAAAAGGGACAATATATACATTTTACTCCAAATTTTTTACTGACAAATAACTTGCCTATCTATGGACCCCCAGGTAAGGATAACTTCTATCATCATTTCTATTGGAAGCTGCATGTATACATTTAAAAGATGCAGAGCCTAGCACGCTACCCATGGCATTTGATATGTCAAAAACAGTAACGATAGGTCTCATTCCCTTAACCCTGAAAGAGCCTCCAATCGTTGGGAAAGACGAGTAAGGTGAGGCTGCTAAAATCTCAGGGCTGAGTGTAATAGAGATGTTACTGGTGCCCGCTCAAGTAAATGAACAAATAGGATGACAGTGATGATAAAGTGATACATATGTATGCATATATATGTATGTGTACTATGTATATAAAATTGTTATTAATGGTAGCTTTAAAAATTTAAGAGAAAAATGGGCATTTACTAGTACCAAAACATAGGCATTTGCTAAACAAAGTATGTTTTTTTGGAAATATACTAGTATCTATGTTCAACTTAATAATCTTTCATTATATGTGTAGCTTTAATAATACAATTAGCCATTTATTCATAATAAAATTAGTTATTTATTCATACTAATTCATTTCAACTTTTTTTTGTATAATGAAATGAATAGGGGTAAGGCATTTTTAAACTTCATTAAAATATTTATAGTGGCAATATTCTCTCATAGGCAGAGTATTTGTCCATGAGTGGGCCCATCTCCGATGGGGAGTATTTGATGAGTACAATGTGGATCAGCCATACTATATTTCCAGGAAGAACACCATCGAACCAACAAGGTATCATTGTATTGAACAAATATGAGTAGTTTTCTTGTGTGTACATGTGTATGTGTGTGTGAGTGTGTGTGTGTGTGTGTGTGCATTTTGGTTGAGGTGCTCCCAAGCACCAAATGGGTTTTGGTTCAGGGCGCAGGCCTAAGAACGTAATGCTGCTTGCACCCTGTAATGCTGGGGATACCTGGGCCACTTAGGGGATGCAGTGCTAGGAACTGATCCCTAACGGATGTGCTATGTCTTGGTCCTGAGAAAATATGTTTTTTAAAAGATTTTACTCTTTGCCAGATGTCTGCCCTATATGTATCCACATCTTTCTGGGGAATCTACATCAGAATAAAGAACAATCAGAAATTGACAATCATTTCAGGATTTCTGGGGAATATTCTAAAATACGCTTTCATCAGAGGAGAAGGGAAAAGGCTCTTGCCTTAACTTTTTTTTAATGTAGGAGTACTGCTATTTATTCAGCCACTGATTAAACTGATTGAATTGAGCATGAACTCCACATTACTTTTTTAAAAAAAGAATTTAATTGGATATCCATGAGGTAGATCATTACAAAGCTGTTCATAATTCGGTTTCAGTCATACAATGATCCAGCACCCATCCCTTCACCAGTGTACATTTCCCACCACCAATGTCCCTCATCTCCCCACCACCATCCCCTAATCCCCCCAGCCCCTACCTACAGCCTCCCTCTACAGGAGGCACTTTCCTTCTTGCTCTCTCTCTTTTACTTTTACGCATTATGGTTTACAAATACAGGTGCTAGGAAGTGATGGTATTTGTTCAGGGCATTTGGTATTTTTATCAGGACGGTAAGGCTAGAGTAGCTTTTCAATTAGCTTTGGGGTGTGGATGTGACTGCTGAAGTTTCCAGAAGTACAGGGAGGTGGGGGGAGGTAACCCATCCCGACCCCAAGAAAGCCTGGAGATTTCAGTTACAAAACCCGCATACCAATATTTTCAGCAGATTCTATCTTGGTGAGGTACAACCTGAGACAGTGGAGTCAGACCAGGGATATGGTGGTGATTTTGGATTGTGAAAGCAAGCAGCTGCTGGGGGCTCTGCTTGGGTGGCACAGGCCAACCCACCCCGCCTCTGACTTATCTCGATCTGTTCAGCCATGCACAGGTCCAAGCTTAAATGTGGCTTTTGATCTCTTTCGAGATTTATTTATGGGTCTCTGAAGCAAGGCTGGTAGTAGAGTTTACAGGGTGGCGCTGGAGTTGGTTCATGGGGTGTACTGCCAGTGTTTCCATGAGTATTGGAAAGTTTGGGGAGGTAGCCCATCCCAACTCCAAGAAAGTCTGGAGATTTCAGTCACAAAACCTAGGTATCAGAATTTTCAACAGGTTATATCTTGGTGAGGTCCGTCCTGAGATGGTGGAGTCAGGCTGGGAGTATAGCAGCAATTTTGGATTGTGGAAGCAAGTGGCTGCTAGGGGCTCTGTTTGGACAGGCCACCAGGCTAACCCTTCCTCCTCCGTTTTACTCTAATCTGTTCAGCCATAGGTGGGTCCAAGAATAACTGTGGCTTTTTATCTCTTTTCACATTTATTGATTGGTTTCTGAAATAAGACCAAAAAATGAGCTTATATAGCTGAGCCAGAGGTACTTTGTGGGTATGGCTCCCACATACCTAACTTTTGGCAGTTTAATTTCTTGGGAAACTTGGTCCCAAGTTGTTGGAGTCTGGTCAAAGGCACAGCAGCAACTTGAGGGTGTCAGGAAGCCTGAAGGCACCATCAGGCTGCTGATGCACTCACCCCACACGCACAGGTTGACCTGTTGGCGGCACCATACCCCCCACCTTGCTTTAACGCAAGAAACGTTTTACGTGAGAAACAGATTCAAGATTTTACCCAGTCTTTCAGGTTTTTTAATTAAGGTTTTTACTGCATTTTTAAATGTTTACTGTATTTTGCGGGGGCAATGGGAGGCACTCTGGACAGTGCTCAGGGAGCTCTTTGAGCAATGATTAGGAACCAAGCAGTGCTGGGATCAAGTCTAGGGCCCCTGTATGCACAGCATGTGCTGTGGCCCTTTGGGCTCTCTCTCTAGCTAGACTTATAACTTCATAAGGTGAATTTACTCCTCTAAAACCAACTCAACTTCTGGGGATTTATATCAAACATATTTTACTTTTTAATTCAATCTTAAGTGTAAAAAGGAGGGAAGGTTTTTCCTAAAGATAACTGGGTGAAGCAACTTTTTAAAGAAATATAATCCTGGGTGTACTTAAGTCCTGCTTTAGGTCCTATTTATGCATCGATGAAACATCTAGAATCAATGTAATGGGAAAACAAGTATTTAGGATAAAAACACATTATAGGGAAGAGAGGAACAGAATGCCTTTCCCCTTCTCCTCTGAGTGTTTAGTTTCTCTCTATCAGGAGGAGGTCCTCATTCTTCTCACCTAATCCCAGACATAACTTACTCAATAGCACTTCCTTTTCCCACATAATGTTAGTTCATCCTTTAAGATATATGTAAATGTTTTTTCCATAAACATTTTACACTCTCAGTTATGGTTAGATAGACTTACTAATGTTCCTAAAGAGATGCACATTGTATTTTCTCACACAGGGCAGTAATTAGCAGTATAATTTTATTTTCCCACTAAATTCTAAGATACCTGAGATTTATTGTATTTTTATCCCCAACCTCCAAATTAATAAGTAAAAGCTAAACACCGAATATATCATACAACAAATTTTTCATGTTAATTAAATTGAATGTTTATCAGTCATAGAAATTCATCAATAAAGGCAAATATCTCTGAAGCATTGAAATATAATTTTGCATCTTTTTCTAGAGTTAATTCTCTTAGAAAATATGACTCACAATCTTTTAGTTTATGTATCACTGTATCACTGTCGTCCTGTTGCTCATCGATTTGCTCGAGCAGGCACCAGTAACATCTCCATTGTGAGACTTGTTGTTATTGTTTTTGTCATATAGAATATGCCATGGGTAGCTTGCCAGGCTCTGCTGTGCAGGCAAGATACTCTCGGTAGCTTGCCGGTCTCTCCGAGAGGGGCAGAGAAATCGAATTCGGGTTGGTTGTATGCAAGGCGAACACCCTACCCACCGCACTAATGCTCCAGTCCACTTTATGTAATACAAATAAATTAATTATATTGGATTCATGTTATAAAGCTTAATATTAACACAGTGAGAATAAATCCTGTGGATGAACAATGATCTCTTTTAGAATCTTTTACTCATACCCCCAATTCTCTAACAGGAACTTAATAATTATTTTAATGATCATAAAGATTAAATGGTTTTTGTGCAGGCATTTCCATGCAAGATTCATTTTTATTTTTTCCTTCAATCTGATTCATTGCTTTCCAAAAGGTAAACTGAAAAATGCTATAAACATGAAATTACATATTGCTTTGCATGTTTATGGCTATATGTATACATCTCTATAGCAACATACATATGTATGTAGCATATATCACTCCCCACTAGAAACAATTCCTACTCATCACTTGATTCACTTAATCTTTATCTAATTATCATCTTCAGCTCAAGGTTACAAAGACAACAACATATGTATTCATCAATAATTCATACTAATAAATATGAACTAATAAAATTTCTTCTTAAACTCTATGGCAAATAAGGTTATAATATTGTGCCAGCTTGCATACAAAAGAAATGTGTGATACATAACATATACCAAATGATTTTGAGGAAAATATTTGTGGAAATTAGTCTATGGTTTATATAGTCTTATTTATAAATGCAATCTGACTCTTTCTAGATGTTCAGCTGGTATTACTGGTACTAATGTAGTTGCCAACAAATGCCAAGGAGGCAGCTGTATAACAAGGCCATGCAAACGTGACTCACAAACAGGCCTGTATGAAGCAAAATGTGCATTCATCCCAAACAGATCTCAGACTGCAAAAGAATCTATAATGTTTATGCAAAATCTTGATTCTGTAAGTACCTTCTTTTCTTAATGTCGCAAAGCAATCTGCAGGGAGAAAGTAATTAGGAAAGCTATATTTTCTACTATGACAATATGTGCCAATAGAAGTGAAAACAACTAAGCCAGCCAATGAATTAACATCCATGTTCTCCAGCCTTTGGCAAGATGTTTCTGGAAATCATTCTACCCTTTCTAACCAGCCTGTTTCTTTTCTTCGGATGTAGAACTGTACCCTACTCATTATGATCACAAATATGTTCTTATAATCTCCCTTTCCTGATTTGATCTCTATGGACTTGCTTCTAAAATTACAAGCTTACTCTAAATTCTCTCTTTTAGTGTTCATAGCCCAAATTTTTGGAAGTAATACAGTATATATTTTTGGAAATTACTGACATTCCAGATTCCAATTATTTTCACACCAACTTTGAAAAGGGATATGTGAAATCATACATGGCTCTCTTTCTATAGAACAGAGCCAAGGAAATAAGTTCAAAATCACTAATCTAATTTTTTAAATTACAACATAATAATTTAAGCTCCAAAGCTAATTTTTAACCTGAGATGTCGAGTTTAAATATACAAATCTTATGAATAAGTACAAGTGTCTTGGAGTCAAGGTAGAGTTAATATCAAAATCCGGTCTGTTTATTTTAATCTCAGCACAAATTAATCTCTAGGAGATTTAGTTGTTTCATCTTTTAAATAGGAAATAGAAAACCCAACTTCACAGTGTTGAAGTTAGACATACAAGAACTAATAAAAGTATGTGCATAGTGGTAGCATAAGGTAAGTACAAAATAAAATTTAATTTTTTTAATTTATAAAAATATTTGGATAATAACCACCTGTT
Source organism: Sorex araneus (assembly GCF_027595985.1). Classification (NCBI taxonomy): domain Eukaryota; kingdom Metazoa; phylum Chordata; class Mammalia; order Eulipotyphla; family Soricidae; genus Sorex; species Sorex araneus. Next base: position 75,130,335 of record NC_073306.1, read on the forward strand.
CTTTTTCCTGGTATAGTTCTATCTTAATCAAGGCAAACATATTGTTATCTAAAGAAAGTTTCAAAATATGAACAAAAAATATTTAATGAAATTTATAAAAGTTGTCCAAAACGACAATTCAAAAAATACTATTTTTCAATATTAAGACTCTTTTAAGAGGAAAATATTTATAAATCCACTAGTTATCAGGATTCACTTCTATAATTAGAATAATAAGAACATATTTCTGGAGGCTGGAGAGATAGATAGCACAGCAGTGAGGGCATTTGCCTCACAAATGGCAAACCTGAGTTCAACCTTTGGTATCCCATAAGGTCCCCTGAGTCCACCAGGAATGATCCCAGAGCATCAAGCCAGGAGTAAGTTCTGAGCACCACTGTATACAACCCCAAAAAATCAAAACAAAACCAAAATAAGAGCCTACTGCTTCCCATAACATTTGAAATTATTTTGAAGCCCAAGGCATTGATGATGAGTAAAAACTGTAAACTTTTAAATACCCCAGTTAGATATTTAAGTAGTAGGACTTGTTTTTTAGGCTAATATAACTCCTTTTAGAAATATTTCATGTGCGAGAGGGCTAGAGCAATAGCACAGAAGGTAGTGTGTTTGCCTTGCACGAGGCCCACCCAGGTTCGATTCTCAGAATCCCATATGGTCCACTGAGCACCACCAGGAGTGATTCCTGAGTGCATGAGCCAGGTGTAACCCCTGTGCATCACTGGGTGTAACCCCCGAAAAAAAAAGAAAGAAATACTTCATATGCAAATCAGAAAAATTTACTTTAATCTGCTGAATATGAAAAAGCAAAGTTTATTCAAAGAAATTCACATCAAAATATATTACACGACACATGGATGTATTAGAATATGTACTGTTTTGTTCTGTGAAATTCAAAAGGATCTGACTACCAGGAGAGAAGATGTTAAGTACTGAGACATAAATAATAATAAAGAAAATAATGTAACTGATATATGGAGGACAACCAAAAATGTAAGATGTGGTTCAGAGATAAGACAAATTCCAAACATTAATCATACAACTTGTAAAGAGTAACACCAACTTCTAATTTATTTTTAACAAAAAATTTTTTCGTATTCACAGAAGCAGAATGGAAAAATGCAGAGATGCCATGAATGAGTGTACGAGTTGGCATGGCCCAACTTATTTTTATACAGCATTAAAATTTTTATTACTGAGTAGAAACAACCCAAATAATAAAACAAAGCAAAGTTTTAGAAAGTGGGGAAGGTTTTTAATTTACATAAATTTTAATATTCCATTTTTCATTTGTTTAGTGAGTTTCATGCATATGCAAAAGACAGTAACAAATTCAGTGTGAACAAGTAAAGGATAAATGTTGAGTAAGAAGTAGGAAATAGAGGGCTGAGCAACAGCATAACGGGTAGGGCCTTTGCCTTGCATGCGGCTGACCCAGGTTCAATTCCCAGCATCCCATATGGTCCCCTGAGCACCGCCAGGAGTAATTCCTGAGTGCAGAGCCAGGAGTAACCCCTGTGCATCGCCGGGTGTGACTCAAAAAGCAAAAAAAAAAAAAAACAATGTTGGAAATAGATTGAAACAAGAAACTAACCTTCAAAACTAAAAGCCGAAGCTTTGCTTCAAACTACTTCTGGAGTCTGTAATCAGTATACTTCTTTCAGGAAGATAATTTTGCTAAAAGGACAAAGTAACATGAGATGCTGGTGGAAGCAAGGATACCAACTGGAAGATCATAGCTTATGTAAATAAGGACCTGGTGATGCTCAGGGACTACTCCCAGCTTAATGCCTGAGAAACTCCCTTGGTGGTGCTCAGGGATCCAACTCAGGTCCCCCGTATATCTCCCAGACAAAGAGATCTATAAGTTTTGTCCTATCAAATATAATACCACCTGGGATATGTAAATGAGAAGCAAAACATAGCAGAAGAAAAATAAATTCTTAAAACTAACATAAAAGTTACTCAAATAATTTTTTTTGGTTTTTCTAAATCGGAGTTTTTCAATCACCAGCACTGCATGTGTGGTCCAAAAAACTAAATCTGAGCTTACATCTGGAGGCTGTTTGGGAAATGCTTTTCTGATAGACTGAGCCTTATTTCAAGATGAATCCCTTCCTAATGCAGATTAATGGATTAATTTTTTCAAGTTAGTAATACTTGGAGAATCAATATTAATGAATAAAAATCCTTATTACTGAAAAATGGAAGACTCATTTACTCCCTTTGCCATCAAAAGAGAAACTTTCTCTACATTTTACATTTTTTGTTTCTATTACTTTTTCAGGAGTATTATTTCACATCTCCACAGTGACATAGAACTCCCCAGAGCCAATGATTACCCAGATTGATAGAATACTTGTTTTTAAGATTATTTTGGAGGGTGATGTGGGACCAAACTCGGTGCTTGGGGCTGCCACTGGCTCTCTGTTGAAGGTTCTATCCTACTGAGTTGGGGGCCAATATTGTTCTGGGGATTGCATGCTGGCTGGCCACATGGAAGGAAAGAAACTTAGTACCTGTACTCTCTGACGCCACTTCTCAATATTTTTAATACACTGAAAAAGTTGGAAATTTATAGACAATTAAAGAAGATAATTTTCTTTATTCCACTGTTAAGAAGCAACTAGAAATTTTTATGTTATCCCTTTCCCCACTAAACACAATCCATGGCTTGAAGCTCACAAAAGGTTAGAAGGGAAAGAAGTTATAAAGCAGTGTACCAACTGCTTTTTTTTTTAATGTGTACCATTATCACTTTATTCCCCTGACTGACACCTAAGAGAATTTTTAAAAACATTCAACAGACATGGGTAACTTTTCCTTGCTTTCACTCCTCTCAAGTCTGAAAAATGTATGTCAGAAGGTGAGGCTGTGAAATAATTTTTAATTGTCAGGAAATAAAAATATTTGGATGATGCACAAGACAGTCTGCTGATTATTTGGAAAGGAAGGCGATGCCTCACCAGATATGATGACATTGTTTTTTCTTCATTTTTTCCCCTAGGTGACTGAATTTTGTACAGAAAAAACACACAATACAGAAGCTCCAAATCTACAAAACAAAATGTGCAACCACAAAAATACATGGGATATAATCATGAGCTCTGATGATTTTCAGAAAGCCTCCCCTTTGCCTGAAAAGTTTACACCACCCCATCCTACATTTTCATTGCTCAAGGCCAAAGAGCGTGTGGTCTGCTTAGTACTTGACAAATCTGGAAGCATGAGTTCAGTAAGTCATGTAGCTGTCTATAATGGTAAGGGGTAAGACCTTTTAAATTAAGGAAGTTAATAGAACTATAATGTGATCTTTGGTTTCATTCTAAAGTTATACTTTTTAAAATTTTTTTTTAATTAGTGAATCACCGTGAGGTACTGTTACATATGTGCAAAAACGTTCATGTTTGCATTTCAGTCATACAATGATCGGTTAACCATCCCTCCACCAGCGCCCATTCTCCACCACCAATGATCTCAATATCCCTCCCACCCCTTTACCCTCTTCCCCTCCCCACCCCACCTCTGTGGCAGAGCATTCCCTTTTGTTCTTTCTCTTTGGGGAGGATATTGTGGTTTGCAATAGAGGTATTGAGTGGCCATCGTGTTCGGTCTATAGTCTATTTTCGGCAGCTCCCAACCCGAGCGGGTCCTCCCAGCACCCTTTACTTGGTGTTCCCTTCTCTGTCTGAGCTGCCTTTTCCTCCAACATGTGAGGCCAGTTTCCAAGATGTAGGGCAAACCTCCTGGTCCTTATCTCTACTATTCTTGGATGTTAGTCTCCTATTCTGTTACTCTAAAGTTATACTTAATAGGGGTTGGAGCAATAGCACAGCGGGTAGGGCGTTTGCCTTGCACGCGGCCGACCCGGGTTCAATTCCCAGCATCCCATATGGTCCCCTGAGCACTGCCAGGAGTAATTCCTGAGTGCAGAGCCAGGAGTAACCCCTGTGCATCGCCAGGTGTGACCCAAAAAGCAAAAATAAATAAATAAATAAATAAATAAAGTTATACTTAATATATCCACAATACTAATAAATTTTAGTGCAATGATCTATTTGAATAAGTACTAGAAGATAATCAGCAAAAGCAAAATAATTGTACATTCATTATTAAAGATAATACAGCTCATTTTTATATTTATTCTTTAGCTTGTGGTGCTAACAGACCAGAAATAATATAACTGAACAACAAGAAAAATGAAAAACATCCGTATTTTTTCTCAAAAATATGATTATATTCTACGTGTGAAATAAGACTTTTTTACTTACTATACTTTAAGCACTCCACATAAAAAAATGACCCTATAGCATTATTTAAATGGGTCTATAATATTCACATACCATAATTTAGTCAAATAGACTAGTTATTGGGCACTTTAGAGATTTTCAGCTTTCTATTATAAAAAATCTTGATTCAATGAACAAATACATATGCAATTTTAAAATATTTTTCTTAAGAAAAATTCCTGAATACAGAAATGTTAAATTAAAATATTAGAGTCTTGATGCTTTTTCAAATATGACAGATTTCCTTGAATTTTCTCCAACAACATATCTGTTTAGTATAATGAGGGAGTAATATCCTAAAACATAGTAACAAATTATGATCATGCTCTCTGGGCTTTAACCCACTTTGTCTTTTTACCAGTGAGTCAGAATTTGAGGACATTTTAAAAATTTTCTGATATACTTTTCTTACAGGAAGACCGTCTGCTTCGAATGAATCGAGCTGCAGAGCTCTTCTTGATCCAAATTATTGAAAGGGGATCCTTGGCAGGGTTGGTTACATTTGACAGTACAGCTAAAATCCAAAGCTATCTAAGAAAAATAACAGACGAAAATGATTACCAACATATCACTGCACACCTGCCTCAAAACGCTGATGGTGGTACTTCTATTTGCAGTGGACTCAGAGAAGGATTTCAGGTAAAAATTAAACTGCTTTTCTAACTGTATTTGCCATTTTCTACTATTTCCTCAACTACCAATAAGGGGGGCTGGAGCGATAGCACAGTGGTTGAGCTTTCGCCTTTCTCTCGGCCAACCTGTGTTCGATTCCTCTGCCCCTCTTGGAGAGCCTGGCAAGCTACCAAGAGTATTGCACCCATGCAGCAGAGCCTGGCAAGCTACCCGTGGCGTATTGGATATGCCAAAAACAGTAACAATAAGTCTCTCAATGAGAGATGTTACTGGTGCCCACTCAAACAATTCGATGAGCAACGGGATGACAGTGACAGTGACCAATAAGGGATTATAGATATATAATTTTAATTTTAGCATTTATTTATTTAAAACTCTATCCCCTTTTCAAGACGTTACTGGTGCCTGCTCAAACAAATTGATGAACAACGGGATGACAGTGACAGTGATCCCCTTTTCTTGTATCCTTTGCACCTTTTCTCTCACCCCTATCTTTTTTCTGTCAAATAATCTTACTTTTATCAAGGCTCAGTAGCTCATTTATAGTTTTACCTGTTTATCAATTTTATACTCTAATATTGCACATTCATCAGTGAAATCCAATGTTCATTTCCTTCTCACTTATTCTGTTCACACAACCCCCTTTCCAATTTGTTGCAAATAACAACACTGAATTTTTTTAAGCAACTGAATAGTATTGCTATGTGTAGGTGTGTGTTTGTGAGTGTGTGTGTGTGTATCAATCTCATATTGTTTATCCAAATAGTTAGCAAGAGTTATTTTATTTGTTTCCATATTTTTGCTGTTGCAAATAAAGTTGCAGTGTACACTTTTAAAATTTTAACAAAGTAAAAACTATGAAATAAAATATTGAAAGCAGCAACTTTTGAGTACTCTCATTGGACTTCCTTCAGTACACAAGTGAATTTTTTCCAACCTAAGATTGTATTCCAGTCTGTAATGTTATTCTTTTTACCTTTCCTTTTTTTTTTTGATGAATCAAGGTAAGTTTTTAATTGAATGAAACTTACTTAGACGAGAGAGAGAGAGAGAGTGAAAGAGAGAGACAGAGAGAGAGAAAGAGAGAGACAGAGAGAGAGAGAGAGAGAAAGTATGCTTTCAAAAGAAAACAGGCTTCTCCAGAATGGAAAAGCAAAGAGATAGAGAGACAAGCAAGCAAGATACACGCTCAAGGGAGAGCACAGACTTGAAGAGCCTAAAATGCTATTCTTAAATCAGAAAACTGCTTTCCTTTCTGCCTCCTGTCTTTGCCTCACCTAAAAAAAAAACAAAAAAAAAACCCTGAGAACTGTGATTATTACCCTGGCCCCTTATTACAACCAGTGTTAATATCCTCATGATATGTATGTATTGTAAAGTTTAATGGCTTAAGATTGCACATAAGCCATGGAATAAGACAAATCTCAATATATCATATTTGAGCTAAATTATGTCAGCTAAGTTACTCAAAAATTTATACTTTCCTTAACCAGGGAAATGTGAAAAATAAATGGTACTATCTTGTTTCATTGTAAGAATTATTTAAGTAATCAAGACAAAATTGCTATTATTATGATAATTATCATGATGTTTATTAATTTTAAAAATTTAGCAGTACAGCTGTTAGAAAAAAGGAGGTCAAGAACTTTGTAGTTAAGTGGATGGGCATGAAAAGTTTCATGCTGAGTGAAATGAGTCAGAAAGAGAGAGACAGACATAGAAAGATTGCACTCATCTATGGTATATAGAATAACAGAGTGGGAGACTAACACCCAAGAACTGTAGAAATAAGTACCAGGAGGTTGACTCCATGGCTTCGAGGCTGGCCTCACGTTCCGGGGAAAGGTCAACTCAGAGAAGCGATCATCAACTACATTGCAGTCGAAGGCCATGTGGGGGAAGGGAGTTGCGGGCTGAATGAGGGCTAGAGACTGAGCACAGCGGCCACTCAACACCTTTGTTGCAAACCACAACAACTAATTAGAGAGAGAAAGCAGAAGGGAATGCCTTGCCACAGTGGCAGGGTGGGGTGGGGGGGAGATGGGATTGGGGAGGGTGGGAGGGACACTGGGTTTACGGGTGGTGGAGAATGGGCACTGGTGAAGGGATGGGTTCCCAAACTTTGTATGAGGGAAGTGTGAGCACAGAAGTGTATAAATCTGTAACTGTACCCTCACGGTGATTCTCTAATTAAAAATAAATAAATTAAAAAAAAAATAAAAAAAAAAATAAAAATAAAAATAAAAAGTAAAAAAAAAAAAAAAAATTTAGCAGTACATATGTTAGGAATATCCCATAATATTCATACATGTTGGTTTATATGTCTTAAGATTCTAGATAGCACTATAGCACTGCCATCCCATTGTTCATCTATTTGTTCGAGCAGGCACCAGTAATGTCTCCAATGTGAGACTTGTTGTTACTGTTTTTGGCATATCAAATGCGCCATGGGGAGCTTGCCAGGATACTAGATATATTATAATATTTTAACCACAGGGTCTGGTTAGATTATGCCAAACCTTATCCAAAACCATAAATATCTCTTAATTCTTTATATAACAAAAACCTATAAGTGGACAATTATTAACATAATCACAAGTGCTAATAATTATTGATTATAATATTCTTTCACTCTTGGGTAGTCTGAATACCTTAAATCACCTACTTTGATGCATGGGCCTAAAGACCAAAAATCATTTTATCCTTACTTAAAAATTTTTAGGATATTATATCCTCTAATAAATGATCTGGTTTTTCACTATCAGGTAATAAGGAAGAATTATCAGAGCACTTATGGGTCTGAAATCATACTATTAACAGATGGGGAAGATAATGCTGTAAGTTCATGTTTTGAGGAGGTAAAACAAAGTGGTGCAATCATTCACACTATTGCTCTGGGACCTTCTGCAGCCAAAGAACTGGAGACCTTTGCAAATATGACAGGTAAACCTTTGAAATGCAGTTCAAACACCAAGTACGTATTTAGTCTTTCACTTGCAGGATATATTTCCTCTTACATTTAAAAAAATGCTCAAAAATGTCCCTTTGTTTTTGATTTCCATCAGATTAACATCTATTCTTTATCCACAACACTTTCCTCTATATTTATGGACAATAATTTTGTCAAGTAGTGTCAACATTTGCTATCCTCATTCATTCTCACCACTTATTCATTTTCCACCACTTTCATTTCTTTACCACTCATTTCTCATCACTTTCCACAAAAAATAAAACTCCAAGACTATGAATGACTTCAACTGCAATTCCAAAAGTCTTGCTCAGTAACTATACCGCTCACTCTATTCTAGAGATTCAGTTAGCTAAGGAAACAAAGACCACAAAGAGTACAAATTAAGAGTTCTGATTGCCAATTCTTACTTTCTAACTCTAACTAATTACTTTCTAATTCTTACATCTAACTAATCTCTGTTAATTCCTGTATTACATAATTTCTGCATTTAATTTTTACCTTCTTCTAAACTATCGCTATTCTGGTACGTGTTAGACACAACCAGAAAATAAGCAGCTGGTCCAAAAATTTGTCTTGAATTTCACTGTTACCACATTCTTCACAAATTAGCCATTTTATTAACATGGCAGGCAATTCATTCTAAGATTGATTCACAGAAAAATAGCATTTAGCTGGTTCTGTTTTTTCATCCTAATTTATTTTGATTAATGTGTAATTCTATATGTGTGACATTGAAAAGTATTTAAGAAGAAAATGTAAAAAATATCAATAATACAGCAATAGAAAAATATTTTATCCAGATATAGTACTAAAATTGAATAAAATTTCATTATAGGAGGAATTCATTTTTTTGTCAATAAAGACATAAATGGCCTTATTGATGCTTTCAGCAGAATTTCATCTAGAAGTGGCAGTATCACTCAGAAGGCTATTCAGGTCAGTATTAAATAAAAATATTTTGCTCTGCCACCTTTGTATTAGATTTCTATTATGAAAGTGGCAAGTTCTTCCTCTAAATAGAATACTCTTTTGTCTAAAATTTTTTCAGATGTGTAGAAGGAAAACATCTATATTAAATTTGCTTTTCAGTGACCCTTAACTATATCTTTTTTTAAAAAATTTTTTTAAATAATGAATCACTGTGAGGTACAGTTAAAGATTTACAAACTTCTGTGCTTGCATTTCAGTCATACAATGATCGAGTATCCATCCCTCCACTAGTGCCCATTTTCCACCACCAATGGTCCCAGCACCTCCAACCACCCCCAACCTGTGCCCCCCAGCCCACCCTGCCTCTGTAGCAGGGCATTCCCTTTGCGCTCTCTCTCTCCTTTTGGGTTTTGTGGTTTGCAATAGAGATATTAAGTGGCCATCATGTTTGGTCTATAGTCTACTTTCAGCGTGTGTCTCTCATCCCAAGTGGATCTTTTTAGCACCCTTTACTAGATGATCCCTTCTCTGTCTAAACTGCCATTTCCTCCAGCATGTGAGGCCGGCTTCTAAACTGTGGAGTAATCCTCCTGGTACTTACCTCTACTATTCTACTATATATTAGTCTCCAATTCTGTTACTTTATATTTCACAAATGAGTGCAGTATTTCTATGTCTGCTCCTCTCTTTCTGACTCATTTCACTTAGCATGATACTTTCCATATTGATCCACCTATATGCAAATTTCATTACTTCATCTTTTCTAACAGCTGCATAGTATTCCACTGTGTAGATGTACCAAAGTTTCTTTAACCAGTCATCTGTTCTCAGGCACTTGGGGTTTTTTTCCAGATTCTGGCTATTGTAAACAGTGCTGCAATGAATATACAAGTGCAAATGTCATTTCTACTATACTTTTTTTGCCTCTCCAGGATATATTCCCAGAAGTGATATTGCTGGGTCAAATGGGAGCTCAATTTCTAATTTTTTGAGAATTGTCCATGTTGTTTTTTAGAAGGGCTGAACCAGTCAGCATTCCTACCAGCGGTGCAGGAGAGTCCCTTTCTCCCCACATCCACACCAACACCAGTTGCTTTTGTTCTTTTGGATGTGGGCCCATCTCTGTGGTGTGAGGTGATATCTCATTGTTGTTTTGATCTGCATCTCCCTGATGACTAGTGATGAAGAACATTTTTTCATGTGCCTTTTGGCCATTTGGATTTCTTCTTTGAGAAAGTTTCTGTTCATTTTATTGCCCCACCCATTTTCTGATGTGATTCGATGTTTTCTTTTTGTAGAGTTCAACTAGAGCCTTGTAAATCCTTGATATCAACCCCTTATTAGATGGGTATTGGGTGAATATCCTTTCCTATTCTGTATATATATTTTCTTTTTATTCTTCTACTCTGTATAATTGTTAATGCTCTTGAAAATTTTTTCAGAAAAATTCTTCATTATTTTAATTAGTTCTTTAAAAAATAGGTTGAGTTCTTAAAAATGACTAAATTGAAATTTTAACAACTTTTAACATCTGTTTTATGTGTTTATTATTTTTGTCTAACAGTTGGAAAGTAAAGCCATAAATATTAGAGGAAGGAGTTGGATAAATGGCACAGTGCCTGTGGACAGTACAATTGGAAATGATACTTTCTTTGTTGTCACATGGACAACTAAAAAGCCAGACATATTTCTCCAAGATCCAAAAGGAAAGAAATACATAAACAAAGATTTTGAGAAAGACAAGTTAAATATTAGGTCTGCCCGTCTTCGGATACCAGGTATTGCAGAGGTAAGAATATTTTTTTTCTCTATGCTTTATCAATCAGTTTTGAGAGGGGAGAAGGAAGTCAACACCTTACATACTCTCAATATTAAGATGGTAGCAATATTAAGATGTCATAAAAATGAAGCCTAATGGTATGATTAGGAATTCTTAGCCAAACTTCATGATATGAAATAGTGTATGAAAAATCATTACTATAAATTTGCTTGGGCTGGAGCGATAACACAGTGGGTAGAGCGTTTGCCTTGCACGTGGCCAACCCGGGTTCAAGTCCTCCATCCCTCTCAGAGAGCCCCTGCAAGCTACTGGGAGTATCTGCCCATGGCAGAGCCTGGCAACCAGTGGCGTATTTGATATGCCAAAAACAGTAACAAGTCTCAGAATGGAGACATTACTGGTGCCCGCTTGAGCAAATCGATGAACAACGGGACTACAGTGCTACAGAGCTACTAAATTCCTATATAACTTTGAATAGCAAACAAGGAGTAGGAAAATAAACAAGTCTCTCAAATAGGTTATTTAATTTTCAGACAGGCACTTGGACTTACAGCCTACTGAATACAGATGCCGACTCTCAGCTGCTAACAGTCACAGTGACCACGAGAGCAAGAAGTCCTACAACACTTCCTTTAACAGTGACTGCTCACATGAGTCAAAATACAGCACATTATCCTAGCCCCATGATCATTTATGCACAAGTCAGTCAAGGCTTTCTGCCTGTTCTGGGAATCAGTGTAACAGCCATTATAGAAAATAAAGATGGACATCAAGTAATATTGGATCTCTGGGACAATGGTGTAGGTAAGAAAACTCCCTCCCAAAATTTTAAATAGTATGATAGGTGCCAGAAAGATAATACAAAGGGCAGCACACTTGCCTTGCATGAGGCTGACCTGGGTTTAATCCCCAGCATACCATACGGTCCCCTGCCATAACTGATCCCTGAGCACAGAGCCAGGAGTAAGCCCTAAGCTCTCTTTTTTTTTTAATTAATTTATTTTATTGAATCACCATGTGGAAAGTTACAAAGCTTTCAGGCTTATGTCTCAGTTATACAAGCTTGAACATCCATCCCTTCACCAGTGCACATATTCCACCATCAAAAATCCCAGTATACCTCCCACCCCCTCACACCCCCACCCCTCCACCCCCGCCTGCGTAGCTGATAAATTTCACTTCACTTTCTCTTTACCTTGATTACATTCCATATTTCAACACAAAACTCACTATTGTTGGAGTTTCCAAAAAAAATAACAGCCCTGCTAACAAGGAAGCATTTGATAATTAGTTTTCCATTGCTGAGAATGAAGAGATATGAAGTCATGCAGCCGCTATTGTGGCTGCGCTGTTTGGGAGTTCTGTATTTTGGTATTTTAGTAACTGAGTCCAGGGAGATTTATCTTAGAAATTGCATCATTTCCCTTCCTGGGGCAGCATGGGGCTATGGCTTAGTTCACAGTCTAGAGACATTTCTGTGAGCAGCTGCTGGTACCAAAAGTAGTCTAGCTGGCCTCCAGATTGTGGTTGATTAGCATCAGAGCAACCACACAAACGTGTGGCCACCCGGGTCGCATCTCGGCAGAGAGCGTGCCAGTATCGCCCTGTCCTGAGATAGAGCCCCAGTCCCTCTGTTGCAAGTTCATGCCTCTTTTTTTTTTCTTCCCGCGCCACCAAGTTCATACCTCCTTAATGGTCCTTATAAAATGGTGGATGCCACGCCTTTTCGTTACCCCGAAAAGGAGAAAAAAGCTGAGAAAGAAAGACCTTTCCCCTCCTCGGCTGGCCTGGGGCTATAGCTTAGTTCCCCTAAGCTCTCTTTTGGTAGGGCCTTAAAACCAAAAGTAAGTAAAATTAAATAGTATGATAGTTGAGTCAGTGAGATGGCTTCAAAGGGCTATAGTCCGCGCATGCAGCCCTAAGTTTAATCCTCATTATCATAGCCCCCTGAGTACTGACGGCTCTGAGGCCTCCAAAATAAAAAATAATATTACAGTCACATAACTTAAAAATCAATATGTATTGATGGAAAACTAATTAAATATATTTAAATAAATTTAACTTTAATGTTAAAGCTTTTACTCCATAATCTTTTTCAGAGTTAAGCACATTTGCTTTCTTTAGATTTTATGAAGAACTTTAATTTTCCCATAGAATTGAAAAGGTATTTTTTAATTTTAGTGTCAAAGCTTTACATATTCTCTAGTTAACTTATTTTCCTTATTTTGATAACATTCCTTTATGTAGTTGTTACAACTACATAATGGACATGTACATTGAACAGTCCATTATGTACAGTCCATTATGTAACAGCTCATGAACAGTAAGAATGATCATTTTCTACTCTAATCGCTAATTATTACACTTTAATTCGATATCAAGGTGCTGATACTGTCAAGAATGATGGCATCTACTCGAGATATTTTACGGATTATCATGGAAATGGTAGATACAGTTTAAAAGTACATGCCCGGGCAAGAGATAACATGGCTAGGCTAAGTGTAAGAAGACTGAACAAAGCTCTGTATGTACCAGGCTACATTGAAAATGGTAAGTGGTGGGTGCTGGTGCTATAGTATAGTGGGTAGGGCATTTTCCTGTTATGCCGCTGACCCCGGTTTGATCCCCAGCATCCCATATGGTCCTCTGAGCACTGCCAGGAGTAATTCCTGAGTGCAGAGCCAGGAGTAACCCCTGTGCCTTGCTGGGTATAACCCACAAAGAAAAAAAAAAGGTGCCATTAAATTAGATATCATTTGTTTAGGTAACTTACATATAGTAAGCATCGAAAATAAAATGCAGTATGAAAAAAACCAAATGCATATCATTACATAATCATCCGCATGTTTCAAAAGTCTATCTATATTAGTGAACCTAATATAGCACTATGCTCCCACTTGCTTTGCTCACATATGCCTCAATTCATTCCATTTACAAGAGCACCTCCTGTGTGGTAAACTCTGTGCTAGATGTTAGAGCTACCAAGAATGTGACCCTTCAGTTTCCTCAAAGAACTTATAGTAGAGAGAAATAGATTAAAAGGCAGTTTTATGTCTCCTCATCAGTTTTAGCATGGCATCTCAATAATAATGTCTCCTGCTCAATTTTTAAATGATGTCAATAAAATAAGTCTTTTTTCCCACTAAAAGTTGTTACTTTTTTCCAATGTCTACTATTAATCACTGTTAAAACTCTTAAACTGCAATATGAGATTATAAGCAAGGCTATTGCAATACCATATGTTAAAAAATTGCTTTTTTTTTATAGGTAAAATTACAATGAACCCGCCCAGACCAGAAGTTGAAGATTCCACGGGAGAAATTAAAGTAGAAGACTTTAATAGAATAACCTCTGGAGAATCATTTACTGTATCAGGAGCTCCTCCTCCTGGTAATAACCCTCATGTGTTCCCACCTGGCAAAATTACAGACCTCGATGCCAAATTTAAAGATGATCATATTCAGCTTTCATGGACTGCCCCTGGCAAAGTTCTTGATAAAGGAAAAGGTAAGCTTAGCATTGATTTATAAGTTTTTATCAAGTTGAAATTAATTGACCAAACTTTATATTTTAGGGGTACAATTACATAGACATTAAATTTTTAAATATACTGTAAGAAATTTCAGCATCTTTCACGTCCTGCTTATAAATAACACAGAATGTTTACTGTAGCCATTATTCCCATATTTTAATAGTTGAACACTAGAACTCAAAGTGACAATAAATGGACCCAAGTTATTTTTTAAATTTGCTATCCTAGAATTCTAACATACTCTTGTCAGATTATGTTCCAAACTGCTTCACATCTTAAAAATTATGTTGTGGGGCTGGAGCGATAGTACAGCGGGAAGGGCGTTCGTTTTGCACGCAGCCAATCTGGGTTCGATCCCCGGCATCCCATATGGTCCCCCAAGCACCACCAGGAGTAATTCCTAAGTGCAGAGCCAGAAGTAACCCCTGAGCATCTCTGAGTATGACCCCCCAAAAAATTATGCTGTGGAATAATATAAACAGAATCAACAGCTTTCCTTTGAATTCCCGCCTAATAATGAAAAAATGTTCTACTTGTATGTTCACATGGTTTTGTTCATTTATATTTTGTTGGATTTTCAAATACTGTTAGTTCTTTAAAAATAATCCCAAATCTCAACAGAATGGTAAGTGCATAAGACACAAACCAGAAGCTAATGATATGGTATACATAAGACCTAAAGCCCCTGACGGAGGATCATCTTGCAAGGTTTATCTTTTAAAATAAAAATCTTCAGGAAAAACTTTCCCTGATCTAAGTCATGGAAAATGAGAGAAGAAAAGTGTGTGTGTGGGGGGGGAAGGGGGGAAGGAGTGAGGAAAAATGCCAGCCATAGGGAAGCTTCGGAGGGTGGAGGGCAGTGATGGGAGGGAAACTGAGGACATTGGTGCTGGGAAATGTACACGTATACACTAGTGGAGGGATG
Source organism: Sorex araneus (assembly GCF_027595985.1). Taxonomy (NCBI): domain Eukaryota; kingdom Metazoa; phylum Chordata; class Mammalia; order Eulipotyphla; family Soricidae; genus Sorex; species Sorex araneus. The sequence goes on from NC_073306.1 coordinate 75,145,395, forward strand.
GGTGTTGGAACACTGTATGACTGAAACCTAATCATTAACAGCCTTGTAAGGGTCTATGTCACAGTGATTCCATAAAAAAAAATTTTTTTTAAATAAAAGAAAAATGAGAGAAGTTGGCTAAGTGAAGATGTCCCTTAGAGAGATGGGATAGCATGCAGGTAAACAACTAGCTTGAAGTACTTGGCCATAGAGTTTAAACAAAGTTCAAGACCAAGATGCCTGATTTACTTAAAGTTCCTAAAAAATAATTGACTTTTAAAATTACTTCTGTCTTGTTTTTAAATTTAATTGAATTTAATTACTAATTGAATACCCATGATATTCAATTGTTGTGCTAGGATAATAAAATCTTTTAAAAAAGCAAAATTCAACCAATCTTGCTATTTTCTCCTAAAAGTAAAATAAGAGCAATATGCAATACTGAAAGACTTACTATCTCAAGGCTTATACGATTGTCACTGCTGAAAGGTTATATATTCCAAAGTCTTTCTTCTGTGTTACTATAAACTCCTGCTGTATTCTCTCAAAGAAAAAGAAGATTTTTAATCTCTAATTCACAAGATAGGTTTTTAAAGTTACATTTCTGATTAACATTATCATTTCTTTAAAAAATCATTCAAACGAAAAAATATTGAATATCTATAAAAAGTTTTTTATTACTATCATGTTGAAAATTTTTATTGTGACTCCTTTTGAAATACACTTTCACATATTATCACTGTATCACTGTATCACTGTCATCTCATTGCTCATCGATTTGCTCAAGCAGGCACCAGTAATGTCTCCATTGTGAGACTTGTTGTTACTGTTTTGGGCGTATCACATATGCCACGGGTAGCTTGCCAGGGTCTACCATGCGGGCGAGATACTCTCAGTAGCTTGCTGGGCTCTCCGAGAGGGGCAGAGAAATTGAACCTGGATCAGCCATGTGCAAGGCAAACGCCCTACCCGCTGTGCTATCGATTCAGTCCCTTACATATTATAATCAAACATATAACACAAACCAAGAAAAAAATCTTTATAATATTACTTCCATTAAAAAATTCACAAATGATGTTAAGTGACTGAGTTTAGTTCTACATTCAATTCAGTCAAAGTTAAGCTTCAGTTCAAGATTGGGGTTACAAGGAATGTGTGTCATTCTGATGATAGTAGGTAAATGAAAAAAAATTATTCCACTTGGATAATAGGAAAGAAGGCATTTACCTGTACATAACCACAAAAACCTGAAAAACTCAGGTTTCTAATTTCCATTTCTCCTTGTAACAAATATGAAGAGGTTGTCGTTATTAAATGTTACCTGCTCTTCCCTCCTCTGGTACTGCAAAAGAAGATAGCAGTACCACAAAACATAAATAAATGAAGGAAATTAGGTAATCTTTAAGTACTTAAATTCTCTAGGACTCAATTTTCATTACTACAAAAATATACAAATTAACAAAACCTAGAATATGTTTCTGATAAATACATAAATGTAAGGCATTATAGTGACAAAAAGTCATCTTACTGATTTTAATACACAGAAATGTTATTTGCTTTCCAGCCAACAGCTACATTATAAGAATAAGTAAGTGTTTCCTGGATCTCCAACACGATTTTGACAATGCTGCTTCAGTGAATACATCTAGTCTGAGGCCTCAAGAAGCTGGCACAAGAGAACATTTTGAATTTAAGCCAGAACCATTTAAAGTAGAAAACGGCACCATATTCTATATTGCAATTCAAGCCATCTATGAAGCGAATCTCACCTCAAACATTTCTAACATTGCACAAGCAAACAAGATTATTCTTCCACAGGAACCCAGTGTGCCTGCTCTGGCCAACAGTATTTCTGCAATCAGTTTGGCAAGCATTGGATTAGCTGTGATTTTGTCTGTATTTTAAATTATGAAGTGCATGATCTAAAAATTAATATTGGGGCTGGAGCAATAGCACAGTGGGTAGGGTGTTTGCCTTGCATGCAGCCGACCCGGGTTCAATTCCCAGCATCCATATGGTCCCCTGAGCACTGCCAGGGGTAATTCCTGAGTGCAGAGCCAGGTGTAACCCCTGTGCATTGCCAAGTGTGACCCAAAAAGAAAAAATTAAAATTAAATTATATTAAATTAAATTAAATTAATATTATACATCACTGTATCACTGTCACTGTCATCCCATTGCTCATTGATTTGCTCGAGCAGGCACCAGTAACATCTCTATTGTGAAACTTGTTGTTACTGTTTTTGGCATATCGAATATGCCACAGGTAGCTAGCCAGGCTCTGCCATGCGGGCAAGATACTCCTGGTAGCTTGCTGGGCTCTCCGAGAGGGGCAAGGGAATAGAACCCGGGTCAGCCACCTGCAAGGCAAACACCCTACCCACTGTGCTATCGCTCCAGTCCAATATTATACATACATGTTTAAATTTATTTAAAATTAAATTTACACATAGCATAACATGTACTATAAAAGTAAATGAAGGGGATTATAAACTTCCTAATTAATTGAACTGAGTACTAATTGAGTTGCTAAATATAAATCAAAATGAGCTATCAAAATAAGAATATTTCCTATACTTAAAACATTAATATGTGGGGCTGGAGTGATAGCACAGCGGGTAGGGCATTTGCCTTGCACGCGGCCGACCCGGGTTCGAATCCCAGCATCCCATATGGTCCCCCAAGCACCACCAGGAGTAATTCCTGAGTGCATGAGCCAGGAGTGACCCCTGTGCATCGCCGGGTGTGACCCAAAAAGAAAATAAATAAATAAATAAATAAATAAATTCTAAAAAAAAAATTAATATGAAATAAAATATAATTTTAAGATCCATAATGCAGTCAGTGGCTTAGCATGCCTGCCTTGCAAGCATATCATCATGAGTTCAAATTCCCAGTGTCCCACCTATGCTTAATGCAGTCCTGGCAGCTCTGCTGTTTGGGCCACGCAGCTTTGTTCTCTGCCATCCTCAGTGCTACAGGTAATTTCCAGCAGCACAGAAACCAGGTGTATGTAAGCACAAATAAAAGAATGTGACCTCCGATAGCACTGCAACCAAAAAGATGCAGGAAGTGCACTCACTGGTAAGCACGTACGTGTGAGCACTACAGGGTTTCCTGGCAAGCATCATGCCCAGAACTTGTGCCCCTCAACTAAGAATGTGACCCTCAGTGAGCACTGTAATTATAAAGGAATGTAAACTTCAATGGGCATTACAGCTGAGTATGCAAGCACCACAACTGACATGTGACCGCAATGAGCATCATAACTAAAAATAAATATGCAACACCCAGTCATCACAGCAATAACCATCTTAGCAACAACTAAGGAAGGGAATCAAAAAAGGAAATGCAGTTTGTACTCATGGACTTTTTAAAACACAATTCCAAATTTATGAAAACCAATAATTCTGGTCTAACAGGCAAAGCGCTCAGGTGATATTACTGCCAAGTCACAGCAGGAAAAAATATCTGAAAAATTGAAAATCGACTCTTCTCAGACCCATCTGTCACTGTCACTGTCATCCTGTTGCTCATCGATTTGCTCAAGCGGGCACCAGTAACCTCTCCATTGTGAGACTTGTTGTTGTTACTGTTTTTGTCATATCGAATATGCCATGGGTAGCTTGCCAGGCTCTGCCGTGTGGGCAAGATACTTTCTGTAGCTTGCCGAGCTGTCTGAGAGGGGTGGAGGAATCCAACCTGGGTCGGCCGTGTGCAAGGCAAATGTCCCACCATCTGATCCAGCCCCCATCAGAGAATGGAAATCTTATCTCAACTCACTGCTGGCACCCCCCAGCGCCCAAATTAAAGAGATACATAAATACAGAACATCACTGCTTAACAGAAACAGAGGTCCAGGAGTAGAACTCCATTGCTGAAGGTATCACCAGCAACATTTAAATATAAATAAATGATGAATTGCCAGAAGTTCAATGAGATTAGACACAGCCCCAAGGGTTAAGCACATTGTTTGCAAATGAAGGCCAGAACTACCTGGGCCCCAGAGAAACTGCCACCCCCAGAGCCAGAGCAACAGTGCACTCACCCCCCAAAAAATAAAACAAAACTTCCAGACAACCATAGAGGACAATCCACACTGTCCTGGACTTTCCCTTCTGAAGTTCCACCAAGTATTTAGAGTGAGGCTTGCAGAAAAAATTCCTCACTAAGTCCATGATGGTTGGAGGGATCGTTTGGGATGGAGCTGTGTGCTGAAAGTAGATAAAGGACCAAGTGTGATAGCCTCTCGGTATCTATATTGCAAAACATAATGCCCAAAAGTAGAGAGAGAATAAGAGGGAAATTGTCTGCCATAGAGGTAGGGGGAGGGTTGGGATGGGGTCTAGGGGGGATACTGGGGACATTGGTCATGGAAAATGTGCACCTGTGGAGGAATGGGTGTTCAATCATTGAATGACTGAAACTCAAACATGAAAGCTTGTAACTGTATCTCAAGGTGATTCAATTTTAAAAAAAATGTTTAGCATGGGGGTGGGGTCGGAGAGATAGTACAGTGAGCAGAAGTGCCTGCCTTGCACGTGGCCAACCCAGCTTCAACCCCCAGCACCCTATAATGCCCTGCCCCCCAGGCCCTGCCTTCTCTCTGGGACACTGCCAGGAATGATCCCTGAGTGCAAAGCCAGGAATAAGCTCTGAGCACAATCAGACATGACCCAGAAAACGAAAGCAAACAAAAACTTTTAGCAGAAGAGAGAGAAAAGTAATCATTTCTGAAATATAAACATAACATTCTTTCCCCTTAATAAAAACCCTCCTCATGAGAAACTAATTTACCAGAGCTTAATCAAAGTTGGATTTTACAAAATCCTAACCAACTTCAAGGAGAAGAAACATCCATCTACAAGCCATATATGTGGAAAGAGGAAAATCCCCAATTCTAGGCCCCCTACACACACATCTTCCACATGGGGAAAAGAAAAATAATCTATTCCAGAGCCTTCTAATAGTCCTGTCTGATCAAAGTTGAAATACATAATCTGTAAAACATTTGTGAAAGTCACAGCCCAGAGAGAAAAGCACGCTAAAAGAATAAAACATAATTATAGACCATATAAGATCCTTTCTTGGACCACTTCCTCCCCACATCTTACCATCTCATTAATAAGACTTAAGTATAATAACTGGACATTACAGATGAAAGAACTAGAAATCTCAGACATAGTAAAGACATTTCTGGGGAAACCTAAAGACAATCAAGGAGACAGACAGATACTTGACTTGCCAGGCTGAACTCAGTAGGGTGAACTAAAGCAGCCTGGCTCCAAGATGCTCCCTGATGTCCCCTTCAACTGAGACCAGCTGACTTTCATTATCAATAGGAATATTGGAGTGTGACTTCTAAAAGCAGGTTATAAACAGTATTGCAGCTTCTATCTTACTATCCCCTTGATTATTACTCCAGTGCAGTTTCTCAATCATTTATTTTTTTTCTCAGCCTCTTTTGCTTTTTCTTAACTCCCTTCAATATTATTACCTTTCTGTGGTCCAAACTCCTAGCAATTTGTCCTCTAGTCTTATCTGTGGCCAGCAATTTGGACAGTGACTCCATGTTGTAAGGATATTCACACCACAAGATTCATGTGCCTTGCCATCAGCTGTCAGCATCAACTTGACTCAATGTAAATTTTGAAGAAGGATCCTTCAAGCTTTATCACACTTTCTGATGACTATAATGCCAGCTTTTATCTTCACTAACACTTTATAAGATGATTCAATCTAGAACCTCTTCACTAACCAGCTTCTGAATTCCTGACCAAAGGAAGCTAAAAGACAAAAAAAGTGTTTATTGCTGTATTAAGTCACTGGTATAAACGAATTAGTTGCACAGCAATACAATAGTCATACAATTCAAACTTAAACAGGATTTACTGACCACATCACCCAGTTATAGAAAACAAATATTCATGAAAAAAATACAAATTTTGAGAGAAAATTTAATGGAAAATATTCATTTCATGATCGAGAAAATGTAGAACAATTTCCAGTGGTAGGAAAACTAGATCAATATATCTATATGAATAAAGTGGATGACACATATTCAGAAAAAAAAACTTATAAAAACAGTTCCTCCCTTTATTATATTAAAAAGGGGGAAATTATCTTGCAGCTCAACTAAACACCGGAATCACACAGCTGCTTTTACTATATAACAATCTCTTAGGTTAGCCTGACATCTAGTGGAATGACTATAGCCATCCAAAAGATTAATTTATGAAATTTCGATAAAGACAAATATTTAATGTAAATATTTAAGATGAGAGAGAGAAGTCAAATTGGGTATTGTTTATATGCCAACAATCATACTAACTGCTCAACATGCCTCATCTCATTGCATTTCTTTAAGGATTTAGGTCTGTAATGTGAGATATAAAAACACAAGAGTTTTTAAAAGTCAGACGTGATCTCTGTTCTTTTGTATTTATTAGACTAGTATGGACTAAGATATTAAACAAATAATTATATAAATGAATACTTAGAAATTTTGTCTAGAGTAACAATGGACCTTATATGGAAACCCTTAAATTTTAATTTGCTAGGGAATTCACTAAGGGTCTCTCTTGACAACGAAAAACAATTGGTTACTGAAGAGATATTGGAGGGGAGCTAGTGATGAAGGATAAGTAAACATTGAAAATATTTCCATATTTCCATCTTAAGCAATTGAGAAAATGAAAGAATTAAGGAGAGAAAACATGGCAAAAGAACAGATTTGAATAACAGTCTTCAGCTGAAGCAAACCATAGACACAACATAATTGACATCAAAATACCAATGGCATTTTGTAAGGAAATAGAATAAACAATTCTAAAATTTGCATGGAAGCACAAAAGATCCCAAATAGCCAAAGCAATTCCAAAGAAAAGAAGCAAAATGAAGGAATCAAGTGCCCTGACTTCAAACTAAACTACAAAGAAACAGGCACACAAACCAATGAGACAGAATAGAGAACTTAGAAAAAAACCCACATATATGCAACATATAAACCATTACAAAGAAATCAAGCTCAAGCATTGGAGAAAGGAAAGCCTGTACAGGAACTAACACTAGGAAACCTGACAGCCACATTAAAAAATAAAACTAATTCACTACTTAAAACCACACATAAAAATTAATTACAAATACATTAGCTTATTGATGTTGGCACTGCAATTTGGACTGTCATACAAGGTGAACTACAGTGGTTTGCTCTGGTGACAATGTGTTAAAGACATTGATGTTAGACCCAAAACCATAAAACATTCTAAGAAAGATACATAATTCACCTAGAAACACAACAGAAACTCTACAGGCAAGAGAAATAAAGTCAAAATCAACAAATGGGACTCTATTTAATTTAAAAATTTACATAATAGAAATTTTCACAAAATAAAAAGGCCACCAACTAAGTGAGAGAAGATATTTGTACATTTTATGTCTGACAAAGATTTCTATTCAAAATACATAAAGAACTCACACAATCTGTGCAAGAACAACAACAAAAATACAACACAGAAAAAAATGGACAAAGGGCCTAAGTATCCACTTCTCCAAAGAAGACATATAGATGTTCCACTGACACATAAGAAAAGGCTTACCTGGATTGGACAGATAGTACAAAGGGTAGAGCTCTTGCCTAGCATGCAGCCAACTCAGGTTAGATCTTCAGTACCACCCAAGCCCACCAAGAATTATCCCTGAGCACAAGCCAGGAGTAAACCCTGAACACAGCTAGTGTGACCAAAGAACCAGGAAAAGAGTAAAGGGCGGGGGGGGGAGGAAAGAGAGAAAAGAGAATGAGAGAGAGAGAGAGAGAGAGAGAAAGGCTCACCATCATTTTCTATAGGGAATCACAACCAAAACCAAAATTACTATGAGGTAACACCTCACGATGATGAGAATTACCTATATTTCTTACCAAAATATTGGAAAAACAAACAAAATGCTGGCAAAGATGTGAAGAAAAAGGAATCCTGGTACTCTATTGGTAGAAATGTCAATTTTGTTGTTTCTACTGGATCTACTGGATCTCTACAAGGAGGTTGCTTTGAAAATTAATGATGTTCTGGGAGATACACAATGGTTAGGGTACAGGCCTGGCATGCACCTGACCTGGGTCCAATTCTGAAAGCCACGTTCACCGAAGAAACAACAGGTGTGACCCTGGAGGCCCAAGTACTGCTGGGGTGGCCCAGGGACTCCAACAGAGCCCTAAGCAACGTTGCACCCTTGGGCCTTAGCACTGAATCAATGGTCTGCTTGTCCCAGAATTACTGGTGGGTAATTACTGCCTAGGGGTTTATCATGGCCACTCTAGAGGAACTCAGGCACCATGAATTAAACCCAAGGCCTCACACACACAAGACTTATTTATACTTTATAGTATATATCATGAGCCTAATATCTGACTCCTGTTTTGTAGCAATTTGAGGGAAGAGAAGTTTAAGCATAGTATAGAAACAGTAAAAATTAATATATAGGTGCTAATAATGTGAAACAGATACAATTCAGAAAGTCTGGGGGGAATAGATCTTTGATAAAGAGAAAGATATTTCTTTTATTGTAATAGGAGAGAAGAGGAAGTGACAGAAGCAGATGTAAACAGCCTGAAACAGTCTATTTTTCATTCTCCCTTTTCTTAGAAAGCAATTGTCTGGAACATAGTCAATAGAACTTTAGTTCCAAATCTGTGGAATTTCCTGTTTTCATTTTGTTCATGGTATTTTATACTGACATCATTGCTATTCTTATTTTTCTTTCTTAAGTATACTATAAAGTAGACAAAAGTCTATAAAATAATATAACAAATGCCCACCCAAGAATACGGATAAATTTTCAAACCTACTGTATTCTATTCTCCCACAGATAATCACTATTTTAAATACCTATTTCTCACTGTCATATTAAATTATTTAAAATTGCAGAGATAGTACAGGGCAAAGTGCTTTTCCTGCCCATGAGCAATCCTAGTTCCATCCCTCGTATGGTATACGATCCCCCAGTCACTGCAAGGAGTGATCTCTAAGCAGAGAGCCAGAAGTAAGCCTGAGACCTGCGGGGCATGGCCCCAAAGTCCTCCAAAAGATTTTAAATTAATTTTTACTGGGCCAGATAAATAGTAAGGGTAAGGCCTTGCTTCACACACATCCAGGTTTGACCCCCAATACTATATATTAAGGACTGGAACAATAGCACAGCACATAGGGCGTTTGCCTTGCAGGAAATCAATTGAACAGGATTCAATTTCTCAGTTCCTCTTGGAGAGTCTGGCAAGCTAAAGAGAGTATCCTGCCTGCAGGGCTGTACCTGACAAGCTCCCTGTGGTGCATTCAAATGCAAAAAACAGTAACAAGTCTCACAATGAAGACATTACTGGTGCCTGCTCGAGCAAATCAATGAACAACAGGACTACAGTGCTACTACATATTAACTTTTACCACTTATATGTACTGACTATACATCATAAATATAAAATATATGTTAATACATGTATAACAGATGTATCCATTTTTACACAATATATATTATTGATGTGAATATTTTAGTATATCAGTAACAATCTAAAAATTTTCTCAATCTTTGAAAACTACCATTATTTGACACTCTAAGTGATATCTTAGTTGGGTATTATATTCTAAGTTTCTTGACATTTCCTACACTTTTCGAACACTTTGTTTAATTTCTGGTTCCTAGTATATTGAGAAATGTGGTGCTGCTTTATTACTGATCTTACAATTTCACTACAATGTGTCCGCAGTACACACTTTATTTTGCTTAAGATGCCTGACTCTTGACTATAAGATATTAATTCAACAATCCTGAGACATTATCCATCATCTCATCAAATTTGGCTCTTCCTTTCTTGTTTTCTGGAAATATTGTATCAGACATTTAACTTTCTTATTCTGATCTCATTTTTAAAATCTACTTCTTATGCTTCATTTATCTGTGATTTCTCCTATATAATTTCCTTATTATCTTCTATTTACCAATGTCTCTTAATCTCTCTAATACCCATCGGTCCATGAAGTTTTTATTTTAGTGATTAAATTTTCTAGATTCCCTTTTAAAAAAATCTTATTTTCAGTATGTACTATATTCTTTAAGCTTTAATCTTCCTGTTATCACTCTATGTATGTCCTGAGGAAATCTTATTTACTGTGTCTATGAAAATGACTCCAAAGTCTGTTTTTTAACCTAGTGTTGCCTCCCAAGGCTTAATTACATATTTTTAATTGCTTTCTAGACATTAGATGATTTGAGTTCACTGCTGTGAAGTTTCCCTTTATGGCTTTCTATTAGGTGTTCTACTCAATTAATACTAGGCAACTATAAACACTGGGGTGTAAATTTCCTTCACATGTAGATTAAATGAGATTATATTCCAGCTAAGCAAAATAATACAGGTTTTGTACATCCTAGAGTGACTCCAGTCTTTTCTGAACTCTGTCACGACTATGTGACTTCCTTGAAAGCTGTAACGTTCTTAAACTTAACTTTCCATTGGTCTGGAGCACAGCGGGTAGGGCATTTGCCTTGCACTCGGCCCACCTGGGTTCAGATACTCTCAAGCTACCAAGAGTATCTTGCCTGCATGGCAGAGCCTGGCAAGCTACTCGTGGAGTATTTAATATGCCAAAAACAGTAACAAGTCTCACAATGGAGACATTACTGGTACCCCCTCGAGCAAATCGATGAACCACAGGATGACAGTGACAGTGATTTTTCCATTCTATCTTATATGTGTCTGTCCCTTGACCAAATAAACAATCATAGTGATCTACATGCTCCACATATTAGAGATCATTCATAACACGTATCTCTGTTAGGTAATATTTTTTGTTGGAAACAGATAGGCAAGTCTTTCTGAAATATTCTGAGCACTTGAGAGTTTAAACAAACCACTTTAGGTAAGGGATCTGTAGCTCACCAATAAAGCACTTGCTTTATGTATGTGAGGCCCCACTGAAATCACAGTAAATAATTAGACTTACATCTCTCCATTTTGTGATATTGTCTGTTTACTTAAATACCTCAAAGTTAATATATGTCATTTTCAAAATAGGAAACTAATTCTAGTATGATTCATATTACCCTAATTTAAAATGATGTGGGTTAACCTATTACTCTTCCTTTTAGTCTTTATCCTAAGTCACAAATATTACTAACTAGAGTCTAAAAGTATAGTCAAGCTTTTTCTTAGACTGTAATAAATATTCACTTCTCCCAGTAGAAACACAGGCATAAAGAACAAGCTATTTCTAGAAACTTTTTAAAAGAAATAACATTGTCAGGAAACTAGCATTTTTACACAGTATCAAAGGGTGTGGTGAACTAAATTATTCCAAGATCCCAAGTATATTAGCAAAAGCATATTATGTCATTTTAGAGTTAAATTTTTATGTTACTGGCTAAGTTACATGGCATGCCTTGTACATTATGTCAAAACTGGATTGTTAGTTTTGTTTTCACTGAAATAATATAAATGATAAAATTACATAATTCTTAAATAATAAACGCTTAAAAAATTCAGTCTTTAACATATTAAATTTTTCAGGAGAAAATGCTAAAGTTCTTTTTTATACATCTTTTTAATACATTTTTTATAAATCTTTTATACACATCCCTTTTGTAAAACACTAAAGCAGTTTTTAAGTATACATGACTAAATATGAGAATTCCTCTTTCTCCTTTCCTTTTCTTTTATGTACACTGCTCTTTACATATATACATACACATATTAACTCTTTTATTATAAGTAAATGTAATAACAATGCTGTACTATATAAACTGACTTTTTATCAACATACTTTACTGTCTCCATAATTCTCTTAACAATTAATATAATTCTGTCATTATGCATGCACTGCAATTCATAAAGCTATTTCCTTGATTATTAACATTTGTTGTTTTGAGCTTAAAATAGTGTTCAAAGGGCCATAAAGATAACTCAAGAGGTTGACCATACTTTGTACATGGAATGCCCGATATGTGATCCATGACTCCTTGTGGTCCCCAAGCAATACTGAGAATGACCCCCAAGCATACAGTCAATAGTCCCTGATATTCATTGACTGTGGTCTCCAAACAAAACATAGGAATGCAGAAAAAAATCTGCATACTTATCTTTTTACTAATGTCTTTACATAGGTTCCTACAAGTAGAATTGCAAGACCAAAAAATTAACCTCCTTCAAGTTTTATTAGTATGCCAACAAGCATTCTAAATGTCTTTATCAATATATACCTCCTCCAATAGTGTTTGTGTAGGCTTTGTTACATAATCAAATAAAACTAACACAGCTAAAACTAACATTGACTCCTAACTCTCTACTGAAATTCAGAATAAAATAATAAAGGCATTATAGTCATAGTAAGATAAGGAAGAGCTAGGAAAAATAAGTTCTCATCATGCTTTTTTTTTTTTTTTTTTTTTTGCTTTTTGGGTCACACCTGGTGATGCACAGGGGTTATTCCTGGCTCTGCACTCAGGAATTACCCCTGGCCGTGCTCAGGGGACCATATGGGATGCTGGGATTTGAACCCGGGTCGGCTGCGTGCAAGGCAAACGCCCTACCTGCTGTGCTATCTCTCCAGCCCCCGTTCTCATCATCCTTAATGTAAGTTAATGGATGATAACTAAGACTAAAATACTGAGTTATTTAGAAAAAGGAGGAGGGGAAAAAACAAGAAACCTCATACAAAATAACTCCAACATCTCCATTAGAACTCTTCTAGATCTAACACCTCTTGTGGGAGAAAACAATGAAGTTTATCTAGTCATTTCTCACTCATTTGTTTTTTGTTAAGTTTGAGTTAAGTTTCATTCTATTTAAGATCTCTGTTTTCTCCCCCTGTGCATGTCTTTAGCAGTCATTTTTATCTGCATTTATATAGAAAAGATCATTATAAAATGCTAATCATTAAAATATTGGGTTGCTGGTCATTGTCTTCACATATTTCTATGCTTCTACAATATTTCATTAAGTATGCATCATGTTTATTAAAGCAATAAAGTTTTTACTTCTTAACTTCAAAAGAATAATGTTAGAAGAAATGTTACATACACAAAAGCTGTATAAAAAGAAAATGCAAAGCTAAAATCTGCAACCACACTTACTCTTAACCCATATCTTTTCATCAAAAACAATTGTTGGATAACAAAGGGTTGTCCTTGCTCCTCCCACAAGGAGCTTAGATTTATTGAGTCATTCCCACAACAGTGCCCCTGAGGCACACCCAATTCCATCAAGCACTGATAATCCTATATTACTTTTCTCTTTCCTTTATGTCATTTGCATGGTTTATTTAGCAATGTCCCTCTTGTATAGACACAGGAAGACAATTGACACTATGCTTTTGTAACGTGGAAGTTAGTTGATTCCAGATAATATGTACTCATGGAAATCCATTATATTTACTTGACTTAATTGTCAGTTGCCTTTACTTCCTAACACCACCAAAAGGAGGGTCCCAACGAAGGAACTGGACTGACCCAGGGCAAACTGTAAGCTCCTGTTGCATTGTGAGGAGACTAGAAAGAGGACTATGATGACTAGAAAATAGAGGACTTTGGGGTCTACGAGGAAACTAGAATGATTGAACTATGATGACTGGGACTATAACAAAAACCATGACGACTGTGCTGTAGGGGAGAGGTTGCTGGTTGTGGACCAACCTGAGGAGGCGACTCCCAGCCACCAAATGCTTGAGTCCTACACGGCTCTGTGCCTTTCTTTTGAAACTGACAATCACTTGTTATTTAAAATTCTATTTAAAAGGTTCTGCATATAGGATACATACTTAGATGTATGCAACACATATTATTTTTCACTGTAGAAAAGAACAAATACAGTTCTGCATCTACCTTTTGTTATTATTAATATATCTTGGCAAGTTCCCTGGTTTTAATATACACATTTCCACTATCTGTCCTTGCTACCCTCATGTGTTCACAATATCCCATGAATAAAAAATTCAAATAGGAACTGACAATCATTTATGTGGGGGGGGAAAAAAAACAGAAGAAAAGGGTGACTCTTTAGTTCTATCTGTTTGTCCTGATTCATCAGTAGTAAGTTGAAGAATAAGGCTGGAAGTGTACAGTTCAAAAAGTGAAGTTTGGGTAGGGGCATGCTCAGTTGTGCTCAGGGCTTATTCCTGGCTCTACAATCAAAAATTAGTACTGAGTCTTAGGGAACCAAACAACTATACTATATCTCTTGCCCCAAGAAATGAAATTTTAATAGAGTTTCTTTTGTGCAGAATTTCCATGACTTTGGTAAGAAATAAACATACACGCATATTTATGTTATAAAGTAATTTAAATGATTATGCATAAATTAAATGCTCTCACATTTATATATATTTTTTAATTTTTATTAGTGAATCACCATGTGGTACAGTTACAAACTTATGAACTTTCATGTCTGTACTTAGTTTACATCCCTCCAACTGTGGCCATTCTCCTTCACCAATGATCCCAGTATCCCTCCCACCACCCCCACCCAAACCCCCACCACCCCACCCTACCTCTGCGGCAGGGCATTCCCTTTTGTTCTCTCTCCTGTTGGATGTTGTAGTTTGCAATAGAGGTATTGAGTGGCCATTATGTTCAGTCTATAGTCTACTTTTGGTATGCAGCTTTCAACCCGAGTGGGTCCTCCCAACATTCTCTATTAGGTGTTCCCTTCTCTGTCTCTGCTGCCTCTTCCCCCAGCATGTGAGGCCAGTCTCCAAGCTGTGGGGCAGACCTCCTGGTTCTTATCTCTACTACTCTTGGGTGTTTCTCACATTTATATTTTATTTAAAAGTATAGAGGGTAGAGCAATTGGCTTGCCTACAACAGAACCCAGTTGGATCCCTGGCACCACATATGATTCACCAATCATATGTGCTCAAGAATGACCCCTGAGCACAGAGCCAGGAGTAAGCAAAGCTGGGTATCACTCCCACAAACTAAACTAAACTAAAATGGAATAAAATAACATTGATTAGCAAATAAAAAGCAGTGTACCAACTTGAGATAGGAACACAGATGAAAAGGAAAATATTTTATTCTAGTACCTTCTAGTAGTATTTTTTTCCCTGTTTCTTGAACAAGTAATTCCACACTTTCATTTTGCAGTGAGCCCTGTAATTTATACAGCAGACTCCATTTATCAGTCTAGTCATTGGAAGGAACTTGCACTGTAATAGAAAGATCACAGGAAGACTTTCAGCTTTACTCCTCTAGGAGTATGGTAGATGTTGATAGCATACACAAAAATGCTGGTGTGGGGGTAAGAGTACAGTGGGTAAGGCACTTGCCTTGCATGTAGCTGACCCAGATTTGACCCATGGAATCCCATATGGTCCCCTGAGCAATGGCAGGAGTCCTGAGTGCAGAACTAAGAGTTAGCCCTGAGCACAGTTGGGTGTGACCCTAAAACAACAACAACAAAAGTGCATGTTTGTGTGTCTTTGTGTCTGTATGTGTATGTGTCTGTGCATTTGCACGTGTTTGTGTGTGTGTGTTGTTTTTGGACCTATAATTTGGTGCTCCAGGCTACTCCTAGCTCTGCTCGAGGGTCATTCCTGGCACTGGTCTGGGGATCATAAGCAGAATGCAAGTGCTTTAACCCTTGTCTATCTCTCTGGTCCATTTGTTATGTTTTTGAGCCACACCCACTCAGGCATTCCATCTGGTCCTGAGGCCCTGCTCCTATCAATGCTTGGAGGGACCCCAGGGCAGTTCCAAGCATTAAACCTGGGTTTCCTGCATGCAACACACATGCTCAGTCAGGTGAGCCAACTGTCTTGCAAAAAACAATTTGCCAAATTTAATATCTAAAGAAATCAACTGTAGCACTGTAGCACTGTTCGTCCCATTGTTCATTGATTTGCTTGAGCAGGCACCAGTAACATCTCCGTTGTGAGACTTGTTGTTACTTGTTACTGTTTTTGGCATATCAAATATGCCATGAAGAGCTTGCCAGGCTCTACTATGCGTGCGGGATACTCTAGGTAGCTTGTCGGGCTCTCTGAGAGGGGTGGAAGAATCGAACCCGGATCAGCCTCGTACAAGGTAAATTCCCTACCCACTGTACTATCTACCCACTGTGCTATGGCTCCAGTCCCAAAGAGATCAATTAGCTGCAAAAATTTCTCAGATACCCATTCCTGGCTGAGACCTCTGGGACAATACGAAAGGCCCTGAGATTCTAGTCACACACCAAATCCTCAGCAATGCCTCCACCAAACTGCCCAGTTAAATATTCTGGATTCAACATCTCCAAAGTCTACAATACTAACATCCCAGTATGAGCACACCAGATTGCATGGAAATGTAACAGAAGCCAACCAATCTCAACTGACAAAAACATTAACACAAAAGATTTAACTTGCAATAACAGCTTAGTAAACCCTCAAACAAGGATTCAATGTCCCCCTAGTGAGATACTACAATTTTCATAATTTTCTCCTACAGAAATATTTTTTTATTATTCTGTTGACCACCACTTACTGGTAACAAGAAATATCATCATCATCATCATCATCATCATCATCATCATCATCCCATTGATGGTCGAGCAGTCTCAGTAACATCTCCATTCTTCCTAGCCCTGAGATTTTAGAAGCCTCTCTTTACTCATCCTTCCCAATGGCACCCCATTGGAGGCTCTTTCAAGATCAGGGGAATGAGACCCATCATTGTTACTGGTTTGGGAATATGAATACACCACAGGGAGTTTGCCAGGCTCTCCCATGCAGGCAGAAAACCAGAAAAACTCTCGGTAGCTTGCCAGGTTCTTTGAGAGAAAGACTAGGCTATAAGATGTCTCGAAGCCACGTGCTTCCAGGAGCTTAGTTTTATAGTCTCTGGATGTTGGCCATTGATGGGATTACACCACACAGGGGTCAGTTTCTGGGTGTGACCGCCTAGCTACTAGAAAATGGGGGATATGGGTGGAAGAGGCCCAGTCCTGATCCAAGCAGGCTTCGAGATCTCATCCCCAAGTCCTGCACACCTGGGTTCTTCTGCCTATTACTTCATGCATGAGGCTCATCCAAACATGTGGAGAAGGGCCTTGAACATGGCTGTGGCTGGATTCCGGAGGTCTTTGGCTGCAAGGGCTCTGCTTGGGGTGAAGAGGGAAACTCAAGCCACCCCCTCCAAGGAGCCCTGGTGAAGACAGCCAGGCGCAGGGGCAAGAAACTCTGCCAACAAGAAATATTTAATAAATAATTGTAGATCTGCTATGGGACCAGGCTTGAGGGCTGCTTAAGAATATGGAATCAATAGTGGACCAAAGGTGACAGTGGTGATGGGATTAGTTTTTGAATATTGAATGCTTATAAAATATCATCATGCACACCTTTGTAAACTACAGTATTCAAATGAAGTGGGGACAAATAATGTTATGTTCAATAAGATGTGTTGTATTTACCAAATTCTTTAGCATTTATAAGAAATCAAATTAACCAAAAGGTGGGGCCTATGAAAAAATATTTTCTTGATTCACAAAAAGCTAAAGCAGACTCAGTTTGCAAGTGCATTTTGCTTTCATCTGTTTTTCTTCCTTGAAGATATACATATTGTCTAAGATGCACATTATCATGACATGAAAAGAAAAACTAAGTACTAAAAATCGCAAAATAAAAACAGAAAACTGCCTACCTCTGAATTTCTTCATAGGTCATAGATTCCAATTTGGTTGATTCACTATAGCTTTGTTTCTGTGTCTTTATCTGTGCACTAGCAACTCTTAATATTTATAAGCAAACTAGGTATCATTCTGCAACCACTCATCCACAAACCAGTGCAGTTCCGCAGGTATTGAAAAGCTGAAAAGCAGAATGAAAGAATCACTGGTATAGCTACCTGTTATAGTATGGACCAGTATGTAAAAAAAGTGAAGGTCTGTGTAGGATAACATTGCCACAGGAAGCTTAGGTTTATTTGGGTTACTCCCACCACAGTGCTCCCATTCCTCTGTGTTTATTTGTAACTTCTTTTTTTGTGCTCTATTAATTTGTAAATATTGTTTTTCTCTTCTCCTTAAGTCCTTTGCATAGTTAATTCAGAGCAATGTCCTTTTTGTATGGGCACAGGAAGACAGCAAATGCTATGCTTTTGTAACATGGGAGTTAATTGACTCAATGATATTTACCTCCTGAGCATCTATTCTCACGACTTAAGCCTCAACTGCCCTTACTTCCTAGCCCCCCAAAAGCAGGGTCCCGACAATGAACTGGATGGACCCATGGCAAGCAGTGAGCTATGTGCTACCCTGGCATCCAGATGGGCCTGGCCAAAGTGCCATAATGCTTAACTATAAGTTAAGAGCTTGGTCATGGACAAATTCTGTCATGATCCAAAAAGTAATAACTAGATTCGGACCTTGCTAGGGTTAGGAATGATTAATCAGGCCTGAGCACTGTAGTCTGAGTCTGTGACAAGATGTTCCCAGGAGAGCTGCCCTACAAGCCTCAATATTCAATATATCTCTTACTGTATCCATACCAAAATAACTAATATTAAGAAGTAGAATTAAGATGTTAATTAAGTTATTGAACTGATGAAAAGAGAAAAACACCTTAAGTGCTATTTTGCCCATGAATAAAGGAAGGGCTTTCTTATGTTGATTTTGCTACCTGACTGGGTGTAGCCTCTCCCCCTAGTGCTGGGGGTGGAGAGAGGAGAGAGTTGGAGTTGGGAGACAGAGCAGGGAGCAAGATGGAGCGCGGAGAGATGAGGGGAAGAGACAGAAGGAGACAGGAATGAGGGGCAGTGTGAGACTAGAATGGGAGCTCAGAGAGACTGGAACAGGCAAGTGGGGAGAACAGAATAAACGGCACCTGATCAATCAACCAGCTTGGCTCTCGTTTCCTCCTCCATCTGCCCCATGGCACAGGCCACCCTGGCTGGGAAAGCGGCCTGAGACCACCCGAACCTGGGCAGCGAGAGGGAGAGCCATCGGGGCCTCCCCTAGTCACCCAGAGAGTTTCCAGGTCTGCAGATGTAAAGAGGATAAACAATGGACTATAAAACATATTAACCCTTCCTCTGCAAATACCAGGTAGTGTTGAGTAAAGCAAATATACACATATTATAGATGCTTACATACTTTGTAATTTATATTTTATTTGTACTTGTAATTTATACTCAGGCAGCAGAAATTTTAAAAGGGCGCAACACACCAGAACAGAGAGCATTCAACATGAAACTGAGTGTTAAGGGAGCAGGTCGGATCCTTGGTTTCTGAAACTACTGTGGGTGGTGACCCCATATGGGATTATGTAATTGGATATAAGGGTTGCAAAAATGTTGGCAGCAATGGAAGGTTTCTGAATGTGAAACGATCAAAAATTCATTATAAACTAAGTTTTTGGCAGCACAATCTCATGTTATATTCCTCCAGTGAAAAGGGTTATAAATGGAAAAAAATTAAGCTTTGACTTACACAAGGAAGGTGCTTAAACCCATCTGGTACTCTAAGATAAGACTTTAAGCCCTACCATATCTATATAAACTTTTGTACTTACAGTTCTAACATTTTTACTTTCCACATCTGTTTTCCCACTGACTTCCTTAAAGTCTGGAACCATGTTTTACTCATTTTTAGTACACTTAGAAGAATCTTTAGAAGATTCTTATAAGAATCTTCCTGGGTTAGAGATGTGGCTCAGTGGCAAAGCACTTCCTTGCTTTCATCAGACCTTTGGGGGTTCTAACCCTGGTACTGCAACCAAACCAACCAAACAAAAAGTTCCTACTAAATTCCACAAGTCAAAATATCAGCTTTAGAGTTTCTTGTTTACTGATATTTTATTGTTATATATTTATTATACTGTGTTATATTTTAATTTTTTTCTTTGAGGAAAACTCTTTAGGCTATATGCCCATTTTGTAGGGTTTATTTGAAGAAAAGTAAGATAGAGAAATCCACTTAACCGGGCACACTGTATTGTGTAAACATATGCTGAAGGAAATGCACTGTAGCACTGTCATCCTGTTCATCAATTTGCTTGCGCGGGAACCAGTAATGTCTCCATTGTGAGACTCTGTTACTGTTATTGGCATATCAAATAAGCCACGGGTAGCTTAGCTTGCCAGGCTCCGCCGTGCAGGTGGGTTACTCTAGGTAGCTTGCCGGGCTCTGAGAGGGATGGAGGAATCAAATCTGGATTGGCCACGTGCAAGACAAACGCCCTACCCGCTGTGCTATCGCTAAAGGAAATAAAAGAAAGTACTAAGTTTGGGTCATAAAGATAATTCAAAGGGCTCCCAAAAAAAAGAGTTGGAAGTAGCCAAGCACTGCTGGATGTAGCTCAAAAACAAAAAACTAAGAAAGTATTAATCTCAATTCTCTCCACTAGTAACTTTCCCACTCTCCCCTTAGGCTAGCACCTATTCTTACTGGTTGTGGCATGCAGCTATTAATATCAGGTACCAACTAATGGTGTTTTTAAATAATAATGAAGCAAAAGTTCTTTTGTATTTACTAGCTCAAGATACACACTACAGAACTTCCAATATTTATTTTTGCACTCCACTGGATCATTTTGCATGAAGTACATTTATCCTCACTTTTGATGTCATTAGCCTAGACACCAAGTATGGAAGACCATGCCAGCCACTAGGAAATAAAAAACTACTTGGGGCATTGGAACGATAGTGCAGCAGGTAGAGCTCCTGCCTTGCACACAGGACGACCTGGGTTCCATCATCAGTATTGTATAAGGTTCCCGGAGTCCGCCAAGAGTGACCCCTGAGCAGAGTGCGCGACCTCTCCAGTTGCTGAATGGCCATGATCCCGGAGGCCACCTATCTACTTTCGGCACCAGCAGCTTCTTGCAGAAATGTCTCTAGACTGTGAACTAAGCCATGGCCCCATGCCGCCCCAGGAGGGAAAAGGTTTTTCTCTCTCAGCTTTTTCTTGGGGGGTGGGGGGGCGTGGTGACCGCCATCTTATAAGGACCACTAAACAGAGGTACGAGCTTGCAATGATGCAATTTCTGGCAGAAATTTCCCTGGACTTAGTTACTAAAATATAGAAATCCAAAACTGCGTGGCCGCGACCTCATATCTCTTCATTCTCAGCAATGGAAAACAAATTATCAAATGCTTCCTTTTCAGCAGGTCTGATGGGGGGGGGGGGGACTCCAAATAATAATAGTGAGTTTTTTGTTGAAATATTGAATGCAATCAAAGTAAAGAGAAAGTAAAGTGAAAATTATCAGCTACACAGGCGGAGGTGGGGGTGTGGGATGGGAGGTATACTGGGGTTCTTGGTGGTGGAATATGTGCACTGGCGAAGGGATGGTGTTCTATCATTGTACAACTGAGACTTAAGCCTGAAAGCTTTGTAACTTTCCACATGGAGATTCAAAAAAAAAAAAAGTGATCTCTGAGCATAAACCCAGGAGTAAAGTCGAGCTATATGACCTGGGTGTGGCTCAAAAAAAAAAAAAAGAAAAAGGAAAGAAAAAAACTGCCTGACACATATCATGCTACCTCACATATTGCTTTTATAAAGACTTAAAGTGAAAGAAAGAAAAAAAAACAGGCGGAGTGATAGTACAGCGGGTAGGGCATTTGCCTCGCATGCAGCCATCCCAAGTTTAATCCCTGGCATCCCATATGGTTCCCCAAGTGCCACCAGGAATAATTCCTGAGTGAAGAGCCAGGAGTAACCCCTGAGCATTGCTGGTGTGACACAAAAACAAACAAACAACAACAACAAAACCCTTCATGCTTTGGGGGGAATTTGAGGTATGTCAAGGAAGTGTTTTCCACCCACCCCCATCATGTATGGGGTGCAATGTTGGAGAATAAGCCCCAGTCCTCACACAGATGTAGCGTGCGCTCTGTCACCAAGTCCCCTCCCCATGGCACTTTTTACAGAATTCAGGTTACTAGGAAAAACCTGGAAGGGAACATCGACGAGCCCTGGGGATGCCTCCCTGGCATTTCATCAAACTTTTAACCACTTACTGTCTGTCTTACCAACTCAGTTATAGGCTCCAGGAAAGCAAGGGCCACATCCCTAACGACAACTGCAAGGCCATGCAGTAGCCAGGGCTTTCAACGCGGTGGACCGACACCTGATTCAGCACAGTGGATTCGGGTCCGACAGTGACTGAGCCTGGGCTAGCCGCGGGCCGGCCGCGCAGGGATGGCCGGAAGCGGGAGCTAACTTCACACTCTTGTTCCTGCGAGGCTAATCATGCCCGTAGTTTTCTCCCGGAAAACAACAAAAACAAAAAAGACTCGGATTGATCTTTTTAATTTTTTTTTTTTTTTTTTTTTTTTTTTTGCGGGCGTGGGGGCGTCACTGCAAACGCACAGCGGCCTCTGGCGCCCGCGACACGCTGTCCGAGGACGCGTGCCGCTCCGCCGCGTTCCTGCAGGGGGCGCCGCTCCCGCCCTGCGCGACCGACGCGCTCCGCCCCCTCCCGCGCTCCCTCCGGAGCTCGGCCCCGCGGCGCCGCGGCGCATCCGTGCGTGGCTTCCCCGACCTCCGCCCCCCGCCCGCCGTCAGCGTCCGCCTCCCCGGCCCCCTCTCCGCAGCCAGCCGGCCGTGCGCCGCCGCCGCCGCCCCGGGCTCGCGGCCCGCCCTCGCCTCGCCCCACCCCTCCCCGCTCTCACTCCTCCCTCACGGAAACGACAGCTGCGCCGGCGGCCCGGGCGCCGCCTCCCGGCACCCACCACGTCCGCCCCCGCGGCTGTCGCCCGGCGCCCCAGCCCCGGCCGCCGTGCCTCCGCCTCCCCGCGAGGTCAGCCGGCGGCTCCGCCCGGCGGCTGCCGCCCAGGATGAACATCATGGACTTCAACGTGAAGAAACTGGCGGCCGACGCCGGCACCTTCCTGAGTCGCGCCGTGCAGGTAGGGAGGGGACCGCGGCGCGCCCGGGCAGCGGGGGCGCCTCCCACCCCCGCCAGCCCGGCACCCCCCCCCTCTGCACCCCCCCCGTCGGCGGAGCGACCGCGGCCCCCACGGCGCCCCGCGGCGTCGCCGACCTCCCGGCAGGGCCTGCTTGCTGCGGGCCGCGGCGCCGGCGATGGGCGCGGCCTGGGGCCCCGGAGCAGCCGTTTTTGCAGCCCCAACCGTCGCGCCGCGGGCACGGCGAGGCGGCCCGGGGCCCGGGGCTTCCATCCCGGACACGGGTGGCTGGGCCCCGGGCCGCCGGGGTTGCGGTGACCTCCCTCCCGTGGGGCGGGTCCGCCCCCCGCCCCGCCGCTCCCCTCCCGGGCCGCCGAGCCTCCGCCCTCTCATCCCCGCGTCTCCCTCGCCCCGCGCCCTGTCCGGAAGGGAAGTTTCCTTTTCCTGCCCCGCCGCTGCCGTCGCGCTCCGGCGGGGCCGGTGTCCCCCGGGCCCGACTGTCCCCGGGAGCGAGGGGCAGGCGGCGGCGCTCGGCGTCCGAACCGAGCCGCGGAGATGTCGGGAAACCAGAATTAGGGAGTTGGAGGAACGGGGGCAAGGGGACCGTCCCCCCAACACACACACACAGACACCTCCTCCACGTTTGTCCACTCGGTAACACCCCGCGGAGCCCCGGGGCGAACCGTGCTGCCGAGTCGCGCCGGGGCTGGGGGGGGGGGGGGGCGTGTGTTGCAGACGCCCTGGAAAAGTCAGCCCGCGTCGGTGCGGGGTGTGGGGGGCCGGGGACACACTCTCCGTCCACGCCCGCGCCGTGCTGACTCGCTGGAATCTGCGCCGGCCCGACGTGAATTGATTGCAGCAGCGCCGCAGCCCAGGGGATGATGCGTCTTAGGGTGTTGAAGCGCGGTGACCTCAGCAACGCTTTTGTCGGGATTTTAAAAAGCAGTGATGGGTTTGGAAGGCGCCCGTGCCCCGCGACTCGGAGGCCACCGGCGGTTGCTGGTGCTCGTTGCTTTTCCTGGTGGTCTCCAGTAACTCCAGTTGTATGGGCCTCGCGTTGGCCCCAGGTTGTCACGTCGAAAGAATGGTCACACTAAAACAAGGTAATAGCTGCGGGGGCAAAAACAGCGCGCAGTCCGCTGGGCTTTGCGAGGCATTGGGCCGGTTCTCGCCAACCCTTTGGTGCAACTTTGTCCGGCCTGCCAGCTTCTTGTACATAGGAGGACGCTGCTTGCGAGAGCTTCCGTGACCTGCTGAACTTGCATGGCTAGTACACAGCTAGTACACTGCTCTCTGACCCACACTGCAGGCCGCTTCTCCCCTAGGGTGGGTATTGCAGGTCAAGAATAATAGATGAGTATTGCAGGTCTAGGATAATAGACGGCTACACTCAGAAGAGACTTAAAAGGTGCATCTGGTATGACCTGAGTATTGTAGCAACACGTAAGCATATGCAGAAGAGCCAGGAAATCCCTTCTAGGTCTTCATTTCCAAGTTCTGCAAATTTTCTACTGAATGGAAAGATAGCTTGCCTCCCCATCTTCTGCTGAAACACTGTTTCATTAACACATGCACATGTAATGAAGACCCTGAAATTTATAGCTTGATTTCTTAGTTTAAATTAGCGTAGATCTGGGCTGGAGCAATAGCATAGCGATTGCTATAGTAGGTTCGATTCCCAGCATCCCATATGGTCCCCTGAGCCTCGCCAGGAGTAATTCCTGAGTGTAAAGCCAGGAGGTAACCCTTGTGCAGTGCCAGGTGTGACCCAAAAAGGGAAAAAAAAAAAATTAGCCTAGATCTAATAAAGGCAAGGTACACTTAATAATGTGTAAGGATTAGAGAGTTGATTATTTTTGACTGTGGGTCTTCATGTTGCCTGGAAACAGTCTTTGGTATTGTTTAGTTTGATTTCGAGATGCTGAATGCAGATTTGACACAATAAAATGACACACTTGACATAGATGTCTTCAAGTACATAACCTATCCTACTTACATAGAACACATTCTAAAATTTGAATTAAATGTCTTTAATAGGCTTCACTTTTTTTTTTTTTCCTTTTTGGGTGACACCTGGCAATGCTCAGGGGTTACTCCTGGCTCAGCAGTCAGGAATTACTCCTAGTGATGCCCCGGGAGGGCAGAGATTGAGCCCAGGTTGGCCGTGTGAGAGGCAAACTCCCTGCCTATCACTTTGGCCCCAGCATCACTTTTTTAAAAAGCTCTTAAATATTCTTCCCAAATTTAAATAACTTACTGTTTCGTACTATTTTTTCCCCCTCTTCGTTGGGAGAGCATGTCAGATCAAATCTAGAGCCTCATTTATTTCACATTCTTGAGAAAATGTTTTAAAATTCTGTCCTAATCTATTAGCTATCAAGTTACCCAAATGATTATCAAATTATTTGGGGTCTTAAATACTTATACTGCTCCCTGTCTGCTGTCTGTTGGTACTATTTTTTGGAATCTGGTGATACCGTAGTAAATAAAAAAGCAACAAAACATCACCTTTTCCTGAGTTTACAACCTAGCAAAAGAAAAGTACATCAGATAGTGATGGAGAAAAGGCAGTAGGGGATAGATAATGGCAGAGATGGCTGCTGCCTTTATATTGTATAGATCTGATAGTATAAGCATTTTTAATAGGGTTAAATTCAAAGAGACCTCAAGTAAATGACAGATTTGTCGATTTAGGGAGGAAAGACATTTCAAGCAGAGAAATCAATCAGGTAGAGACTCTGAAGCCTGGATGTTAGGAAGGCCAGTTAGGGAACTGGGGATGACCACAGAAGAGGCAAAAACAAAAAGTGGGGGAGGGGAGTGTAACTTAGGTAAGTTGTTAGCAGGGCAGGATCAGAATTTATCCAACAATGCTTTTATTAAATTAACCCTGCAGATATGAGAGAAAGATGATTTAAAGATTACTGACACTCAAAATTTTGTTTTGAATCATTGAGTTAAAACAGAAAAACAGTTTACTTTAATGTCCTTTGGTATAAGTTTTTATCTGTTAAACATACATTCTAAAATATTTCTGCATATACCGGTTTCTGGTTTTTTTTTAATATTTAAAAAAATAAGGTTTGGGAAGTTAGCTGGAACCAACATTGACAGAATGTCGATAGTTGAAATTTGGTTATGCATTCATGTGATTTCATAATACTATTTATTTTACTTTTCCCACAATATTTTTTAATGTGTGTAAAGAAAAGAGATGGCTTCAGAGTGTAATGTGAAATTTGAAATGCTGTGACAGTATTCAACACTTTTTATTTCAGTAGTAAATAGCTTGAGTTCCTATTCTGGATTGAGTTGACATCAGTATGGTGTCAGAGTGCCAAGTTTCATGCTAAGAATAGCGTAAGAGCTATGCCAGTCATTAGGAATGGAATTCAGCTTTCACATTTCTAAATAATAATTTACAATCAGATTAAATTATAACCTTAAGGACTAAGCCATTATCTGGTTATTCAACTGCTGGAAATTTTATTTTTTACTTTTTAAAATTTGCTTTAAAATAGCTCAGTTAAAAAAATTCAACATGTTCCAAGTTTTTCAATTAAATTCTAAGACATTCTGATGCCAGAGTGATAGTACAGCAAGTCGGGTGCTTGCCTTGCACATGGCCAAGCCCAGTTCATCCCAGGCACACTTTATGGTCCACTGATCCTGCCAGGAGTAATTCCTGAGTGCAGAGTGAGGAGTAGCACTTGACCACTGCTGTGTGTGGTCCTCCCCCCTCCGAAAAAATAAGAGTGAGTGAGTGTGTGTGTGTGTGTGTGTGTGTGTGTGTGTGTGTGTGTGTGTGTGTTTTGGTACTTTAAATAGAATGGTAATGTTCAATTTCTTGAATAGCTGTAATTTCTTAGTAGTCAACAAAGTGTATGTGTGAGTTTTTAACTCTATATACAATCAAATATAAAAGCATCCAGTTATTTTTCCTTTACAAATTGTTCTGTTTTTTTCTTATTACTGTTTTGCTCTTTGGGGCCACACCTGGTGGTGCTTAGGGGTTACTCCTGGTTCTGCACTCAGAATTACTCCTGGCAGTGCTTGAGGAACTGGGGAGAGGTTGGGCAGGGACAACTGTATGGTATGCCAGAAATCGAACCCAGGTTGTCTGTGTACAAGGTAAACACCCTACCCTGCTGTACTATTACTCTGACCTTGGTTTTATTATTTTCTAAGCAACTCATGTTATTTCAGTCTGAGTCTCTTTGTTGAGGACTCAACATGTCTTCATCTCATTTATAAGCATACCGCTCCAAATCATTTTTTTTAATTTGCAAATTGTACTTTCTAATCTCTTGTTTTCCTAACCTCTAGTCTTGTTTATACAGTTAAATGAACCCATTCTTTCATAATCTTTCTCCCTCTACCTCCCTCCTCTTCTCTCTCCCTCCCTCCCTCCTTCTACCACTTCCCCCTCTTTCGGTTTTAGTCCACACTTAGCAGTGCTCAGGGATCTCTTTGGCAATGCTTAGGCGGGCTGTATGGGGTGTCAGAGATGAAACCCAGGTCAGCCGTGGACAAGGCAAGCACCTTTCCTGCTGTACTATCTTGCAAGCCCGTCTGCATAGTCTTTCATTGAGTGAAGACATAGCTTCAAGTCCATCTCAGACCACAGACCACAGGTGCTTGATGTGAAGCTCTGTATTATTTTTCAGTTCTGTATGATCCCCTGGTATTTTTCTTCTAATGAACTAACGTAAAACCACTTGGAAAATTTTGCTACTCTGACTTTTAACATCTGTAATAAGATTGTGTATCCTTAGGAATCAACCATTATTTGTATCCTCCTTTGTATCCAACAATGCTTCTTAAGTTTTAAAAATAAATGCCACTTTTTTTTGTCACTTTCTAAGCATTTTTAAGTTAGAAATTAATCATGTTCCCTGTTTTAAAAATCAAACTATGAACAAAAATCAAAGCATTGTAAATGGGTCAGACCACTCTGATCTCAGCCTTCTAAATTGTTTTATCTGCCTTGGTACTCTTCCAAAGAATGGTAGGATAAAATATGTATAGTTGAAAAGGACATAGTATCCATAAGCAAAGTTTGTGCTTTGGATTATTAAGCATATGAAATGGTTTCAATATTTTTTACAGTTTTTCTACTATTACATCTGTGGACCTTGAAATTGATCAATATAAATCTGAAATATTAAACTCTTTATCTCTACCAGTATTTATAGACTACCTTCTAGAAGTTTACAGAGATAAGTGAGACCCATTCCATGTTCTCAAGGACTTCATCATCTATCCTAGTTTATAACAAATACTGTTTGTAAATAATCTGTGTTTTGACTTGCTACTCCTTTATTTCATTCGATATATCTGTCAAATGGGCAGTTCTTGTTTTGTTTTTGGACCACACCTGGCAGTGCTCAGGACATATTCTGACTCCATGCTGCTCTGGGATTGGGTCTGGCAGGGCCCCCAGGAGCATAATACATTTCCAGGATTGAACCCAAGTCAACTCTGTGGAACAGCAAGTGTCTTACCTCCTGTACTATCTCCCCAGCTTCAAGTTGGCACATTTTCAGTTCATAATAGTAACTGAATCAAAATGTTTTACTATATTTAAAATAAGAGATAGGATCAGGAAAGAGAACTCAAAGGGCGGGCTGGCACGAATGCATGCTTTGCCTGTGGGAGGCCCAGGTTTAGCATAATAGGAAATCTAAACTGGAGATAGATAGAAAGATAAATATGCCGCCTTCAGCTTACTTATGTAAGGACTATCTGGATGAAACTTCTACTTGGCCACAAATTCTTGCTTAAACCCTTTTGGAATCCCATTTCCTTTATAAAATTTAAATGCAGTAATGTACCATTTTCCTCAAAATATAATAAAACCTTTCTCATCAATAACCTTTATGGATATTCCTCAAAAAAACTAGAAATTGAGGGCTGGAGTGATAGCACAGCGGGTAGGGCGTTTGCCTTGCACGCAGCCGGCCCGGGTTCAATTCTCAGCATCCCATATGGTCCCCTGAGCACCGCCAGGGGTAATTCCTGAGTGCAGAGCCAGAAGTGACCCCTGTGCATCACCGGGTGTGACCCAAAAAGCAAAAAAATAAACTTAGAAATTGAGCTCCCATTTCACCCAGCAATACCATTCACTGGGAATGTACCCTGGTGATCCAAAAACACAGCAGAAACACCATCTGCACTTCTACATTCAAGCAGTATTATTCACAATAGCCAGAATCTGGAAGCAATCTGAGTGCCCAAGAACAGATGTATGAAAAAAGAAACTGTGGTACATCTGCACAATGGAATACTACACAGCTGTTAGGAAAAATGAGGTCATGAACTTTGCCTATAAATGGAGAAACTTGGAGAGTATCATGATGAGTGAACTGAGTCAGAAGGAAAGGGACAGATATAGAATGACTCCATTTATTTGTGGGATATTAAAAATATGAAACTAATATTCAAGGCCAGGGAAAACAGGCCAAGGAGGACTGGTTAATGGTTGGTCAGTGGTGTGGGGGAATGGATATCCGTTAAGATAGAGGAGGATCCATTATGGCAATATTAGTTGGAAATAATCACTCTGGACAAGAACTGAGTGTTTCAAAGCAGGTAAAGGGATGTAGATGATAACCTTTCAGCATCTGTATCACTGTATCATTGTCATCCCTTTGTTCCTCAATTTACTCAAGTGGGCGCCAGTAACATCTCTATTTGTCTCAGCCCTGAGATTTTAGCAGCCTCTCCTTACTCATCTTTCCCTATGGTTGGAGGCTCTTTCAGGGTCAGGGGAACGAGACCTGTTATTGTTACTGTTTTTGGCATATCGAATATGCCTGAGGAACTTGTCAGGCTCTGCCATGCAGGCGGGATACTCTCAGTAGCTTGCCAGGCTCTCCAAGAGGCACAGTATCTGTATGCAAACTATAATGCCTAAAATGAGAGAGAGAAAGAGAGAGAAGAGAGGTGCCTGTCACAGAGGCAGGCTGGGGTGGGAGGTGGCTTGATGGGGTGGGAGGGAAACTGGGGACACTGGTGCTGGAAAATTACATTGGTGAAGGGATGGGTGTTGGAACATTGTATGAACTGAAATGCAATCATGAACAATTTTGTAATGCTCACGGTATGTTCAATTTTTTTTTAAAAAAAGTCCATTTTCTCATTAGGTAAAAATTGCTAGAACTGCCCCAAAATATCCAAACTTTTATGGGCTTTTGCAAACTACTAAAGAGATATGGTTTCTTAACTTAATATTAAAATAATTATGAGTTTAGAGCTGTGATTCTCAGTATCAGCTGCACTTGAAATGACAAGAAATCTTTATCAGCTGTTCCTCCAATTCCATTAAATTAAGAATTCTTGAGACATATCCGGCATCATTGTATTTTGAGAGCTCCTTCAAGTCAAGTTATCAACTAGCCAAATTTGAGAATCGAATGAGAAAGATGTATTTCTCATTTAATAATACATAATTTATATGTAGAATTTGTGTTAACACGTTTCCCTCACAGAGATTCTTTCTAAATGTCACTCTTACCCAAAGAATTGATGGTAAATAAGAGATCATATATTAGCTAGATTTTTTACTTTTAATGGGGTGGTGGGTGGGGTTGTATTATGAAGTCCATGCTGCTTTATTAAGTAGACTATATGCCTGTTCTGTAGGTGCAGGATTCCAATATCTGGCAAAATGTGGCTGGCTCAAAGAGAATCCTTGAAGTAATATTTAGGAGGAAAAAAATTACAGAAGAGGGGGATTACATTTTTTATGTTATTTATGAAGTAAGAGCTGCATGTCAAATAACAATTTAGTCAAAGTGTGTTTGGATTTCTGTGACTGTAGGATAACATGGGGTTTGTCCTTTTAAGCCTTGCTGCAGGGAACTTAGTTTACCTTAAAGCAATGTCCTTTCTGTATGGACACAGGAAGACAGTTAATGTTATGCTTTGTAACTTGGGAGCCGATTGACTCCAATAATATTTACTCCCGGGCATCTGCTTTCTCAACTCAGTTGCCCTTAGTTCCTAGTACCCCAAAGCAGGGTCCCGACGAGGGATGGAATGGACCCAGGGCAAGCTGTGAGCTACCCTGGCATCGAAATGGGCCAGGCCAAAGCACCACAACACTCAACTATAAGTTGAGAGTATATCATAGACAAATGCTGTCATGATCCAAAAATAACGATGAGACTAGGACCCTGCTGGGGTTAGGAAGACTAACCTGACCTGAGGACTGTGGTCTGAAAAATATAGTGAGATGTCCTCAGAAAGAACCAAACTTTAAGTTTGATACATCTTATTGTGCTCATACAGAATGACATTGCTAGAAATATTGGAAGTAAATTTACTATAACTGTTTAAGCAGATTACTAGCTCACACCCTGACACACCCTTGTTTGGACCCCAACCTTGAGCGAATCGAATCTCCTAGTAATCTCCTTAGATGAGATTTTGTTAATCTCCTCGAGAAATGGTCTTACCCTTCTTTGTTGATTTGTTAATGTTCAGCCCACCTTGTGTTACCACCCTATGTAATTTGCTATATAAACTAAGACTGGGGGGGAAGACAGGGGGGACAGAAGAGACAGAGACAGAAGAAGACACAGCAAGGGGAGACACATTAGAGGACACGGGAGAAGAACAGAGAAGACACCGAAGCAGAGACAGAGAGAGGTCGGAAGAGACCAGAGGAGAGACTACAGAGACAGAGACAGACAGAAGAGAGCACAGTGGCACACAGAAGCAGAGCACAAGGAGGAGCCATCCCCATCCGGTCCATACACAGCGGCTTGAGAACACCGAACACAGCAGTGCGTGCAAGAGAGAGCTGCCCCGAGTGCCCATGGACAATAGAACAACAACACATATCGTCTCCCCCTCCCGCATGCCACCATTGTAATTTTTTACATGTGATTTACAGGCTATGTTCACAAAGGTTTAAATGTTACTGCTATAATAAAACATTTTCAAATTAACTGTACTTTCTAATCAGAAAATGGAAAAGTCTGTAAAGATTTTTCATAGAGCCAAGAAATAGCTCACTGGACCAAAAGCATGGTTTTACATTCTCGAGGTGGCGCCGATTCGGTCCCCAGCACCACAGGGTCTTGAATCCTAAGTACAGACTGGGAGTCATCCCCAAGTGCTGCCATGTTGTGCCCAAAAGCAAAGAAGCAAAATAAAATATTTTGGACATAAAGATGTTGAAAACTAAAACATTTTAGAGGAAAATACAATTTTTAGTAATTAGGTAAAAGGATCAGTCCACTTTTAAGGGAAGAATTTAATAGGTCTTATGTCCATCTGAAAATGGTGCCATTGTTATAATTTGTATTTCTGTTGAAATCATTATCATCATCATCCTGTTGATCGATTTTTCTGCATCAGTATCAGTAACGTCTCCATTTGTCCTAGCCCTGAGATTTTAGAAGCCTCTCTTTACTCGTCCTTCCCAACAGTGCGACATTGGGGGCTCTTTCAGGGTCAGGGGAATGAGATCCATCATTGTTGCTGGTTTTGGCATATGAATTTGCCATGGGGAGTTTGACAGGCTCTCCCTTGCGGGCAGGAAATTCTCTGTTGCTTGCCAGGTTCTCCAAAAGGGAGAATTAGGCTATAAGACTGCACGCTTCCGGGAGCTTGGTTTTATTGTCTCTGGATGTTGGCCATTGATGGGATTACACGGCACTGAGTGCAGTTTCTGGGTGTGACCGCCTAGCTACTGGAAAATGGGGGATGTGGGTGGAAGAGGCCCAGTTCTGATCCGAGTAGGCTTGGAGGTATCAGCCTCAGGTCCCACACACCTGGGTTCCTCTGCCGGTTCCTTCATGTGTGAGGCTCGTTCGAACATGTGGAGAGGGACCTTGAGCATGGCTGTGTCTAGGTTCCAGAGGTTTTGGGCTGTGGGGGCTCTGCTCGGGGCAGGGAGGGAAACTCAACCCACCCCCTCCAAGGGGCCCCAGTGAAGACAGCCAGGCGTGGGGGCAAGAGACTCTGCTGAGGTTTCTGTTGAAATACTGTCACTGTCACTGTCATCTCGTTGCTCACCGATTTGCTCGAGCAGGTACCAGTAAGGTCTCCATTGTGAGACTTGTTGTTACTGTATTTAGCATATTGAATACACCACAGGTAGCTTGCTAGGCTCTGCCGTGCGATTGAAATACTAAGATCATAAAATCTTGGAGGCCTGGGCTCATGTTTATAGAACTCAAATAAGATAGAAAGTATATTTACTGGCATTTTTACATTATGAACAACTTTGTAATCAGTGTTGCAATAAACATGAAAACAGAATTTTCTTTAAAAAAAGATCCAAATGTTTTACCAGTAATTTAAACTTTAGATTAAAAAAAAAGAAAAAAGAGTCTTCTGGTTAACAAAAAATTCTTCAGTCCTCACAATGATAAAATTATGGGAAATAATGTTTATTTTTTATAATCTTTTAAATAAAAAATTTTTAATTTATAGTTTCAACTTAAATATAGCAATTGCATATTATTTTTTCCCTCCCCTCTTTGCCTTGTTCATCCTAGATCCAATCAAAGTTACCCTTGAGTACCAGAGATATAACTCAAAGTTACCCTCTAGGACGAGAAAGCTTAACTGAGTTCATGCTTTTTTGTGCAGGATGCCCAGATTTGATCACTAGGACCGAATGGTTTCCAGATCACTGCCAGGAGCTGCCCCAAACAAAGAGCCCCTGAGCACTGCCTGTTGTGGAACAAAAAACAAAATAAATAGTGATAGAACAGCAGGTAGAGTATTTGCCTTGCATGTGGCCAACTTGAGTTCTAATCCCCGGCATCCCATATGGTCCCCCAAGGACCGCTAGGAGTAATTCCTGAGTGCAGAGCTAGGAGTAACCCCTGAGCATCACTGGGTATGACCCCAAGAAAAGCAAAAATAAATAAATAACATTAACCTTAATTGGTTGACTATTCAATTTTATGTAAGTAACAGAAGTGAACTATAGGATACAACTGTCCAGAATGCTATGGACAAAGACAATCAAGAGACACAGAATATCACTGTAGTACTGTCGTCCCTTTGTTCATCAATTTGCTCAAGTAGGCACCAGTAATATCTCCATTGTGAGACTTGTTGTTACTGTTTTTGGCATATCAAATATGCCATGGGTAGCTTTCCAAGCTACTCTCGGTAGCTTGCCAGGCTCTCCAAGAGTGCCGGAGGAATTGAACCCCGGTCGGCTGCGTGCAAGGCAAACACCCAGTGCAGGTACGGAATATGTTTAGATAATGGATATTAAAAATACTTGTTTCTCAAACTCGGCAAATATTTATTGAAAGTATATTATAGTAATAAGACTAATTCAAACAGATGCGAGATTAAATTTTTAAACTGACATCTTTGGCTCTGATAGGCAAATGTTTAACAACTCTTGATGTTAACTAACTTATTTATCACTAAAATTAGGATTTTTGCCTATGTAACAAGATTCTAGAGTATTGGCTATAAAAATGCATAGGATAGGGGCCAGAAAGAGAGTACAGTGGGTAAAGTACTTGCCTTGCATGCAGCTGACCTGTTTGCTCCCTGGCACCACATATGGTTACCTAGTTCTGCCAGGAGTGATTCCTGAACACAGCTGGGTGTGGCCTAAAGTTAACTTTCTGAGTGTTACACTAAAATATGTAGGAAACATGTCATGAAACCTAGCTTGTATAAGATTAATTCAGTGGCTATAACTTTAATCAGTATTTATATAGATCTAATAGTTTGTTTATACTCTTGGTATTTTTAACTCTCCTATAACAGACTATCTCCTGATTCTTAGCAGAGTGCTTTGGTAAATTCTAATGCAAATCTGTTCAATAATGTTATTTTTTTAAATAAAGGACCCAGTCTGAAGAGATAGTACTGTGGGTAAGGCATGCACCTAACCCAGATTCTACCCCCAAGACCCCACATGGGCAAAGTTTTTCTAGGAATGATCCCTGAGCTCAGAGCCAGGAGTAAGTCCTGTGCACCACCAGTATGTTCCAAAAACTCTTAACTAAAGATTTTCTACACAGAAATTAGTATGTAATGTACATAAAGGTGAATTTTCTAGAAATGCAGCTAGACGATACACTTTTAGATGAGTGATTGTATTTTTCTTTTAGATTTTGCATGAATTAGTTCTTACTGCTCCCTCTCGGGTCATTCTGCTTCCACTTCCAGGCCCTCCCCTTTGAAGCCTTCCCTGATTGTCTGTCCTCTCCTCTTCTGCAGAATTAATTCTTTCTTAATTTTTACTTCCTTTAAAACAATTGAATTATTAATTGATTTAATTCTGTCATCTCTTATCAAACAGTGGAGTTACCTATATATTGTTCTTTTCCCCACCATTCTTTAAAACCATTGTAAACTTATTTTCAAATTCCTTATTTACTCTTTCCCATTAAAATGTAAACTTTTAAAAAGCAGATTACCTGTCTTTTTGGACTGCTGAAACTCAGGTGCTTAACATAGTATCTAGTACATACATAGTACTTAACAAGTATTTGTTGAAGGATTAAATTAAATGAACAAATAGATACACTTGCTTATTAAGTAAATATTAGTGTGTGTGGTCCCAATTTTAAGGTACTAGGTAAAGAATTTTTCTCTGCTAATCATCCATTGTAGATAATGTTCGCTTTATTATTTCCCTTTCTCTCCTTATTGGATGCTTAATATGAAGTATACTCTAATCATCTGGGGTTGGTCTTTGAGCAGGTAAAATCCTAATCTAAACGTTTAAAGAGATCTTTTGCTTAGAATCTAGGCATCTGTCCTAACTAAGAGCTCTCTTGTAAGAATTACATTACATAGTTATCCATCTGGTTTTGAGATCAGGATTTTAATCTTTTACCCAATACCTCTCCTAGCCTCAGTCATAGTACATTGCAAATTTATGAACTTAGGCAATACCTCTGGAGCTGTTATTCTTGGTTCTATCAGCTTGAACAGGGTTTGCTAAAGGACACTTACAAAAACAGCTTAAATGGCTTTTATAGAGCCATTTAATCTGTTATTTCTAGGCCCTGAACCAGAAACCTAAAATAAAACTCTAAAGAGCCTTTCTGTTTAAAATATTAATTGATAATTAGATGAAAGTATTTGATCATTGGTGTTGGAATAATGTATGCATGAAACCATCATTAACGGTATTGTAAATCACACGGTACCTCATAAAAGTTTTCTAAGTATTGGGGGATCTGAAACTATAAAAAAAAAATAGGTAATAAAACTAAAAAAAATGGAGCAGATGTATATATTTTAAGAAATGAAAGGCAACACATGATGCCGGGTATTATATTTTCTTAGCTAACATTGGCTAATGACAAGCACTGAATTAGTAATCTTCCTGTCATCATTAGTGGGAAAAAGAAAATATTCTGCAGGAAAAGTACTCCATGAGAAAAGGCTTAAATATTGTTACTAGTATTTAATTTTTAATATTTAGGGCCAAAGGGATAGTGCGGCAGTTAAGACACTTGCCTTGCTTGCAGCTGACAACTATTTGATCCTCAGCACCACATAATGATCCCGTAAGCACAGACAGGAATGATGGCTAAAATTGAGCCAGGAGTAAACCCTGAGCACCACCAGGTGTCACTGATTAAAGTGGGGGGAGGGGAGGACAGATGTAAGAGAGATAGAACAGTGAGTAGACACTTCTGGGAATATATCCTGGAGAAACAAAAAAGTATAGTCGAAATGACATCTGCACTTATATGTTCATCGCAGCACTGTTTACGATAGCCAGAATCTGGAAAAAACCCGAGTGCCCGAGAACAGATGACTGGTTAAAGAAACTTTTGTACATCTATACAATGGAATACTATGCAGCTGTTAGAAAGGATGAAGTCATGAACTTTGCCTATAAGTGGATCAGCATGGAAAGTATCATGCTAAGTGAAATGAGCCAGAAAGAGAGGGACAGACATAGAAAGATTGCACTCATCTGTGGAATATAGAACAGAGTAGGAGACTAACACCCAAGAATAGTAGTATATAATACCAGGAGGTGAGCTCTATAGCTTGGAAAGTGGCCTCACACGCTGGGGGAAAGTCATCCCAGATAGAGAAGGGAACACCAAGTAATATGTGATTGGAGATCCTGCACGGGAAGGGAGATGTGTGCTGAAAGTAGACTAGAGACTGAACAGGATGACCACTCAATACCCCTATTGCAAACCACAACACCCAAAAGGAAAGAGAGATATCAAATTGGAATGCCCTGCCACAGAGGCGGGGTGGGGTGGGGGGGATGGGATTGAGGGGGTGGGAGGGATACTGGGTTCATTGGTGGTGGAGAATGGACACTGGTGGAGGGATGGGCTCTCAAACATTGCATGAGGGGAAAAACAAGCACGAAAATCTGTGAATCTGTAACTGTACCCTCACTGTGACTCACTAATTAAAAAAATAAATAAATTTAAATAATAAAAAAAGAAAAATTTTTTAAAAAAGAAAGAAAAGTGGGTAGAGCGTCTGCCTTGCACATGGCCAGCCAAGATTTGATCCTTGGCACTCCATATCGTCCCTGAGCAGCACCAGGAGTAATTTCTCAGTGCAGAACCAGGAATAGTCCCTATGCACTGCCAGGTGTGGCCCAAAAACAAAATGGTGATGGTGGGCAGGGGGTGGAGGAGTAATGAGGAGAGAGAGGGAAGAGAAAAAGAAATCAGAAGCCCCCACAAAGTTTCATTAAAATCACTATCTCTTTAGTGTGGATAATGCTGCTTTTCCTCAAAAACCAACATAATACTAATAAAATTAGTATATTGCACAAATTTAACCAAGTTTTAAAATCTTTAGATGATTACCTTGGTATATAAATAATGTTTCAAAAGTCTGTGAGTCAGTTTCTTTGAAAGGGAAGGGGGCAGAGACCTCAAAGTCTGAGTACATATGTTGCATGTGGAAGGACCACGTTCAGTTCCTGGCACTTATATAGTCCCCCAAGTCCTGCCAGGTGGGACCCCTGAGAACTGCTGGGTATAGTCAAAACGCACACACAAAAGAACACACAAAAGTAAAACATTTCAAAAGAGCAACTTTTAAAATGGTGGTTTCCAGAATTCCATAAAAATCCATCTTTTGTAGTTAAAGTACCGGTAATACAAAGATGCATTAAACAAAAAGCGCTTTTTGAAATCAGAACAATAATTTCCAGACACTTAGCTAGGTAGTTTACATATGACATCAAAGCACTATAAGATATGTATCGTTTCTTTATAATAAAGAGGATACTTAAAGAAAGATAATGAGCTGGATCGGTAGCACAGCGGGTAGGGCATTTGCGTTGTACGTGGCCGACTCAGGTTCTATTCCCAGCATCCCATATGGTCCCCTGAGCACTGCCAGGAGTAATTCCTGAGTGCAGAGCCAGTAGAAACCCCTGAGCATTGCCAGGTGTGACCCAAAAAAGAAGAAAAATAGTTAAAAGATTGCTGAGAACGTGTAACACTGTAGCTAGGATTTGTGTTCACATTCAAGTGACTCAGAGCTTTCATTACTTGACATTTGTTATGCTATATTTACATGTAAGAAGTGTCTATATATTTTATGAACTAAACATTATGCTAAATTTTCTATAGAATTCATGCCACACATTTAAGCTGAACTAAAAACATGTGTTAACTGTAATATGTAGTCATTGTTAGTGCCATTTAATAGAAAAGTGGCTATAGATACCGTAGGAGCAGATACTGAAGTAGAATTTATATACAGTGGTTTACAAATACTTATGTGAGGAATTGTTTGGATTTAAATTTTCCTTTTAATTGTTGATATATGTTCCTAAGCTGTAAAAGCTGTACTTTTTTTCCAAATTTATATTTACATGTATGTGTCATTAAATGTTGGGATAGCAGAGGATATAACTCAGCGGCAGCACATATACCTTGTATGCATTAAAACTGGGCTCAATACCCAACACTAGAGAATATGTTTTTGTTAAAAGTCAGCATGTGTATATATGACATTAAGTTCACCACTGATTTTTTTTTTTTTTTTCAAATAGTTCACAGAAGAAAAGCTTGGCCAGGCTGAGAAGACGGAATTGGATGCTCACTTAGAGAACCTCCTTAGCAAAGCTGAATGTACCAAAATATGGACAGAAAAAATAATGAAACAAACTGAAGTCTTACTACAGCCAAACCCAAGTAAGAAACTTTGTAATTCAAGCTTATTGGTATATTTTATCAAAAGTTAACTGGTAGTTTTTTATGTTAATGACTATTTAAATCTAATCTTTTGGTTTATAGTTTTGGCATTTGTGATTAATTTTTTTAATGATTTTTGGTGAAGACAGTGATAAATGTGCTCCCTTTGTGTGCTCCCTGACATAAATATTGTTCAAGCTTTTGTAGAATCCTCTTAATACTCCGTTTTATGGAGTGACTAAATTTTAAGAGTTAAAATGAACTATGAAGAAAATTTAATGTTTTCTCCCACAGAATAAAAAACTGCTCCTAAGTACTAAGAGAAATTTTTAGAGAAGCTTAAATAGTTGTCAGTTACGTTAAGTTCTATATTTTTGCATAAATGATTTTATTTTCAGATAACTATTGAGTTTTTCAGATAGCCTACTCAATAACCTTGCACGTAAGGTCCTTATAATTGTTTATTGAATGAGAATCAAGTTTAGCATCTTATCCAATGTAACACAGCAAATTAAAAGTAGAATTTGCATTTGAACCAAGTATATTAACATTGTATGCTTATTTCTTACTGATAAACAAGTGTTTATTCAGATTTACTGCTTTTTCCTTGACATTTATGCTAACATCCTTTTTTTTATCCTTTTATCTTTTAAATTTATTTAAATTTACTGGGGTTTGGGGTTTTTTTTGTTTTTTTGTGGGGTTTTGTTTTTTTTTTTTGGTTTTTTAGTTTATTTTTAGGGAGGGTTAGGTGAGCCATATCCAGCAGTATTCAGTACTTACTCCTGGTTCTGGCTCAGGGGTCACTCCTGACAGTGTTCAGGATACAGTATGGTGTCAAGGATCAAATTGGGGTAAGCTATATATATATATGAGGCAAGTGCCTTGACACCTGTTCTGTCATTCCAACTCCTTAAGTTAATTTTTAGTGGTGAAATCTCTTGAGTGAAGATGCCCAGAGATACCTATATAAGTGTATAACTAAGATTATGCCAGCGTATCATGGAACTAATTTGTGTATAGACTATTCCAGCCTGGATTATTTTATTCAGAAATGTGTGACTCAGGTTCTTCTTGGTGCCTTATGTTCATATGTATTTTCATGCTGAAAATCCCTGATTTCAAATTTTTAATTAGGCCACGTGACACATCATCATAGAGGGAAATATATGTATATGCCTCCTAGAGAGCCTGGCAGTCTACCAAGAGTATCTCACCCCAAGGCAGAGCCTGGCAAGCTCCCTGTGGCGTTATTCGATATGCAAAAAACAGTAACAATAACAGGTCTCATTCCCCTGACCCTGAAAGAGCCTCCAGTTGTTGGGAAAGACGAGTACGGAGAGGCTGCTAAAATCTCAGGGTTGGGACAAATGGAGACGTTACTGGTGCCTGCTCAAGTAAATCGATGAACAACAGGATGAGTGATACAGTGATATTTCAGTGTTAAAAGTTAGACTATTACATGAATGAGGCAAAGGCAACTTTACTGATAATAACAAAATACCCAGCCTTTGGAATGTAAAATTTCATAAAATACACAAAATAGATTTTATTTTAAAGTATTTGCCAAAATACATTATCAGATTTCTAAAATATATTTTAGAGTTATATGATACTAACATTTATATGTATATATATATACATATATATGTGTATATATATATGTATTTATATGTATATATATGACATTATACTAACGTCAAAGGACAATCATTGTCTACTTGGAGAGTAAACAATGTTTTTAAAAATAGTTCTTTTTTTACATCATTGATAATTTTTTAAAATTTTTATTAGTGAATCACCGTGGGGTACAGTTACAAACTTATGAACTTTCATGTTTGCATTTGGTTTGTATCCCTCCACCAGTGCCCATTCTCCTCCATTAATGTTCCCAGTATCCCTCCCACTACCCCCATCCCATCCCCCACCATCCACCCTGCCTCTGCAGCAGGGCATTCCCTTTTAGTTGTCTCTCCTGTTGGATGTTGTAGTTTGCAATAGAAGTATTGAGTGGCCATCATGTTCGGTCTGTAGTCTACTTTTGGTATGCAGCTTTCAACCCGAGTGGGTCCTCCCAACATTGTCTACTAGGTGTTTCCTTCTCTATCTCTGCTGCCTTTTTCCCCAGCATGTGAGGCCAGTTTCCAAGCTGTGGGGCAGACCTCCTGGTTCTTATCTCTCTACTCTTGGGTGTTAGTGTCCCATTCTTCTACTTTATATTCCACATATGAGTGTGATCTTTCTATAGCTGTCTCTTTCTTTCTGACTCATTTCATTCAACATGATACTTTCCATGTTGATCCACTTATATGCAAATTTGATGATTACATCTTTCTAACAGCTGCATAGTATTCCGTTGTGTAGATGTACCAAAGATTCTTTAACCAGTCATCTGTTTGGGGGCACTCCGTTTTTTTCCAGATTGTGGCTATTGTAAACAGTGCTGCAATGAACATTCTAATGCAGATGTCATTTCTACTATACCTTTTTGCCTCTCCGGGATACATTCCTAGGAGTGGTATTGCCGGGTCAAATGGGAGCTCAATTTCTAATTTTTTTAAAAATTTATTTTCTTGAATCATCATGTGGAAAGTTACAAAGCTTTCAGGCTTAAGTCTCAGTTATACAATGCTCGAACACCCATCCCTTCACCAGTGCACATATTCTGCCACCAAGAACCACAGTATACCTCTCCCCACCCCCTGAGCCCCCTAGCCCCCCACCCCGCCTGTGTAACTGATAAATTTAACTTTACTTTCTCTTTACTTTGATTACATTCAATATTTTGACAAAAAACTCACTATTATTGTTTGGAGTATCACCCCCCACCCCCCCAAAGTCAGACCTGCTGGAAAGGAAGCATTTGATAATTTGTTTTCCATTGCTGAGAATGAAGAGATATGAGGTCGTGTGGCCACAGTAGTGGCCGCGCGGTTTTGGATTTCTGTATTTTAGTATTTTAGTGACTAAGTCTAGAGAAATTTCTGCCAGAAGTTGCATCATTGCAAGCTCGTACCTCTCTTCTACTTTATATTCCAGTTTGAGTGCAGTCTTTCTATGTCTGTCTCTTTCTTTCTGACTCATTTTACTCAGCATGATACTC
Organism: Sorex araneus; assembly: GCF_027595985.1. Taxonomy (NCBI): domain Eukaryota; kingdom Metazoa; phylum Chordata; class Mammalia; order Eulipotyphla; family Soricidae; genus Sorex; species Sorex araneus. Next base: position 75,187,476 of record NC_073306.1, read on the forward strand.
TCCATGTTGATCCACTTATATGCAAATTTCATGACTTCATGTTTTCTGGCAGCTATGTAATATTCCATTGTATAGATATACCAGCGTTTCTTTAACCAGTCATCTGTTTTTGGGCACTCTGTTTTTTTCCATATTGTGGCTATTGTAAACAGTGCAGCAATGAACATAGAAATGCAGATATCATCTCTACTATACCTTTTTGCCTCTCTGGGATATATTCTCAGGAGTGGTATTACTGGGTCAAATGGGAGCTCAATTTTTAATTTTTTGAGAATCGCCCATATTGTTTTCCAAAAGGGCTGTCAATTTCTAATTTTTTGAGAAATCATTGATAATTTTAAACCTTTTTCACAGATGCCAGAATAGAAGAATTTGTTTATGAGAAATTGGACAGAAAAGCTCCATGTCGTATAAGTAACCCAGAACTTTTGGGACAGTACATGATTGATGCAGGGACTGAGTTTGGCTCAGGAACAGCTTATGGTAAGTAAAAGACAAAAGGGTCTGATAAATATTTTTATCTTTAAACTTTTTACTATTTAGTGACATTATTTACATTTACTTAATATGAATTTTTACTTAAGATCTTTCATGTTAAAATTTTGGAAATATGGGGCGAGATAGATAGTACAGTGCTGATTGAGGAGCCTAGAATAACCCCATGCATCTCCAGGTGTGGACAAAAAGCAAACAAATTTCAAAATAGAAATGTAGGTAGCCAATAAGTGTAGTACAATTAAATATTTAATAAATGTAAACACATTACTCTGAGAATTCACATTTTTCTTTCTAGTTACAAGTTAACTTTTTTACTTGTACTCCTAGTGAATCTTATAATAGCTGTATTATATTACTTCTTTGACATTAAATTTTAATATTTATCTCTATAATTTTTTTAAGCTTTCTTAAGAACTTTTTTATATTGAAATACTTGGCACATGGTACTTGAACAAATTGCTAGTATTTTTGTTACACGATAATGTCAACACCACAAAAATGTTAACCATAATTATCTCTGGTTTGCATTCCATTTTCTGATATATTTCAGCTTCCTATAATCATGTTTTATAGATATACCAGCTTTGCTAGTTGTTTTTGACATAAAACTCAAGTTTATAGTTACACATCTTTGTTATGCCACAGATGTAATTATCTCAGAATATGACACTTTTCTAAACTTTTTTTTCTGTAGTCCAAAGTTGCTAGTTATCTTAAAATGTCAGTAAGTAATCAGCACTTTTTAGATAGGAAGCACTAGGTAAATTAAGCTACTTAAGAATAGATCTGATTTATGAAATAGCTTAATAAATTTTAGGATTGTAAAAAAATTTTAGAGGTATATGCAATTAAGTTAGTCTTTATTAAGATTGACTTAATAACCTAAGTACCATGAAGTAAATTCCATTATTCAATTGAAATTTTAGATTATAACATTGAAACTTTCATATTTTTTAAATATAATTCAGGAATCTGAAGATACTTAGTTTCTACAATTGCAATTTTACCTCTAACACATTTTTATTATCTTATTATACCAGGTGTACTTAGGTGCTGGAGTCAAAAAGATTCATGAAGAGGCCAGAGAGAAAGTGTAGGGATTATGAAGTTTGCCTTGCATGTGGCCACAAGCACAGATGGGTCTCACCAACCCAACCCATACCCCCACTCGCTCTCCCCAACAAAAAAAGATACAGGAAGTTCCAGTTCTTAACTTCTCTAAACTGAACTAGTGAAACATGAAAATTAGAAAGGCTTCTATGTTTAATCAGCTTGATCTCTTTTCACCCTAGTTGTACCAGGTTATGCACCCTTATTATTGGAGGTTAACTTCATTAATCTCTTTATTAGTAATTAATAATAGATAACAATTGAGTATTCCTAGCAGTGTGGTAATATAGTCTTACTTCAGTAAGTTCTTATTTATATCGTATTTACAATGCAAAGATCTATTTCCTTTTTTTGGTTTAATTTATTTTTTATTATTGAATCACCGTGAGAACAATTACAAAGCTTTCAGATTTAAGTCTCAGTCATACAATGATCAGACCCCCATCCCTTCACCAGTGCACATGTTCCACCACCAAGAACCCCAGCATACGCCCCCTCCCACTCCTCCCACCCTGCCTGTGTGGCAGATGATTTTCACTTTACTCTCTTACTTTGATTACATTCAATGTTTCAACAGAAAGCTCACTATTACTGTTTAGAATATTCCCCAAACAGACATGCCGAAAAGGCATCATTTGATAATTTGTTTTCTATTGCTGATATTGAAGAGCATGAGGTTGCGCCGCTGCAACAGTGGCCACGCAGTTTTGGATTTCTGGTATTTCAGTAATTAAGTCCAGGGAAATTTCTGCCAGAAGCTGCTGGGTTAGGAAATTGGTTCGTGTGCCTCCAGCATCATGGCCGTTCAGGAGCGCAGTTGCCGCTCAGGGTCTCAACTGGGCGGGGAGCAGCGCCTGTACGCCCCCCATCCCAAGATTTCCCACTCGCCCCTTCACTGCAAGCTCGTACCTCTGTCCACTGGCTCTAAAAGATGGCAGTCACCATGCCGCTGCAGCCAAAAGGAAAGTCCGGAGAGCAAAAACCTTTCCCCTGCCAGGGTGGCACAGGGCCATAGCTTAGTTCCCAGTCTAGAGGCATTTCTGAAAGAAGCCGCTGGATTAGGAAATTGGTTCGTGTGCTTCCGGGACCATGGGTGTTCAGGAGTGGAGGAGCCGTTTGTTGGCAGCCACTGGGGTCTCGACTGGGCTCTGTTTCCATTTTAAAGACAAAGAAATTAAACATTTTAGTGAGGTTATATAATTCACTTATAATCACATAACTAATAATTCAGATGTATCTACTCAGCCTAATGAAGAGAGTGAAAATCACAAAACTAAAGCTTATTAAAGTTAAAGCTAGGAGAAGAAACTTGGCTTTCTTTCATTTTAATTTTTAATAAATCATAAATGTATTTTAAGATGAGCTGCACATTCAGTCACATGATCCTGTATAGAGTCATACCACACGGTTTAAAGAAGTATAGAGCTTTATAAATTCCTGTATTTGTCTTTCTTCTACTTTATTTTCTGCAGCACTGTCATCCCATTGTTCATTGATTTGCTTGAATGGGCACCAGTAATGTCTCCATTGTGAGACTGGTTGTTACTGTTTTTGGCATATTGAATACGCCACGGGTAGCTTGCCAGGCTCTGCCCTGCAGGCGGGATATTCTCGGTACCTTGCTGGGCTCCTCCGAGAGGGACACAGAAATCGAACCTGGGTTGGCTGCGTGCAAGGCAAATGCCCTACCCACTGTGCTACCGTTCCAGTCCACTTTATTTTTTACTGTATGAACTTTTAACTTAAGATATAATATGTGGGGCCAGAGCGATAGCACAGCGGGTAGGGTGTTTGCTTTGCACACGGCCGACCTGGGGTCGATCCTCGGCATCCCATATAGTCCCCCAAGCACTGCCAGGAGCAATTCCTGAGTGCAAAGCCAGGCGTAACCCCTGAGCATTGCTGGGTGTGACCCAAAAAGCAAAAATATATATATATATATATGTGTGTATATATATATATAATATGCACTCATATCTAGTAACTAACAGTGAAGATGTATAAATATATAAATAGAAGATAAATGTCTGCTTGACCTTTTTAACAAAATACATTTTCCCATTTTGTGTTGATATAACGGGTTACATGCTTGGTTCCCATACTTGCACACTTAGTCATGGTGCTTACAGTTATTGTGCTTACACACTTCCATTGAGTTGCTCACATTCTTAGCTGTAGTGATCCCTAGGGCTCTCACACTTGCTTATGGTGCTAGCGTACTTAGTTGTGGTATTCAACAGTGGGTCATGCTTTGGTTCCAGGGCTTGCCCACACTTGGTTATAATGCACTGGAGATAGACTTTTCATCCAGTGCCAGAGATGGCAAACAGCAGTGCTGCCTTAATCATACTTAATGTGGGGTGGGGGAATCAGACCCATGCCCTCAAGTCTGCAAGGCAAAACACTACCATAGAGCTCTCGCTGGGCCCTAAAAAAATATTTTAAGCCTACATAATTTTTATAAGATATGTATATTACTTGATCTGTGACTATGTGACAAGTACCTCATGTATTTGCCCTCTTGTCCCATTGGTGGCATTGATACAATTAACTGATATATTTGTCATTGTCATTTTCATTTGATTAGTTATTATCTTTACCTTTAAAATAAAACTACTTTAATTATAGTTAATTCTGTTTAAGTTTTACTTAAACAAGGGACTACTAATATGAAAACAGAAAAGAGGACTGATTTGTCTTAATGTGATTTTGTTGTCTGACATTAACAGACAGTGATTAAAAAAGAATTTTTTTCCTTTGTAGGTAATGCCCTTATTAAGTGCGGAGAAACACAAAAACGAATTGGAACAGCAGACAGAGAATTGATTCAAACATCAGCCTTAAATTTTCTCACTCCTTTAAGAAACTTTATAGAAGGAGATTATAAAACAATAGCTGTAAGTTGAAATTTCTTTCTTTTTCAGTAAGATTAATTTAATTTAGATCTGTACTTAGTGTTTTTGATAATTTTCTCTTACTATCACTGTATCACTGTCATCCCATTGTTCGTCGATTTACTCAAGTGAGCACAGTAACATCTCTGTTACACTCAGCCCTCAGATTTTAGCAACCTCTCCTTACTCGTCTTTCCCAACGATTGGAGGCTCTTTAAGGGTCAGGGGAATGAGACCTGTCGTTACTGTTTTTGGCATATCAGATACACCACGAGTAGCTTACCAGGCTCTGCTGTGCAGGCGGGATACTCTTGGTAGCTTGCCGAGCTCCCCAAGAGGTATAGATATATATCTGTTACTGTGTTTGGAATATGAATACGCCACAGGGAGCTTGTAAGTCTTCCCAAGCGGGTAATAGACTCTCAGTAGGTTGTCAGGTTCTCCAAGAGGGAGAACTAGGCTGTTAGATGTCGTGCAGGCGCAGTGCAGCCACTCGCTTCCAGGAGCCTGATTTTATAGTCTCTGGATATTTGCCATTGATGGGATTACATGGCACTGGGGGCAGTTTCTGGGTGTGACTGCCTCGCTACTGGAAAATGGGGGAAAATTTCTCTTACTATCTAGTTATATATACTATCTAGTTATATATACTGTATAGTTATAGCAGATTAAAACATTTAAATCTTGTTAGGTGCATTTTCAAAATTAAACATTAAAGTAAAATAAAGGACTCTATTTTTGTATGTTGTGTTATTATTGAAATCCTATACATAATTCTTGTTCATTAGATGCACTAAAATCTACAAGTGATTCCTGGTACAAAATGGCCCCCATACTGTACTATAAACATATAACTATTCTGACTAAGAGTCAGAAATATAATCATTGGAAGCTACATCTCTGTATCATATACTTCCTGCCTTTTTGCATCTATAAAAATTAATTTTCAGGATTTTTTTATTAATAGAGTACAAAAAAATAATGCTTTAAATGTGTGTGTAGATTTTAGCATCATAGAATTTAGTTTTAACTTTGTCTTTCCTTTATTTATAGAAAGAAAGGAAATTATTGCAAAATAAAAGATTAGATTTGGATGCTGCAAAAACCAGACTTAAGAAGGCCAAAGCTGCAGAAGCTAGAGCTGCAGTAAGTAGTATCTTAATAGAAAAAGACTTCTGTTACTTGTTTTAAAACTTGTACGATATTTTACTTATGTCATGCAAGTTACACCTTATTATTAAGACTAGAATATGATTTGAGGATAGTGCTTTTCTGTTGTTAAATTAATTTACAGAACTTGGGGCCAGAGGTACAGCTCACTGGTAGGGCACAAGCTTCTTGTATATGAGGCCCTGAATTCAATCCTTGGCACCCAAACTTACCAGAATTTAGTATATCCAAAGCAGTGCAAAGTAGTCGTGTCAGGAGGCAGTATTCTAATGTCAGCAGTATGTTGTTCTAAAATACAAAAATGATAAGGACTTCTTAATCTGTCATTTTTCAGTTTTGGTTTCTTTGTGTTCTTTGGTTTGGTTTGGTTTTGGTTTTGGTTTTTGGGTCATATCCAGCAATACTCTGGGACTACTGCTGGCTGTATCCTAGGAGGTAACTCTTGGTGGTATTTGGGACTGTGTGGTGCCAGGCATCAAACCCAGCTTTTTTGCCCGTGAATCATGCACCTTAGCCCCCATATTCTTTAGCTGTCCTCAGTGATGTTGTCAGATGTGTCTTTTGGAAATAGATACTTTACAGTTGAAATAGGTAGAAAATATAATGAAAATAAGCCCTGTTTGAGAAAGCTTTCGTGTGACTTAAATATTAGACGTGACTTACTGACTTTAAAACCATTCGAACAGTGGCAGCACAGGTTCCTTGGTAGCTACTTTGAATAGGGAGGAAGCCTATTTGGATAAATAAGTTCTTGAATATTTTTTATCAAAGCAACCTCACAAGGTAGGGAGGTGGTACCAAAGTTAGAGCACTCAGCTAGCATGCACCTGAACCAGGTTCAAGTTACCAGCACCACATGGTGCCTGAAGTGTCTCCGGGTGCAGCTGTGGAGCCCCAGCTCCACACTGATAACCAGGTATCACTGACACCATCATTTATAATTGAGTGGGCATAGACTAAATAGAAATTCAATGGCTTTATATATTAGTATTTGTATAATTGCATATAATACATTATTTCTTTGGAGATTTCTTTGTAAGCTTATTTAATTTAATATTTATACTGTTTATGCCTCCATTCCAGACTTTAAAGAGATTAATCAGATTTGACTCAGAACACCTTTAAGATAGTACAGTATAAACAAATCTATATTAGAGGAAAGTAACAAGGTAATTCTTACTTTGAGCTAACGAATAGGCTTTGTTGTGAGGCATGATATTCCCCTACCTTCTGTTTCCAACTCACTCTCTCTAGAATACTTACACTATCCAGAATAATTACCTTAATGAACATATTATCACAATGCTGATAGAAATCTATTATGTCTTCTTATTTTGGGGGATAATAGTTTGAGATTTGATTTAGAGTAAAGTTTGATAGTGATTTGAAATATTTAATGTTAGTGTTGTCTGTTGAGACTATCTACACACCTTATAAAAGCAAAACATTTTCTAGATGGTTTCCCTTTAGGTTTCTAGAAGCTCCTGCTGGAAATTAGTGAGGTTTGGCAAGACTTCACTAGTATTTCATCTTAGAACTTACCAGAACATCATCATCAAGATTTTAACTGTCCTAAACAGGATTTTGCAAAGCCAGAATTTTAGAAATTAGTTCTGTAGGTGACAGAAAGTCTCAGTTGGTATACTAGATTCCAGTTTCTAACAATAAATTTTATATAGTAAAGTGGAACATTTTAAAGATAAATGCATAATCAGGAAAATTTGTCATTAAGATAAATAAGAATCATTTACAAATCCATATTTGAAATGAGAAAATCTCTTATTCATAAAGCCTACTTGTGCTAAGTGATTTTTGAATAAGAATATTTTTGTCAAGTGCCAATTAAAAAATTTCCTTATAGTTGCTTTTTAGGTGGAAAGGTTAAAATAAAAAGCTCTACAAAAGAATTCTCAAGTTTCACTTATACTCAAATTTTATAGAATTTGCATATTGCACAAAACAAAGTTTAATTGTAGCCAAATATTTAAAATGTTCATCTGATTAAAAATTCTGATTTTATTGTTTTCCTCCTTGATAATCTACTTGTTTTTCTTAGCTATATAGGAGTAAATCTGAAATACTCCAGAAAGAAAAAAATCCTCCTGGCTTATTAAAGCATAAGAAAGCATAAGGCTTGAAGCATATCTATATTTTGTGATCATTTCCTCCTTGTATTTCTATTTTATTTACTTGAAGAATATAGAAAAATAAAACCCACTACAAGCTTGGATTTACTTTTTTATTTGCTTTTTTCTTTAACACATTTCCTATTATTAGAAAGTTGAATCTACCATAGTAGATTGAGAACTGAGGACAGCAAAGATTTAGCTTTTTTATCTGTCATCTCAATAAAGTTCAGAATTAATACCAATAAGGAATTAAAAAGTTTGGAAACTAGTGAACAAATTTAAGAAAACATTCATAGGTCTTAAACCATAATTGTAGAGGAATACTTAGTCCCCAAATTAGTAATTCATTAAATCTATAAAAAACTGAAATCAGAGAAAGTCTGGGGTTAGAGTGACCTCTTCAGCTACCATTGTGGAAGCCCTTTGAGCTATTTTTATTTTATTTCCCCAGCCCAGGTTTACTCTTAGTCATATGTAAAGTTTAAAGAAAATTAGAGTTTTGTTAATTTAAAAAAATCATATTCCAAGCTCTCTAATATTTATTAATTTCACCTCTTTTGAGTATTAGTATCAAATTTGACAGAAAATACATCTTCAAGTAACAATATCATGAATAAGCCACCCTACCCATTTAAGCATTTAAACATTTTCACATTTAACCTTTACTCATTTAAACATTTTCACATTTAAGCATTACTCATTAAAGCATTTTCACTGCAGTTTATCCCCATAGTTTGTACTGAGTAAAATTTTAATACAATCCTATAACCTTAAGTTTAATATACCTATATTAGAATTTCAAGTTTATTAAAAATATAAGGATTTGATATGCATTTCATATTTCTTTTGAGTATGCCAAAATTTGACTGAGACTGGTTAAAAAAGAATGTGGTGGAAGGCATCAGATATTCAAAGAATTAAAGCAATCTTTAAATAGAAAAGTTATGGGGCTGGAGTGATAGCACAGCAGGTAGGGCGTTTGCCTTGCACAAGGCTGACCCAGGTTCGATTCCCAGCATCCCATATGGTCCCCTGAGCACCGCCAGGAGTAATTCCTGAATGCCGAGCCAGAAATAACCCCTGTGCATTGCCCTGTGTAACCCAAAAAAAAGAAAAAATATAGAAAAGTTGTGAGTAGGAAGAACTGCCATAGTAGAAAATTTAATTTAAAAGTTGACAATTTTTAAAATGACTTTTTCCTAAATTATTCTCTTTATTTCTTTTTTTTAGTGAGGGGGGTTTTACGCCAGTGCCATGCCAGGCATGTACTCTACCAGTGAGCCACATTCCCCACCCTGAATAATTCTAATTTTAAGTTAATCATCAATTCTGCTTTTTGTTATTAAAAATTTTAATCTTCTGGAAAAATTAAATAGATACCACTGTATGAAATTCTTAGAACAATATAGTTTTTTTAATGGAAAACCATTTTATAAGCTCTGTCAATTTAACACTTGTTTATGTCTTCTTTATTGTGCAGAAGTAACTTGTTTCACAGTGCTTATTGGTATAATGTTTTCTTTGTCTCTTACTTATGCACTTAAGCAACTAAACTCAAGTCGCCATGAAGGAGATAACATTATGGTAAATTTCTCTTACATGCTCAACTTCCTGCATGTAAAATGGCTGAAGGTTTGTTGGCCTACTGTGTTTTTTACATCTCGAATAAAGTGCCTTCTCTTGCTACTATATGCATGTATAAGTCCGAAATAGTCAAAGACATGCATTCACTATGACAAAAAATATAGGGAATGCTAAGTGAAATTGTATGTTCTAATTGCCAAATATATTAGGTATACAAAATTCATGTTGTAGAATCTGAAGTTTTGTGTATATATATATATGTATATACTTATAAAATATAGTGCCTTTTATACCCAATAAAATATATTAATCTTACTGGCACTTTGTATATTCTCTTTTAGCAAGAAAAACTAAGAAAACTTACTAAGAGAAAGGTATAGATAACGTCCAAATTATTACAAATTGCTTTTGTATATCAGTATCTTCAGTATAAACCTTATTTTCCAAGCAAATGTAATTTCAAACTAAACCAAATCCAGTAGTTTATGTATTTCTGTGGTGTCAAGATACATTCCCCATTGAGTGCCAGTTCAGTTAAGTTGCAGACAATACTTGGCAAAAAATTGGAATGAGAATTGAGCCTTACTATATATACAGTGTATATATTGAACTTGATTTAAGGAAATGTTTGAGATTTTTAGGAAATTTAAGTGTCATGAATTCTGCAGTACAGATTAATTTAGAAATATCAGTGATTGCTTTTATGCCATTAGCTTTGAATTAAAAGCAGGGAGTGGGAGAGCCATGTAATAAGAAAGGTTATTATACACAATATTTTATGTGCATTTTTCTTTTTCTAAACTATAATTAAAGCCCTCAGTAAATTAGCAAGAGAATGCATTAATATATTTTCATTGTCCTTTATGTAGGTAAATGAAAGTATGAGATTATATTAGGTAAAATACTCTTGTAACAATTAGCAGGACTTTTATATTCTGCTTTTTTTGTTTTTGACAGTTGCTTTACTACCTGTCATCTACTTATACTAAGATGTATTTTAACTTAGTCAATTTATACTCATTGTATCTCATTTATTATGCTATCCAAAATGGATATATCAGTGTCCAGTGTCTGTTTATCCTTGCTTTAATTTCCAAATATCTAGAATTTTATATCTAAATGAGAAAGCAGAAGTTATCCCACATCTCTAATATTACAAATGAGAAAACTAGAACTAAGAGGCATTACATACTCCCAATTTGAGAAACTTTTTCTTAGTAATTTGTAGAATTAGTATGAAACCAAAAATTGATAGTATTTTTTATATAAATGAGATTTTAACAGTATGGTAAGCTATACTGATTTAGTTGCTATTGTATTTAATCTGTTAGTATAATTCTAGAACAGGAAAATATGCCATTTGAATTAAAATACATTTTTCTATACTAAGTTGTAGAAAATACTAAATTCCAACTTTCTTTCATGCTCTATATTTTTCTTTAATTTTTAATGCTGGCTAGATTTGGGCAGAGGAAGTGACAAAAGTAAGTAAATTATTACTACAGAATTAATGAAACAACTTATTTGTCATTCATTCAGTATATATTGAGTAGCTACTGTGGGGACAGTCACTGTTTGTTACTACATCTTATAAAGTCTGAAAATTATGGGAAGTTCTGTTTGAAACTTTTGGAAAGGTTTTGGGAAGGCTAGTTGGCTAGGAATGGATCTATAGACTAATGATGGAGAGATGTGGTTTGCACATACTCTTATAAATACTAGATAGTATTTATATATCCTAAAATCATACTAAGTGGTAATCTTTACAATACCTTATCAGGAGACTTTTTAAATACTGGCTTATTTATATGACAACTGTGTAAAATACAGTAAACACAGAAAACTAACACAGTTTTCAAAGATAAATATTTCCTTTATCTTTGAAAAAATGTATATACTATGTCACACAGTCCAAAAAACTCTAGTTATCTTCTAGATAACTGAAGGTTGGTCTCTAGCACCAAAGCTAATTTTTTTCTCAGTCATTTTTTAAATGCTGCCTAGCATCTAATTGTACATTTTATCATTATTATGAATATCCAATAACAGTTGAATTTTCTGTTTGTTTTTCATGTATACTGTCTCCTCCCTCAGTGTCAGTTATCACTTTAAGAAACTGTCCTTATACAACTGGAACTAGCAGTTTGTCTACTCGTAGCATAATTTCTAATATTCTCTGAGCGATGTAATCACACAACTAAACATGTAAAGAAAAAAGCTGTGGCTCTTATGTATATCTGTTTCACATTGTTTTGAGGTCTTCAGAAGCATTTATAACTGTCCTTGTTGAGAATATCAAAATCTGATCTCCAGATGAGGGCAGGGCAAAAGAGTTGAGGGCAGGTGGCAGTTGTGGACCCTGATTATTAATTGTTTTACCACTCCAACTTTTTATCTTATGACTTTGTAGAATTCCTGACTAAACAGTATTGCGTGCGTTCATTATGGAACTGTTTGTGACTTAGAAAATCAGTATGAAATTCTTGATTCTACTCTCAGCTGCCTTTGTGAAATCCCTTTATAAACTTAGCTGTGTTTCCATGTTGACCTTTGGTTTCTTTCTGGACTCTTAGTCAAAAAGGGGAAAGAGCCATAGGTTGAACAAGAGAACCAGGGTCTCTTCCCATTTAGTAGGCAGAGAGGTACACTGTAGCACTGTCCTACCATTGTTTATCAATTTGCTCGAGCAGGCACCAGTAACATCTCCATTGTGAGACTTGCTGTTACTGTTTTTGGCATATTGAATACGCCACGGGTAGCTTGCCAGGCCCTTCCAAGAGGGATGGAGGAATCAAACCTGGGTTGGCCATGTGTAAGGCAAACACCCTACCAGCTCTGCTGTCGCTCCAAAGGGGAAAAAAAAGTGATTTGATTCTACATTGTCAACAATTTTGAGAAATTTTTAGCTTAATAATTGGGAAGAAACTAAAGAAACAATTCTACTATCTATGTAAGAAAACAAAGGAAATACATAAAAGTGGATTTTTTTTCTCACATTAGCATTATAGTTTTAAAGTATATACTTTAAAAAACTGTTTTTGGGATATTTTCAGATTTAAGCCCATAAAGAAAACAAGAGTTACAAGTTACTAACTCTTAGCATGCATCTGCCTCAGAAGCATGAGTAAAATTTCTGGCCTAAAGTTTCCAGTTTTGATACACAATCCAACAAAAACTTGGGTGGAGGTGGGTGGCAGAGATGGGGGGTGGGTTGGAGTGAGTGTAGCCACAACCAGGAGTCCTCAGGGCGACTTGTGCCCTGTTCTGGAGTCACCAGTCCTGGTGGTGCTCCGGCACACTGCTGGGGGTGTGGGCGACCCACCTGGACCTCACATGCAAAGCATGTGCCCTTTAGACTGTTTCTCTAGCCCACACATCAACAAATTCTTGAACTTTTCCCAAGTTACATCCTAAAAGAACTTTCATTCACTTTTCTTAACTCATGTTATGGTATCGTATACTATAAATCGGTTAATCCCCACTTGACAGTAATTCTAAGTAGTAGGTCTTTAGTGCAACCTTGACCCCTTTTCTTTTTGGTGCCATTGATTGAACCTAGGGTCTTCTGCCTGCAGAGCAAAACTTGTAAAATTAAAGGACCAAAACTTTAAGGGAAAAAAATTAATTGAATTCATTTCTGTTTGTTGTTATTTTTTTTTATCTAATAGGAATCATTTTCTTCCTAAGTAAATTGATTGTGCTGAATCTAATTTCAATTATCTTAGACTATCAGATGATCACAGTTACATGTTTCAGAAGTATAGATGGTTTGGGGCAGTCAGCTGTTAAAATCAACCCAATCTAAAATGTGTTTAAGAAATTAGATATATTTTTTTATTTGCCTTTTCTAAATAAAAGGACTAGAGTGTAAAAAGTAATGACATTCTAGGCTTTGGATCATGGTGCCTTCACAATTGAATTTTGCTCAAATATAGAAGACATTTTTGTTCTTACTGATTTTTGAAAGTGTTTTTATCCCCCACATAGTGTGGTACTACGGGTTATTCCCGTGTCTGTACCCGGTGGTTGGTCCCAGCAGTGCTCAGGGAACTATGCCGTGTCGGGATCCAACCCCAGCCTTCAAAGTTTGTGTGCACGCAAGCGCTATTCTTCAAAACATATTTCCATTTTATACCACCTGGTCATTTTAAATCTGCACAGCTATTTGCTTATGCCTTTTATAGAAACTATCTTTGAGTATTTTCTGCTAAAAAAATCTATTCAAATTGTATTTTCACAGTCAAAGGCATATATGAAACCAACCTAATTTAATTTCTTTTTGAAGTTCACTTATACTTGGCTTTTCTGTAATTTGATTTCACAGTAATCAAAATTACTGTGTTCAATAAAGCAGAATTAGTGAATATTGCAGATGTTACACGGTGGTTAATTGGTTTTCCGTAACACTTTCCTTTGCAAGAACATTGATTCTTCTCCTAGGACTTTTTCTGATTTATGATGTCTTTCAGATGAAACTTAGTTGCTTTATTGTTGACTAATTCACTGGCTTAGGATTATTTTCATCAAAGAGTGAAGGAAAGGGGATAAAAGTAAAAGATCCAACTTGGTCTAACGTGGTCTTATTCTAAGTTCCTCCCAACATGGGAAGTTTTTCTTTCTTGAGTGCTTTCCAGTAAACTTTTCTACTTTATTAAAAAAATAAATAAAAGTTTCAAACCTCTTTTTTTTTAGTGATTTTTTATTTATGAATCACCATGAGGTACAGTTACTGGCTTACAAACTTTCGTGCTTCTTGCATTTCACTCATATAATTCATATAATGATCAAGTACCCATCCCTCCACCAGTGCCCATTCTCCACCACCAATGATTCCAGTATCCCTCCCACCACCCCCATCTCATTCCCCCCACCCCATCCTGCCTCTGTGGCAGGACATCCGTTTTGCTCTCTCTCCTTTTGGGTGTTGTGGTTTGTAATAGAGGTATTAAGTGACCATCATGTTTGGTCCATAATCTATTTTCAGCACACATCTCCCATCCCGACCGGGCCCTCCTAGCACCCTTTACTTGGTGGTCCCTTCTTTATCTGAGCTGCCTTTTCCCCCAGCATGTGAGGCCGGCTTCCAAGCCATGGGGCAATCCTCCAGGTACTTATCTCTACTATTCTTGGGAGTCAGTCTCCCATTCTGTTACTTAATATTCCACAAATGAGTGCAGTCATTCTATGTCTGTCCCTCTCTTTCTGACTCATTTGACTTAGCATGATACTTTCCATATTGATCTACCTATATGCAAATTTCAGGACCATCTTTTCTAACAGCTGCATAGTATTCCATTGTGTACATGTACTAAAGTTTCTTTAACCAGTCACCTGTTCTCAGGCACTCAGGGTTTTTTTTCCAGATTCTGGCTATTGTAAACAGTGCTGCAATGAACATACAAGTACAGATATCAGTTCTACTATACTGTTTTACCTCTTCAGGATATATTCCCAGACGTGGTATTGCTGGGTCAAATGGGGGCTCAATTTTAATTTTTTGAGAAATGTCCATACTGTTTTCCAAAACAGCTGAACCAGTCGACATTCCCAAGAGCACTAAAGGAGCATCCCTTTCTCCCCACATCCTCGCCAACAGTAGTTACTTTTGTTCTTTTGGATGTGGGCCAGTCTCTGTTATATGAGATGATATCTCATTTTTGTTTTGATCTGCATCTCCCTGATGATTAGTGATGAGCATTTTTTCATGTGCCATTTGGCCATTAGGATTTCTTCTTTGAGAAAGTTTCTGTTCATTTCCTCGCCCCATTTTCTGATGGGATTAGATGTTTTCTTCTTACAGAGTTCAACCAGTGCCTTGTAAATCCTTGATATCAACCCCTTATTAGATGGGTATTGGGTGAATATCCTTTCCCATTCTGTAGATTGTCTATGTATTCTGGTCACTGTATCTTTTCAGATGAAAAAGCTTCTCAGTTTAAGATAGTCCCATTTATTTATCTCTGTTTCCACTTGCTTGATCAGTGGAATGTCATCTTTAAAAATACCTTTGACTTCAATGTCATGGAGGGTTCTGCCGACCTTGTCTTCAATGTACCTTATGGATTCTGGTCTGATGTCGAGGTCTTTAATCCATTTTGATCTGAGTTTTGTGCATGGTGTTAGGTAGAGGTCTGAGCCCATTTTTTTGCATGTAGTTGTCGAGTTTTGCCAGCACCATTTGTAAAAGAGGCTTTCCTTGCTCCACTTCACATTCTTTGCTCCCTTATCAAAGATTAGATGATCATATATTTGAGAGTAAAAGGATATTCTACCCTGTTCCATTGGTCCGAGGCTCTGCCTTTATTCCAGTACTATGCTGTTTTAATTACTACCGCTTTGTAGAAGAGTCAGACCTCATTTTCATACTTATTACAGTCTTAGAATTTTTTAAGGAGTTTTTTTTTTTAAGTTATTTAACCTGGAAAGATGAATTAGAAGCTAGTATAGTAACATTTCATAAAAGATGATTCGCTGTTAGGGAATAAACTATAGAATTTTTTTTTCCTCCCCTTTTACTGTCAACCAACTATGGCTAAATGTTTGAAAATTTTAGGAGGGTGGGCAGTATTTACTGTGTATATTTAGATAAGTTAAATTTTCAGTGAGGTGTTTATTTCCAGCACAAACCAGTATCAGACAGTTGAAGCCATTATTTGGGTTATTCATTATCTTTTTCACCTCTTCCCAGTTCCATGGTTGGTGACATAATGTTGGTAGCTAGAAAACCACTCTGTTGCGAATATTTATACCATAAAAATCAAGATATTAAAGTTGGGGTTTTTCCTGTAGAGAACTGATTTATATTATGCCACTTAACTACATACAGGTCACCCATAACTTGCAGGAAAACTTTAGCTCAGCTTTTAAATTATATTTTTGCTTAAATATATTTTAGGCAAAGTTTGAAAACTACAAAAATTAGTTTGTATACTCTGTACTTATGTAAAATCAAAGAACTGTGTCCTAGAAACAAATTTATGTTTGACAGTTAAACATAAGAAGTAAATTGGATTTGCTTCGAAGTTTTTATTTGTGGTTGAAGGCAGTCTTTAATTTCAAAATAAAGTAATTATAATAATCATGAATTATTTTACAAATTATGTGACCTTACATTTCTGTGCTGTTAAAATTAAGCAAAATTGATAATGGAAAATATATGAAAGTAGAATGACTCTCTCATAGTAGGTTCTTTAGGCTTTTATGTATATATCATTAGACTTTTGCATTAATGAATGCTTTTAAGTAAGCTTATTGTTAGGGAAATCAATTCAGTGTGGATAGGATAATATAGGAGCTAAGGTGTAGAAACCAGGAAATGTTTTGGGTACAAAGTTAAATTAAGGAACTGCCTGATTATTGTTTGGGGTTTGGGGAATCTTTTAACTGTCTAAACAAATGTACACAAAATTGACCAAGTCTTTTGAGATTCTAAAACCATGCTCCATTTCAAGTCTGAACAGGAATTAAGGATAACTCAAAGTGAATTTGATCGTCAAGCAGAGATTACTAGACTTCTGCTAGAAGGAATCAGCAGCACACACGTGAGTGTTCAGTCATTGAAAATTTACTTGAAATAGAAGAATGTGTCCTAAGCCAACATGGGGAGGTAAAGCTAAATTCCATTTTTCTTTCAATAAAGAAGTTTTAAATTGTGCCATTTCCCAAGGTATATGAATAGATATATTAAATACTTATGCCTCATTCTGGTACCTTCACAAAATCCTATGGTTGATTTTTGTTAACTAATTGTTCTGTTACTGTGTAGTTCACTAAGGTCAGTCTTTATAAGCTGTATAATAAAATGCTAGCTACTGGTGATTCTTTCTACAAGCACAAACAGTTTCGCGCTATTTCCCCTTCGCATTTAATAACTTTTCATTGACTGTAGAGCTGACTGTAACTTTTCCTTCCAGGCCCATCACCTTCGTTGTCTGAATGACTTTGTAGAAGCCCAGATGACTTACTATGCACAGTGCTACCAGTACATGTTAGACCTCCAGAAACAACTGGGAAGGTGAGCATTTCCTTTTATGAAACTCATAATACGAGAAGAAATTTAGGGCTTATTGCATAGTAATACTACATAATAATAGAGCTGAAGATTAAAGGAATCAAAGACGTGTTTGCTTGCTTAAAATCAGGGCTTTTTCTTAAGGAAAGTAATCATTTTTGAGATAACATTTTGAGTTTCTGACAAAGAATATAAATAAGATTGGGGAGACAATTTCAGTTCTTAATTATTTTGTTTTAAAGCTTAAACATGTTTTAATTCACTTTTCATGGAATGCCTCTTTCAGTTGATTAAGAAAGTTATCCTGAGACATAAAAATTTATGGTTTGTTTGTATTTTTTTAACCCACATTTGTTTTTTCTCATGGGGGTGGGGGGTGTTATGAGAGGTACCTCCCAAACAGTGCTCAGAAGGTTGGGGAACCCAATGGTCAACCAGCCATAGGTTCAAGGGCCTGAGGATGTGATGCTACCTGGGCCCTGAGGTGTTGGAGATATGCCGTGGTGCTGGGGTACCTGGATAACCCCAGAGGAGCTAAGGGCCTTCTGGACTGCACCTGGAGATGCTTGGGGAACTGGGATGCAAACCCAGACTGGGTGCGTGCTAGGAACACTCCCTAACTGCAGGGCTATCTCCTAGTCCCTTGTTCATTGTATTTTTATTCACGATCATGCTCACGATCATGAAATCCTGTTGATCGTCGATTTCTCGAGCGGGCTCAGTAACCTCTCCATTCGTCCTATCCCTGAGATTTTAGAAGCCTCTCTCCACTCGGCCTTCCCAAGGATGCCACATTGGAGGCTCTTTCAGGGTCAGGGGAATGAGATCCAGATTGTTACTGGCTTTAGCATATAAATGCACCAGGGGAAGTTTGCAGGCTCTCCCATGTGGGCAGGAAACTCTCAGTAGCTTGCTAGTTTCTCCCACTAGCAAGAAGTAGTAGAGGGAGAAGTAGGTTATAAGATATCGCTTCTGGGAGCTTGCTTTTAAGTCTCTGGATGTTGGCCGTTGATGGCATTACACACCTGGGTTCCTCTGCCGGTACCTTCATGCATGAGGCCTGTCCGAACGTGTGGAGAGGGGCCTTGAGCATGGCTGCAGCTAGGTTTCAGTGGTCTTCAGCCGCCTTCGGCTCTGCTCAGGGTGGAGAGGGAAGCTGGAGCCCATCCCCTCCGAGGGGTCCTGGGGAAGACAGCCAGGCATGCAGGCAAGAGACTCTCTGTTTTCTTATTGTTGTTAAATAGAAGGTGTTAAAGGGAAGGTCAAAGGGATACTATAGCCTGTAAGGTACATGCCTTTCGTACAGCTTACCCTAGCACCCCATGTGTATCACTGAGCACTCGAGGAGTTAACCCGGAGCACTGCCAGTTGTGGCCAAAAAACACAAAAACGTTTTGAAATATTTTAAGTTCTATAAGATTTCAAGCCCTTTGATATTACTTTGAGCGTGGTAATATGCTTTAAAGCAAAACAGTAGCATTTAAAGCACATATTTCAATCATTTGTTTATCAGCTGTTTAAAGAACACCTATCATTGTCAAACACTGTTCTATATTCTAGACTTATATCAAACAAAATAGGCTACAGTGCTTGCCTTCACTATAAGGTGAAAATGGAAATAAAATTATATACAGGGCAAACGTGTTCTCTGCTCTCATAAACAGTTAAAGACTGTATAGAAAATAGAGATTGGTGGAGATGGTGAGATGTGACTGGAGATCTGGAGATGTGGAGATGTGACTCAACTGGAGATGGGTCTGACAGTAACACAGGTGAAATTATCTCTGTAGAACTAGTCTTGATGAAAAAGGAGCAAGGACAAATATTCCTGACAGAAGAACATAAAAGGACCAGACAAAAGAGAATGTACAAGTCCAGGAAACTGTCAGTAGTTCTTTTTGTTTGAAACATACTGTTCAAGCTAAGAGAATGAGAGATGAGGCTAGAAGAATTAAGCAAGGGCCTGACACAGTATTGTCGTAGTCAGTAATAGTAAAGAAATTGGCATTTAAGTAGTGAGGAGCCATTAAACAAGGGAGTTATAAGTGACTTGAACAAACACCAAGAGATGTTATTTCAATGACAAGGTTTTTTAAGTCTTTTTATTTTCTGTATATAATTGTTCAAACTGGACCTAGAATGAAATTAGGCATTCCACAATGCCGTTTTCGATCTTACAAATGTGTTATGAAGACTCAGAAGGGCTTATAGGGCTAGCCAGCTTGCTTTGCATCTGGGAGCCCCTGTTTCAGTCTCTGGCACCCATGGTCCCCTGATCAGCACTGGCAACATGCTGGAGTACCGCAGCTGTGGCCTTAGAAGTTGTGACCTCACAAAAGTATTACTGGTTACTTGTGGACCAGCAGAGGATTTGTGCTTCTATGTGTTGAAAGCTTTGTTAGAAGTTTAATGTCTGAAAGCAGAACACTATTTTATTCCTACATCATCACAACAGTTTTAAAGCAAAAAAGAACTTAGTGCTTCATTTTTCCTTTGTCATAAAACTGAGAGTGCCACACAGGGTTTTGCTCAGGTAACCATTCATATTTTCATTCTGCTTGAAGTCACATAAATGCTTGGAACTGAGCCATTCAGTCCAGTTATTGCAGCAACTTGCAGTAAACTCACACATAACAGTGGAACTGCTGCATGATTCAAGGGGCTAACATCTCACTTATCTCTCTGCCTTCAAAGAATTCTGTTATTAATAAGACTAAATGATAGACCTCGGAGCAGAGCCAGGAGTAATCCCTGAACACATTCCAGATGTATACTGAAAACCAAAAGTAATTTTTAATAAATTTTACAGATGATTTTCAACCTTAGTAATTTTTAGATTAAAATTATTAGAAGCCAGATGTTTCACTTAGCTATTAGACTTATAGTAAACTGAAAATTCAAGGTTATCTTTATATATATATATATATATTTGCTTTTTGGGTCACACCCAGCGATGCTCAGGGGTTACTCCTGACTTTGCACTCAGGAATTACTCTTAACGGTACTTGGGACCATATGGGATGCCGGGGATCAAACCCGGGTCCACCGTGTGCAAGGCAAACGCCCTACCCACTGTGCTCCAGCCCCTGTCTTTATATTTTTAAGTTTGGTGATTTCAATGTTTTCTGTAAAAAACTTCCTGTACCCTCTTTCCAAGGGAAATAAATGAACTTGTGAAATTTGTTCTATTTCCTCCTTAGGTCTTCATTGTTCTAATTATGAGTCATAATATGCATTGTTTGAATGTTTGAATTTTCATCTATTTGTATGTCCATGAAGTAATAGTACTATTTTATCTTTGCATTTAGTTCATGGTCATGATTCCTGGCTCCTTAGATACTTATTAAATATTTATCATTTAAAACACAGGAAAACGTAACTGAATCCATTTTTTTATTTAAATAAGATAGTTTTCATTCTTGTAGCATATAATTCTAAGTGACTTTCTTTTATTTTCACACAAACATTCATAGAGAATAAAAAATTGATAGTGATTTTTAAGTGTTTCAAGGATATATTTTCTGGAAAACAGTTATGCTTCTTGAAACTTTTTAAAGTTAATTTTTAATACATTTTTAACTTAGGTAATGTGATTTATATTACTGTTGACAGCAGTGTTTCAGATAAACAGTGTTCTGGTACTGGTGGTACCAATATCTCCATCTCCTCTCCCGTTCCCCACACCCACCCCTTTGCAAAATCTGTTTTGCAATTGCAAATACAGCTTTAAAACAAACTTACGAGGTTTCATACTTGAAAAGCAATCTGATGTTTTTTCATATAAATTGCAAAGAGAAATGCTAAACTGTCCCCTTGCCATTAAAGTATTATTAGCAGTTGTAAATCTTTAGCCAAAGTGACGTTAGTAGAAAGTAAACAGTGCCACCAAGTGGTATTCAGGAGCTTTGATCACTTGGAAATCGAGCATTTGTTTTCTTTCCAACAGTTTTCCATCCAGTTACCATTCTAACAACAATCAGGCGTCAGTGGCGAGTATACCCTCTTCTGCATCAAATGTGATTGGTTCTTCTACCTTGACTTCAGCAAGTGGTTTAACAATGACATCTTCTTCCAACATCACTAACCTTAAGGAGAGCGGTGGCTGCAGGAAGGCCAGGGTTTTGTATGATTATGATGCTGCAAACAGTAGTGAGTTGTCACTTCTGGCAGATGAGGTAAGTGATGTGTGGATATAAGGGAGGAAATGCCATAGATTGATATGCCTTCTGGTTTTGTAACAAAATGCAAATTTATTCACTATTTACAAACAGTTAATCCTGGATACTTTACTAGCTATTAAGATGGTTAGTTATATGAACCTTTTTGGGGTATGGAATCAGAAATCAGACCCAGATCTGAGGCGTGCAAGATAAGCACTTTACCACTGAGCCACATTTCCAGTTCCTATATTAACGTTTTATAAAATTTCTGTTATTCCTTAACAATATAGAGCACCACAGAAATACTTAAAGCTTTTAACTGGGACTGGAGAAATAATTTAGGGTTAAGAAGTTTATGTGGTTCTATCCCTGACACCACACATGGTGCCCTGAAGACTATAAGGACTTATCCCTGAATATAGAGCATGGAGTAAGCCCAGAGCACCATGGAGTTTTTACCTACCCAACTCCCCACTCCCACCCCATCCCCGCCCCCCCCCAAAAAAAAAATAAAACTTGTAACTAGTAGGAATTGAAGTAATAGCTCAAAGAGCTGAAGCCCAGGCCCAGGGTTCAGTCAGTCACCGGCACTCAGAGGTGGTCCAGGTGACCCCCAGCACCACTTAGCTTGAGCAGCCCCATGTCATTGGGCTCAAGCGCTGGGGCACAGAACCATCAGGCCCACTGCTCTACCAGGAGTAGCCCCAAGAAGTCCCGCCTCCCCTTCCTGCCAAAAGAAGGAAGGAAAAGAAAACTTGTAACTGCTGAATAACTGGGAGATTTCTAAACTTGCCTCTAATAAAATCCTCTAACTATAAAACTGATACAGTCCTTTGATAATGAATAATTTTTTAATTAAATTTCAATTTGGTTTTCTGTTCATTTTTAAAATATAGCTTATATCTGGAAATATTTTCTTTTATAGGTAATCACTGTGTTCAGTGTCGCTGGAATGGATTCAGACTGGCTCATGGGAGAAAGAGGAAATCAGAAGGGCAGAGTGCCAATTACTTACTTAGAACTGCTCAATTAAATAGTCGGGCCATTGGGAGATTACCCATGATGATGCCATATTTATATACAATTAACTGAATAAAACAGGTTTATAACTATCTTCCTTGTTAATATCTTAAGAGACTAAAAAGAAAATATCTGCCATCAGATACCGGCCTTTCTGCCATTGAAGTTGCATGGTAAATATTTCATCACACAATTTATGTTAGAGCTTTCATGCCAAGAATGTTTTCTTACAAATTCTTTCTACTGAGGTTTTACTAATAATAGCAGCTTCTACTTTTGAGCCCCAACTGAAAGCAGAACTGTTTTCTACTGAATTTTTCATTAATGCAAGCTTTTTCTTTTATGTGAAATAAATTTATTGTGAATTGATATCAGTGACTCATTTATTAGGTATAATTAACAGCCAAAGAATAATTTTAAATTTCTTTAGGACCAAGGATGTAGTTCAGTAGTTGAATGCATGCTTTGCATGTATGGGCCTCTGGATTCCATCCCTGGTACCTAAAACAAAAGTTTATAACTTTGGGTTTAAAGATATGAGATACAGAAATTTCTTTTTTTGAAGAATAAAATGTTTCTGGTAATCTATGTAAACAAATGAAGTTATGCCATGCTTACCATGTTTTCCAACAGAAATTGAATTATTTTAGCAATTTATTTTAATGGGTTTGGGGGTGCTTGTTTTATTAAACACTACTGGATATTTTCTTTTAAATTCAAAAACTATCCTTGAAAAATATTAACCACATTTCTCTGGCATCTTTGCACTTAAGATTCAAAACATCTGGGACAGAGTAAAAAGTGTTTTTAAAATTGTTCGAGTTCATAACCAAATGCATTATCAGAATAGGGTTTGTTTTTAAAACACTGTAGTACAGTCAGCAAATTCTTATTTAATAACAAATTCATATAAAAATGTATTAGTGCAGTTATATTCTTCCTTGAGTAAATTGCATTAAAAAGGAATAAACTTTGGTTTCATGTGAACATACTAATACATTTTTTATTAGTGGATTTAGATGCTCTTGATCAGGATCCCTAGTTATGAAGCACGGATTAATGGTTAGTGACATACTTAGAATCAGAAAATAGCTCACTGGACTATTACAATGAATCACCATACTGATTTTTTTACTCATTCTTTTACTCATTTATTAGAATAGTGCTTGAGGCTAGATGCTGCTGATTTCCCAGCTTATAACCCTTAACAAGATCCACATGATCCTTCACCTCTGTAGATCTAAACAGACCAGTGGAGGATAAAGTAAATTACACAACTGTAAGAAAACAGAATTAGTATGGTTGATAGAAGAAATATAGGTCCGCTACTTGGAGTTCGGGGATCACCTAACTCAATTTTGGGGAGTATGGAGAGAAAATGCTCCAGACAGAGGGAAAACAGTATCCCGGGATTATTGACCAGAAAATGTAGAGCAGTCTGACAACTATCAGTGGTTTGGCCAAGCATGAAATGCAAAGATGACTTCAGGCAGTGTTAATATATCAAAATGGTATTTTGGGTTACTTTTAAAAAGTGGCTACTTAGATGTCATTTTAAAATGTCCTTTTAGGGTAAAGAGATAGTACAGGAGGTAAGGTACTTTCCTCGCATACAGCCGGTTCCAGTTCAAATCCCCAGCACTGTGGTCTCCTAAGCTCTGCCAGGGCTTCTGAGCACAGAGCCAGAAATAACCCCTGAGTGCTGTGAGGCTTGACCCAAAGACATGCACATGTGCGAGCGCGTGAACACACACACACACACACACACACACACACACACACACACACACACCACACCCCACCCCACAGCCCCACCCTCTTTTGTATTACTAGACTCCTAATAAAGCTTGGTAAGCATGGTAATAATTTATTTCACAAGTCAAATGTTAACAGTTGTTAAAGTTTTACGTCTACTATTAAAGTAGTCTGCAGTTTTATAGTTGAACAAGATTCTTGGATTCTCATTCGATTTGCCATACTCTGAAATAATCCTAAAAGCTGCTCAAGCTGATTTAATTAGCTGTTATAATCAAGTAGGGAAGATTTTATTCCTCCCAAAAAATAAGTGCTGGAGCCACACTTGATTATATTGACATCTGTTATATAGTGCAGATTTATGGTTTAAATTATTATACAAAAAAAAAATTTTGTCAGTTTAATAGCAAATACAAATCAGGCTCGTGGAAAATATAGAAAAGGGGAAAGAAATATGGATAAAGAGTAAGCACAGTCCTGCATTCAGATCTGGTCTTTAACACACTGTGTTCCCAACTAGGAGATTTTATTAACTGCCATTTCTTTATTAGTAAAATGAGGATAATTAGTTACACCACTCTTAAGGGTTGTTTTGAGGATTTATAGCACATGATCTAGTCTAGTAGGCAATTGTAGAGAAAGGCTGTACACATCAGAAATGGTCTGTAACCATCAGTTTCTTCTTGTTACAACCTGTAGCTTTCTGACCTACCCAGACTGACCAGAGATCCTCTTTTATGTCCTTGCTGCTATCCCACTCCTTATCCTCATCCTCTTTAAATCAGACCCAGACCTTATCACAGTTAATAAAGTTTTAAATCAGAGAACTTGCTTTACATTAAACCAATGTTGATTATAATAACCCCAATACATACAGGTTTCAGTAAAGTCAAGATGTGTACAGCAGCTTCTTGTGCTTTTGTCTACCACAAATCCACCACAATATGTGAATGTGTTCTTACATTTATTTTGTCTTATTTTAACAGGATTTTGTTTGATTGGGCCATGGTTGGGGCATGGTTTTGTCTTTATTTTGGTTTTGGCTTACAGAGTCGTAAGTTTAATTTTACTCAGGTAAAGCATAAATGTTCTTAGGCATGGGAGAAAAGCTTGGGAAGCATACCAATAGACCAATTCATGGTGCAATTACTAAAAAAAAATACCCTTCTGTGCCCCTGAGCTTAATCTAAAAGTATAAAAAAGAATAGTAATGTGAAAGATGCCTAGATGAATGAAATAGTAAAGATGGAAATAAATATAGGCTCTCTTACAAACAAGAAAAAAAAGGAGTATTGTTTCTGCATTTTGTCCTCTTAAGTAATTTAATGTAAAAAGGTCATGATGTTAAATCTTTTATGGTGCTAATCGGAAAAATTCATATTGTAGGGGGGTTAGGTCCCATATGTATCATTAGGATGTTTTTCTGAGTAACAGTATAGAAATGTGTCTTATTCTGAATAACGATGAGAAATAAGCCTGAGACCAGGGTCTTCTGTCAGTGGGCCAGAGTTCACCTCAGTCTGTTGTTTTCTTCCATTAGAATAAAGGGACAGAATGCACAGATGAGCGTGTATGAGAATGACATTTGGGTAAAGATGATGGAGTATAGAAATAATAGCGTCAGTTACCCAGAGAGGTCTACCTCCATGCTTTATTGATAGGGTTCCTAAGAATCTCCTCTACCTCCCACACACACCTGCAATTTTCAAATAGGTCATTCTGGCATATAGCACTTTGAGCATTGGGGAGGAGCCGTATATACATATACATATATGTATATATATGGCTTTGCAATTTGAGCCAACTTTGCCTCAGCCTCTCTCCAAATGAAGTGACTCGCATTTCACTGTGAGACTCACAGGGAATGACGGAGTCTGCTAGTACACTTGCCCTGTTCTTCCTTATTAACCTGCTGAGAAGCTCCACGCTGTAGATGTCAGTGGACTACAAAGTGTGGAACCCTGAGATGGACAATTTTACCATCACCTGGGAACTTGTTAAAATTCATTTTTCACATACTTTCTATTGCTATTTGTACTTGTGTTCAAGATGTTCTAAAACTACTGTTCTGTGACAGGTTTTTTAAAAATATTTTAAGACAAAAAACTCTTCTAATCTTTACTATGTTTTAACACTAACCATATTACATTTATAATACTTTTATAATGTTTTTAGTACCTGTTGCTCTAGAATGTAGACTCCCTGAGATAAAGGCTATCATTTTCCTGGTCAGTTAAATTTTCAACTCTTATCACAAAAAATATTTGTCAAGTGAAAAAAAAAATGTAATTTTTAAGCTTACTCAGGGCCAACTGAGAAACTCTTGAAATAGAGCCCAACAATCTGCTTTTACAAGCCATTTGGGTGATTATGTGCACGAAAGTTTGAGAACTGCTTCAGTAGAACAAAGAAACTTGACCTTTCTCCTTCCGGCCTCCTTACTGAAGTTCTCACTGCCTCCTGTACCATCACCACTCTCTCATGGAGGAGCAGCGTTAGGCTCTGTTACAAGTGGATAAGGAAATTTGAGTATGCTTCATGTATAAGAAATAGGAGCTTACAATGCCAGTACTTGGTTCCTGTGGAGGTTTTCTAAGAATGTATCCTTTAATATGAAGAAGGGCAGACACTGCCACCACCCATAGTTCCACTCAGCAATAGTGACAGTTCAACACCAAAGTACCGTAACAAACCATGGAGGTCGTCTCAGGCTAACATCTCTCTGTGCCTCAAGATGCTAAGTCCCAGTCTTATTCTGACTTCAAAGGAAACTTTTTAAGACTTGTTAAAGCTTTTTTTAATGATTTACATATGTGTTGGTAAAAAGGAAAAAAAAACTTTAAAAGACAAAAATTACCTATAATCATACCATCTAGGGAAAACTGTCAGGTTTTAACCTTCCAAACGTCTGTGAATTTGGGGCTGGAGCAATAGCACAGCGGGTAGGGCGTTTGCCTTGCACGCGGCCGACCCGGGTTCGATTCCCAGCATCCCATATGGTCCCCTGAGCACTGCCAGGGGTAATTCCTGAGTGCAGAGCCAGGAGTGACCCCTGTGCATCGCCAGGTGTGACCCAAAAAGCAAAAAAAAAAAAAAAAAAAAAAAGAAACAAACGTCTGTGAATTTATAGACTTTTTTTTTTTAGTGACATCGTGTTGTACATACTGTTTTGTAACTTTTTCACTTAACAATACCGTGACTATCCCATGTCAAAATATTTCTACATCATTTTAAATGGTTGCATGGTTCCATTCTTATGTGCCACATTTTATTAAACTCGAATTTTTTTAGGTTGTTTCCATTTTTACACTAATAAACTGCTTTAAAGAACACTGTGTTGTTAAATTTTATGTCTTAATATTTCTAGAAGGTCAGTGCTTTGGAAATGGAATTGCTACTGAGAGTATGCCAGTTTTTAAAAGCTTCTGGTACTGCCACTTTGCCCTCTAAAAAGCGTACCATTTTGCTCTGTTATCAGCAATATGTGAAATATTGCTGTTTCTTTTTGGAGGGCTTCCAACTGAATGTTCTTAAATCCCTAAGAAGATAAAAGGGATTTTGAAAAATTAAAACCAAGGTTAGTCTCCTAATATGATATAATTTAATATCCTGCCATCTGTTATGTGTTTTGTGATACGATGGGAATGTGGTAGTACTAGCTTGCCCCTTTTATTCATTATGCTTGGCGCACTTACCACCTTTCTGCCCTATGTTGAAGTTGTTGGGCAATTTTCAATAGACTGAGATTCTGTCATTTCAATTCAGGCCTGCTATTGGCTTGGGGTGGCATAGTCAAAGTAGAAACTGGAAGGGAAGCGTAACTTTGGCTCTCCTGCTTGATCAGTCAACCACAGCAAGCCCATTTGCTTATATCTAGCGTGAGAATAATCTAAATGCTTTATAGAATTGAAAGAATGAATCATAGTATAGGCATGGCAACCAGTACATAATTTCTTAATGATTTCCGTTTGAGAGAAATTGCTATTTAACAACCTCTGGAATAAATACCACTGGCATTACTAAATCTTTCTTGAAAATGTCAAAAGAAGTGGACACCACCCTGTACATCCTACTGACCTACAAAATCTCATTTTTCAAGAAACTTTGGAGCCTAGTGCCCTAGGCTCAAAATATGCCGGTGTGTGTACTCTATGTGGAAAGCCCAGATTTGATCCTCCAAGCACCATCATGAGTAACCCCCATCTTCCAAGCATTATCAGATGTGACCCTCAAAACTCATTTTTCTTAGGAGGTGGGTTAATTTTTCTTCTCTACCTTCTTTTCTACATTTTTGCACATGCTTCCCCTTTCAAAAACATTTTGTTTATTAAGAAACGTACAGGGGCTGGGGTGATAGCACAGCAAGTAGAGGTTTGCCTTGCACACACCCAACCCGGGTTCGATTCCCAGCATCCCATATGATCAACCCGAGGACCTCCAGGAGTAAATCCTGTGTGCGGAGCCAGGAATAACCCCTGCCCTGTGCATCACCGGGTGTGACCCAAAAAGCAAAAAAAAAAATTAAAAAAATAAAATAGTACACTTACAAAGGGGGAAAAATAGCCTAAAAATGTGTTGAGGTAAACTTCCTTAATGCTTAATGTTCATGAGTGGAAGATCACAGATTCTAGCAGCCATGGCAAAGAAGGAAGCCTAGTGACATTCACATTGCTATTCACGGGTAGATTCATGCTCACTGCTCCCCAAAAGACCACTTAGAATGGAGCAACAAAGATAACATGAAGCGCTTAATTTATCAGAGGAGCTGGTTCTTGCTCTGATTTAAGAATTAATGTGACAAGACTTGTGCCACTTATCTAGACATGTCAGTGTGCATAAAATGACTAATACCCTGAGATACAATGACTTTCAGCCTTTCCTATACGTTTCTAAGACACTCAGCACACTGAAGTCTACAAATCATACTCTACTGATTGGAAGAAGCCAGGGGACATCATCCTGCCTCCAACCCATCTCAAGCTCCAGGTTTCCTCAGAAGCGTTGCTGTGGCCTCCCAGTGATGTTGAGGTTTAGCCGGCTGAAAGTTGGTGAAATTAGATCACCACGGCGCTCGATGTGGATATGGAAAGCAGCTTGATTTTAAGCAATAAGTTTGGTGATCATGACTCAGTCTTGGAGGGCTTAGATGGTGAGATCTTTCTGTCATCTGTAAACTCATGGAGAGCCACTGCTTCAGCTATTTCATGTATATTATCCACCAGCCCGCCGCCTCTTCAGTGCTAGCTACAATCTCCATACCTAGCTCGATGCTCCTTCCAGAAGAGCTGGATGTCAGAGCACTCTGGTATGACAAGTGTCATTTCTTCCTTCCTATTATGTTCAATTGAGTGACTCCCCAAAATACAAGACATTTAGTCAGTTTATACCACAGCCAGTTCTTTCGGGAGTAATTCCAATAATGCTGGCTGGTGAAAATACATCATTTCCACTGTTGTAGACTTGAAACCAAGACTCCTTCATCTCACACATAGCCTTTGGTGTGAAAACCTTTCATCAGTCCACATAAGTTTCCTCTTTAAGGGCACATTGCTGACAAACCCATCAATCTGACTTTGGTTGAAATTAACAAGATCCAAACATTTTTTTAACCATGTGTTGGAGGAGTTACATGGCACTGATTCCTGTTTCTTCTGTAAAATGAAAATTGAAATACCTATCTCCTAGGTTTATGGCAAGTCGTAGCTCCCAGAACATGGCTCCCAAACAAACACTTAAAGGCTTAGATATAATTTCTGGCACTCCTACTAATTCAAACAATTGGTTTTTTAACCAGTGCTCAGTCAATCTGATGCACACTTAACGAACCATTGGTGAGTCAGTGAAGTAATGAAAGAGCTTGACTCCATAACTGGTATGTGATTCCTATTATTACTATATGAATTTCTGAAGACAAAGAGCCATATATATCCCTCTCATCAAGCGATTGAGTTTGGCAGGGCTGAAGAGAGTATTGGAGAGAAAGTGCTTTACATGCAGTCAACCCCAAGCTGTTTTTCAGCGTGTAACACACACGCGCGCAACACACGCACACACAAACACACGCACACACATAGTTTGTGAATCCCCAGCACCACATATGGTCAGATCATTGAGTACTTTTAGGGGTCTTTTCTGAATCTGCTGTTGGTTATGGCCCAAACCTCCTCCCAATTAAAAAAAAAAAAAAGTTGGAGGCTGAAGCAATAGCACAGCAGGTGGGGCATTTGCCTTGCACACGGCCAACTCAGGTTTGATTCCCAGCATCCTATATGGTCCCCTGAGCACCACCAGGGGCGATTCCTGAGTGCAGAGCCAGGAATAACCCCTATGTGACCCAAAAAGCAAAAAAAAAGTTTATAGGCACAGATAACTTTAATCAGCCATGTAGAAAATGAGTTGAAGAGTTTTTGTTTCGTTTTGAGGGGTAGGGGAGTCACACTCAGCGATGTTCAGGGATTATTCCTGGCTTTGCACTCAGGAATTACTCCTGGTGGTGCTTGCGAGACCATATGGGATGCAGGGGATTGAACCTGGGTCAACTGTGTGCAAGGCAAATGCCTTACCCGCTATGCTATCGCTCTGGTCCCAAGTTGAAGTGTTTTGAATGAAAAATCAGTCTGAAATCTCTACTTAGAACTTCTACAAAAAAAGAAGTATTTGGGAGAAAGGTATGGGTTTTTTCTCAGAAAACAGTCCATTGTGTCCTTATAGATAAGTAAAATTGAGAGAATGTTCCAATGTTGTGAGTCATAGAACATACACATGATCACTTTTGGCCTGCAAATTTTCAAAGCATATGTTACAAATTGTTATTATGACAAAATTTCAATCTTCACTGAAAACCTGAGTCAACTTTATTTCATGCAACTTTCTGATGAATGCCTCAAAATAAATTTGTTTCACAAAGTTATCCCGGGAAACTAAGTGGACTTAGCTTCTAAGCTAGGGTATTTGGATATAAACCAATTATGTGTTGCAAGAGTCTAAAATAATTGTGCTTTTATAGAAATTCAAAATAAGCTATTTTTTTAAAAGCTTTAGATGGCAAGTCCAGTAAAAATTAAATTTGCGGTTATATGCCTTAGGCAAATTATTCTCCTAACCTTGCAGGTCTACAGATTTGTCATCTGTAAAATGAAAGGATTAAAGTAAATTATTTCTAAGGTCCTATCTCTTACATCCTAAATGATCTAAACAAGACAAAGTTGGTCCTGTCTTAATAATAATCAATGCTAAACCCTGAGTTGTTATTAATTAACATGCAGCTTGCACAATCTGTTTAGGCTGAGAGCTAGTGAAGATGTTTTCTTCTTTGCATTTAATTTTAATATACAAAGCTCTTCAGCCTAAGTTTTCTAGAAAATACCTTGTGGGAATCCTTTGGAAATCACTTATCTCAGCTGGCACAGCCTAACTGAATCAGACATCTGAAGGAAAAATGTACTTTGTACTCACTTTCAGAAGGGTTCTAAGCAAATGCCAACAGTATTGTCTTAGGCATCATGAACAGTATTGTCTTACATTCCCTGAGAAAAATTGCTATCATTTATTTGTGTCCTTAAACCCAACAAAAACACTGATGTCCTTCACCCCATTTTGCAGGCAAGAAAACCAGTCTGAGAGCCAGAAAGGAACAGAACTAGGTCCCATTCCTTGTCTTCCCAGGACCAAGGCCCAAGCTCTTTTTCAGTTTGTAACACACATACACACATTTCTTTTAAATGTATGCCCCAAATATAATCAATAGCCTATTACTCCTAGCATTCCTGGGTTAGTAGCTTTTCTTGAGATAGAGGGGTGTGTATATATATATATATATGTATACATACATATATATACACACATATATATACACACACACATATATATATGTGTGTGTGTATCTATATAGATATATCGATATATACTTGCTCTGCTTAATAACTTAAATAACTGCTTAACCAACTAGAGAAAACCGCCCTTTGGGCACCATTTAGCCTATCACCACCACAGCTAAAAGTGAACAGAAATAATCAGCCTCAGCTTAAACCTTTGGAGTAGGATCCAACCATCTTATAGTTCAACAAGCTCCCCAGGTAATTTCTAAGAACGTTTGAGGAAAATTTATTTCTATAAAACAGATTAAATTATATTTTGCCTTTCCCTTTAAAGCTGACTTATCTGCAGGAACAATAAAAGAGAATAATGATGGTCCAGACTATTAAGCTGCAATGTGATATCATTTTACTGACTCTATCAATTAAATAGGCCATTACTAATGAATAATTTGATCAGCTATTGTGCTCAGAATATAACTTTGTCAGGAACAGAAGAAAGGCCCCTTAATTTGAAAAGTTTATTCTGAAATTCAGCTATAAAGGAATATGCTCTATAAATTTATCTCTTGTCAAGGTAACAGATGTATATAATCTCCGTTGTTCTTTCTAGGTAGAATCGAATTACATGAGAGCTTTAATGCTGTTTAGAAGGGCACCAGCTTGCCATTAAAAAAGCAGATGCTGCTCACTGACATTCACAAAGTTGTAGCCACTCTATGGATCCTGCCACACACTACCCCTCCTTTCATTCTTGCAACACAACTGTGAAGTAGAGATTACTGCCCTCAATCTGCAAATGAAAGGGGCTGGAGCATAGCACAGCGGTAGGGTGTTTGCAGGTTGATTCCCAACATCCCAGGAGTAATTCCTCAGTGCAAAGCCAGGAGAACCCCTGTGTATTGCCCATTGTGACCCCCAAAAAGCAGGGGGTTAAAATCTGCAAATGAGAAAACGGAGGCTTAGATAAAAATATTTGGTGTGAAATTGTGCCACTCGCTTTCAGGGACTTGCATCTCACTTCTTCATTTTTTTCATGTGTATCCTCTAACTTTCCATTATTCAAGACTGTCAGACTCAGGAAGTCCATAGAACGCAGGTGTTCCATCTCAATCCATTCCCACATCTCCTGAAACATTCACATATGGCTTGTTTTAAGCCTGATTTCTGTCCATTGTAGTACCTTTAAACAACTGCTTAACCAACTAAAGAAAACCCCCATTGGGAATCATTTAGTCCATCACCACCACCACCAAAAGTGAACTCTCCCAGTCAGCTGACCTAGAACAACCTGTAGAGGCTGGAGATGAGGAAAGATAGGGTATAGGATGTGTGGACATGACTTCATAGAGTGTTGGGAAGTGTGTCAGTGATGATATTGGGCAGAGAACACTAAACCAGCAAAAGGAATAACTCACAATAGGGTTGGGGGCCTTCTATGTGCCTGACTTCAGACCAATTCCCCAGCACCTCATGGTCTCCCAGGCATCACCAGGTACAACCCTGGAGGCCCCTGGAACCCTACCAGGATGGCGCATGTAATCCCCTCAGACTCTCACATTAAGCCACGGGCCTGGTTGGCCCCCAAACTACCACCTGTTCAGTAGGAAAGTGCAATTAGTTTAATCAATTGTTTTTGTTATCTACTTCCCCAAATAAATACCTCATTGGACAGCCTCCACTAACTCTACTACCCAGCCACTGCCATGCTCCAGGCCACTTTCTGAACCACTTTGTGGCCGCACAACACACCATAAGACACTTAATACCCGTTTTCCATAATTACCGCACCATATTTGATGGGTTTCAAATATGGTGTGAACCATGCGAACACCTGTAAGGGCAATTGTAGGCCTCCCTAAAAGCCTCCATCCCTCTAAGAGAGCCCGGCAAGCTACCGAGAGTACCTCGCCTGCACAGCAGAGCCTGGCAAGCTACCCTGGCGTATTCAATATGCCAAAAACAGTAACAACAATGGGCCTCATTGCCTGACACCAAAAGAGCCCCCAGTATGGCAGCATTAAGAAGGATGAGCAAATTTCAGGGACAAACTAGACTGCCAAAATAAAGAAGAACTAAAATGACTGTCTGTACTTTCAATACATGTATGCTGGCATTGGAAGCATCCATCCAGGACCTGATGGTGCAAGTGCAGAAGATCAAGTACGACATCATTAGTCTGACTGAAACAAGAAAGCATTGATCACATCACGCCATTTTTGACACTGGAGAAGAACTGTTCCTCAGAATATGGGACAACAGAGGCGTTGGTGGCGTCGGTGTCCTTGTCAACACGAACTTGGCCATGAGCATTGATTCATTTGAATGCCTAACAACCCGAATTGGATAATTATGCTTGAATAGATGTGGCTCACTGCTGGCAGTTTCTATCTTCGTCGTCTATGCACCAACATCCAACTACAATGAAAAAGAAATTGAGAAGTTCTACATGGAGCTGGAAAAGTTCTATAAAGAAGACCACAGCTTCTACAAGATCAGTGTCGGTGATTTTAATGCCAAGATATGACCAAGAAGGTCACCCGAAGAACTCCACATTGGGACCATGGCCTAGAATGGAACGAACAGGGTGAGAGACTGTCTGAGTTCATCACATCGACCAAGACCATCCATGGTAACTCACAGTTCCAGAAGGCTGAATCTAAACACTGGACATGGGAGTCTCCCGGTGGACAGTTCCACAATGAAATTGACCGCATCATATTCAATCAAAGGTTTTGCTTGACTGATGTCACTGTTGTCCCAAAATTCCAAACGGGATTGGACCACCGTCTCCTTCATGCAAAACTCTACTTCACAGAACAGGGAGAAAGGACTGCACAGTTTAAGTTTAAGAAGAAAACTCCCAGGTGACCACTCAATACCCCTATTGCAAACCACAACACCCAAAAGGAGAGAGAGAGAACAAATTGGAATGCCCTGCTACAGAGGCAGGATGGGGTGGGGGCGATGGGATTGAGGGGTGGGAGGGATACTGGGTTCATTGGTGGTGGAGAATGGACACTGGTGGAGGGATGGGCTCTAGAACATTGCATGAGGGAAAAACTGTCACTGTCACTGTCATCCTGTTGTTCATCGATTTGTTTGAGCGGGCACAGTAACGTCTCTCAATGTGAGACTTATTGTTACTGTTTTTGGCATATTCAATATGCCACGGGTAGCTTGCCAGGCTCTGCTGTGCGGGCGCGATACTCTCGGTAGCTTGCTGGGTTCTCTGAGAGGAGTGGAGGAATTGAACACAAGTTGGCTGCGTGAAAGGCAAATGCCCTACTGCTGTGCTATCTCTCCAGCCCGGTAACTATAGTATTCATGCATAATTTTAGAAATTCGATTTTTTACTAAAAAGGATTTCTATAAACTTTTTATTGTTGTTGTTTTTTTTGTTTTGGAGCAACACCCAGTGGTTCTCAGAGCTTACTACTTGTTCTGCACTCAGGAATCACCCGGGTGAACCTCAGGAGACTATATGCACTGAGGGGATCAAACCCAGGTTGGCTGTGTGCAAGATGAGCATCTTACTGCCCTACCTTCTGGATTTCTTTTTTACTTTTATCTCACTAATTTTTATGCCCCCCTTTCTTTGGGTGGTTGCTACAATGCTAGAGGTCATACGTGCATCCTCATCAAGCAGTTCCTATCTATTGGCACTTACTATGTGCCAGGTACATCTTCTATTTTATTTTAGTTTTTGACTTTTGGGCACATTGTATAAACCTCATGGCATTATGCAGTAGAAATTACTCTCTTTTCTTTTTTCATGTGTGCGGTATGGGTGGGTACTCAGAGTCTACACATGACTTAGTGCTCTGATTTGCTCTCAGTGATACTCAGGGGACTATCTGATGCCAGGGATTGAACCAAGATCACCACTAATCTCTCTCTCTCTCTGACTCCATAACTGTTTTATACAAAGACACCTAGGCATGAACTTACTTACACAAAACTATTTAAACAGTGACAGAACCACATTCACACACAGCAGTTAATCTGATTCCAGAATCTAGTCTCTTCCTCCACTCCCTGTCTTCCATGATTTACAAAGCTGTTGACATCAGGGTTCCTAGCATCCGGTGTTCTGATTCCAAGCCCCTCCCCCCACGAGGATCAGCATCTCTCCACCAATGTTGCAATGTTGCAGGTTCTTAACAACTTCTTTGTATTTTGTTAATTAGTGGTGTTTGCACAAAAGCCTTGTGACAAAGTTCATTTACTGACTTCCCTTACCCAGGCCTCTTTTATATTTTCTTTGGGGGATAGAACTGAGTGGAAGGATTTTTATCTTTGAGAACTTGGGACCCAGAATCTCTCAGATTCTTACCACAAAATAGATGACTAGGGGCTAGAGAGATAGTACGGCAGGCAAAGAACTTGTCGTGCATGT
The DNA here is from genome assembly GCF_027595985.1 of Sorex araneus. Taxonomy (NCBI): domain Eukaryota; kingdom Metazoa; phylum Chordata; class Mammalia; order Eulipotyphla; family Soricidae; genus Sorex; species Sorex araneus. Next base: position 75,224,020 of record NC_073306.1, read on the forward strand.
GCTGGACCCGGGTATGATACTCAGTACCACATATGGTTCCTCTGAGCCCTGCAAGAAGTGATCCCTGAGCACTGCCTGGTGTAAACCAAAAAATGGGGGGAGGGGGGAAAATAGTTAGGTAGTTGTAAAAAGTTACAAGATGCGTGCGCACACGAGAGGGGGACAGGGGGAGATGCGATGATGTGTTGTGTTGTGTTGTGTTGTGTTGTGTTGTGTTGTGTTGTGTTGTGTTGTCCGAGGGCTCTCAGGCCAGTTCTCTTGCATGCGAGACGCTTGTGTTTGGTGTTTTCGACTCCACTGTTCTTCCTGCAGTAACATATGCCTCAGAGACAGGGCCCTACGAAAACAGGATGAGAACGCTGTTCAGGTATCCCAAAAAGGAATCGAAAGAGCTATGCTTGGAGTACCATGTTTCACTCAAATAAGAGAAGGAATCTGGAGTTCCCACGTCCGTTGACGATCAAGAATCAGGGACGCTGTCTCATTTGCCAAATTGTCAAAAATCAGATGAGCTGGACACATAATGCGATTTAGAGACGACCACTGGACTAGAGCTATTACCAACTGGATTCCACGGGCCGTTAAAAGACCGAGTGGCCGCCCACCAACGAGATAGTCAGACTTCTTCGTCGAAACCCTGAACAAACGGTTTGAGGCTCTTCGTGTTCCTGGAGTGAGCAGATATACCATTGGGCTACACTAGCACGCGACAGGGATGAATGGAGACATTACTGGCACCCACTTGAGCAAATTGAAGATCAACAGGATGACAAGTGACAAGTGACTTCCCCAAGTACAGAATAATTAATATTCCAGTGATTGAACAGGTTGGATAAAGTTGGGTTTAGTTAGGACACTGATTTCTATACCACTATGGTGAGGCCATATTTTAGAGTATAGAACACATAGTAAAGGTGCCCACTCTGTTTCATTGCTGGAGGAACCACTGATTGTATCCTTATTTCTCTAGATTAGAGAGCATAGATGCCGCATCAAGAAAGCATATACTCTAACACAGAACTTGGTGAAGCCCTTTAACAATGGACAGATTTGTGGTGCATCCACTCTAGAAATCCACCTGGCAGTGATAAAGAACTTTCCTTCCATCTGTGTCCTGAAATACTTCATTGTGCCTTATTTGAGGATTGGACAGGGACTTCTCTGCCCATTATCCCTAATTTACTTCCCACCTTTCTCTTTCCCCCAAAGCCCTATCAACATTGAGCTAAGCACTTAAGAAAAAGAGAATAACCATCACTCCCATGATTTAAATACTTTTTTGCCTGCCAGGCACTGTGCTAAAAGTGATTTACACTTAGCAGCTCACTGAAATAACTTATGAGGTAGGTGCTTTTTTTTTTTTTTGGCAGGCTAACGGATCTGGAATCTGGACTCTGGGCTGAGCTAGTGGTTTCCCGGTTCTGCACTCAGGGATCACTCCTATTGGTGCTTAGAGGAACGTTCAGTATCACGGATCGATCCTGAGCCAAAGACATGTAGGGCGAGTGCCTTTGTGTGCTATCTCTAGCCTGATAGGAACTGCTCCTATCTCCATTTGACACTAAAGTAAATGAATGTTCTCAAACTGCACAACTGAGAGAATGGCAGATCCCAGACTCTGACTCCAAAAGCCTTGCTCTCAGTTTCTACACCAAGAGTTTCCTCATCAAAAATGGTTAAGCCATGTCGCCTAGCTGGTGTTTAGAAGAGGAGCAGAACTTACTCTCTCTGCAAGCGAGATGAGGTGCAGCTTCTCAGACAGAGTTGAACGAACTACCCAAGAAGGTAGGACCCCTGCTCAGCCTCCCTCTAAGCAGAATGCTTTTCCTTTCCTTCCATTTCAACCTCGGCTGCTGCCCATATTGGTACCTAGATGAACTGAGAAAGTCCCTTTCATGAGGATCAGGAACATTCCTCTCATCTGTATCAAGGCAGGAGACGAGGGTCGCTCTAATTTCTCCCAATCTACTCAGCTTGCCTCAGTAACTGGGGTTTTCAAAGCACCTTAGAAGAGGCCACTGCTTGCACCAAAACAAATTCATATGTTAGTGATGAGATCTCCATATTAATTTACCCAAATCCCTTCAGTCAGTATGTATCGTGGAGTAGCCATGATTAGAGCGGCTTAGAACAAGAAACTCCAAAGTTTGTCTGAGCCCAGACTTTCTCACGCCTCTCTTAAGCTCCAGAATGGTGACAAATGTCCTACGAATTAATGACCCCTCAAATTTCTCAACCACTTACCAAGGGGATGACACCATGCTCCATGCATGGGATCATTTGCCCTCCACGGTATCTTAGGTTGGAGGCATGCATGATTAACCTCAAGAAAATTAGACATAGAGAAGCTTGATAACTTCCCAAGGTCAGGAGTGGTCGGCAACAGGGAGCCCAGGCAGTCTGGGTCCCACACTGAAAAAAAAAACCTTCACACTGTATTGCCTTAGAGAACCTTTATTTACAAGGGGACTAGAGGGGGAGGCCTGAGGCTAAGTGGTGGCTACTCATGTGGCAGCTTCACAGCACAGGCAGGAAAAAACCATGAGCAGGCCATGAGAGTGGGTGGGACGATGCCCAGGCAATGCCCCCTCATTCAATGGGAATGTGGGGAGTCAGGACAATCTCATCAGTGCCTGTGCCTCAGAGAGAGGAGATGAAGGAGCTGCCTGCCCTGTTTCTTCACAGCTTCGCCTGCGGCTCTGGGGCAGAACCCTGCACACGGGGGTTACTCCTCTATAAAGTCAGCACAGCAGCTATAGGGTCTTTGTGGTCATCCTGTGAGGTCACTCGTCTAAAGCGTGATCCACAATCAGCACCCACTCATCAAGCATGTCCTGTCATAGTTAAGATCATCATCACAGCATGATGTCACTTGGTTTCGAAAAAAAAAAAAGTAAGACCCACTGGAAAGTTCTTCTCAATAGACACGGCTAAGACAAGTAGAGGAGAAGCTTTCACCTCTTCACTGTGAGGTAATGCTGACTGGCAGTGGCAGGACCAGCCCTCCCATGCCTCAGCTAATGAAGGTTATAATTCTTTCTCCTTTCCCAGCAAACCTCTTACCAGCACCACCACCCAGAGGCATAATAAATTGGCTGGAGTCCCTCCTCTACGTTTCTGCCTCTGTGCTCTCAGAGCTCAAAAGATGTGAGATGGAGGGACATTGGAGGCAGGAGGAAGAAGCCAGTCAAGCCAAGAAGACCCAGAATAACCAGGCTAGAGAACAGGTCATAATTTACTCTGAAATGACCTCTAATGGTGTTGGCAGTGGGGCAAAATAAAGGAGGAAAAGCAGATGCCCCTTGACATTTTTCATCAAAAGCCTGATGAGCCATACTTTATGAATGCAATGGTATTTTATGATCTACTCTGCAATTCTCTAAAATGTCTAGGTCCACAGCCAGCTCTCCACTTGTTTCTATCCTGCCAATGAGTGTTGCTATCTTGGCCACCACTAATGTTATTCTTTGATTGGAGAAGAAAAAAAAAAGCCAAGATGGATGAGTCCTAAACTTAACACTTGGGTTTGCCATCCCCTGTTATATATTAGCTGGAGACTTTTGAAAACATAACAGAGACATTATATGTAAATCAATAACAATTTTTCTTTGTGTTCAAACCATGAATACTGACTAGCTAATTTTCATGGCATCTCTAAAAGATAAGTGAGTTTTATTATCCTACATCAATTCAATTTTTCTTCAGTGCTTTAATCAGCCTCGGCGATTTTATCTCCATGAAATGATTTTTTCCAGCACCCTACATTTTCATCAGACTTTCTTGTCATAGCTGAATACAGCTGTCACAGACAGTTAAGTGCTGCTGAAGGAGGCAGATTGAGGAAGACAGAATCAAGCAAGGCACACAGGCAGAGCCACATGGGTGGTTGGGGGGGCCTCGCCAGGTGGGCATGTTACAGCTTCAAGTGTCAGGAAAAGTGATCCAGTAGTATCAGGAATCTACAAAGATATTCCCATGAATTTAAATAAAAAGGGGGAATTCTAAGTAGTCATAATATACTCCATAATATAAGGCAATTGGTAGGTATAGAGAATGCTCCCCCAAAGTAGAGTGCCCCGTTTCCCTCATCCTTGTGGCAGAATGTACTCTACTTCAGACTCATATAAGTGATCTGCTCTGTTCACAGGATGCTAACAAGAACCTAAGAAGAACATGGCACGTTTGTACAGCAAGTTTGCCATTTAGTAAATTAGAGGTGACTTTTTTTGTGGTGCCAGGATTGACATATGCCAGGTGTGCATGCTATAAATAAAGAGCAGAGAAAAAGAGGTTGAGGAAGGGTCTTCAGCAGTGGAAAGAGATATTCTGGAGATCCACAGTTTAAGAACATTAAGTTTGAATGTGCACTAGTGAGGGGATGGGTGTTTGATCATTGTGTGATTGTAACTCAAACATGAAAGCTTGTAACTATATCTCATGGTGAGTCAATTTAAAAAAACACATTGTTTATCCACATTGTTAAAGGGCCAGCTTCCAGACCACTTTCACTTGAAAACTAAAACTTTCACTTGACAACAAAAAAACTCCCTGTTTCCACCTGCTCCCTCTATCTCCTCACTATAGCACTCTACTTGCTAACCCTTGAGTTTATCCCTAGGTGACTCATGTAATTAAAGTCATAAAGATTGGGCTTCTTGTGACTAGTTTATTTCAGCTAGGATAATACCTTCAGGATTTATTTGTATGGTAAGATGTCAGAATTTCCTTTCTTCTCAATACTGAATAACAACCTATTATAGGTACATCCCATATTTGGCTTATCCATTAAATAAGTGATGGACACTTGTGTTGTTTCTCCCTCTTGGCTATTATGAGTAATGCTGGAATGAGCTTGGGTTTGCAAATAACTCTGCTCAAGTTCCTGCTTGCAGTGTCACATCTCCTTGTATGACTTAGCCCAACAATTTGAAGAACCTCCTTGTAGTCAAAGTCATAAATCTACCCAGATCCAAAGAAGGAGCCTAATGTCTAGCTCTTCATGGGAAAGGTATTACAGTCATATTATAAGAAGTTCACATGGAATGGGATATTTATTACATTCATCTTTATAAAAGAAAATGCAACCTTCTATACATGGGTCTAGCTAGAAATATAAGGTAGGGGAAAAATTTGAGAAGGGGTCCTCAGCTATTGGTAAAGATAAACATTACAGAGGTCTACATCAGGCTTTTATCATACTGATATGGTTATCAGTGAAGACCCTGCTGGCAGTTAGCCTCCTTTCATATTATATATATCACTGTATCACTGTCATCCCATTGTTCATCAATTTGCTCGAGTGGGCACCAGTAAGTCTTCATTTGTCCCTGTCGCGTGCTAGGGTAGCCCAATGGCGTCTGCTCACTCCAGGAACATGAAGAGCACGTTGTTGCTACTGTTTTTTGCATATTAAACATGTCATAGGTAGCTTGCCAGGCTCTGCCATGCGGAAAAAAAATAAATAGAAAATAAAAATAAGGTGCTAGAACAATAGCACAGCAGGTAGGATGTTTGCCTTGCACACAGCCGACCCAGGTTCGATTCCCAGCATCCCAAATGGTCCCTTGAACACCGCCAGGAGTAATTTCTGAATGCAGAGCCAGGAATAACCCCTGTGCATCACCAGTTGTGACCCAAAAAGCAAAATAAAAATAAAAATAATAAAGAGGTCATGCAGCCAATGAATGCAGCTGCGTGCTCCAGGAAAAATTGTGTCACTCTGTTCTGGGAGCTTTGTTTTATAGTTTCCGGATCTTGGCTGTTGATGAGATTACATGGAGCCAGGGGGAGTTTGTGGGTATGACTGCCAAGCTACTGGAAAACTGGGGATCTGGGTGGAGGAGGCCCAGTCCCAATTCAAGAAGGCTTGGAGATCTCAGCCACAGATCCCGCATACCTGGGTTCCTCTTTTACATATATATATATGTATATACATACATATAAATATCATTTTCTATCTCCTTAGCCATATTACTTTTCTTCATAGAACTTGTCTCCCTCTCAGTACCTAATTATTTAACAGCTTATTGTATGTTCCTTTTCACTAAAATATAAATTTCCAAACTTACATAAGTTTGCTTCTATGTCCTAGGGTCTGCCAGTGCCTTCCATTATATGGCACATGGGAAGTACTCAATAAAATTTTACTAAATTAATGAGTGGATGGATTAAAGGCAGTGGAAAATTTGGCCAGTTTTACATCATATAGTGGAATCAGGGTTTACTGGTATAGTCACAGTCCAGCATACAAACTCCTGTCTCTCCTCTCATCGTGTGTGAACCCTTAAGGACCTTTTAAGAAAAAAAGGGGGGGAAGGAATAGGTAGCAAAGTGGCAAAGTGGAAACACAAAAATCAGTAAAATCATCAATAAAATCCTGGGGGCAAGTGATAGTCACTCAGGGGCCCCTCAGAACGATGTGGCCTAATTCTCTCATTGTACAAAGGAGGAAGTTGAGACCCAAAATGCAAAGGGTTCTTCCCAAGACCACAAAGTGCCAAATCTAAAACACTCTGGGGCCCAAGTCTCATGACTCATCCTAAGCTATTTTTAATACAAACTCAAAGTTGCACTGGATAGAATAGGTTTCTAGAGCCTCATAGAGGCAGTGGGGATACCCTCATCTCAAATGTTCTGTCTGCTTTCATCCTTTTCTGTTACCTCATTGTAATGCTTCCCCCAAAGTCACAGAAGCCCACTCAGCCCACATACAGGTTTTCTAGAAAGAGGGATTAGTTAAAGTCCCCTGGTACAACTCTCAAATGATGGTCTTTGCTCTCAACCAAATGGGGATGAAAGCCACTAGACCATTACCCTAGAACCTTCTCTCTGATGAATGGACAATTCTGTAAACTGCTCAGTAAGTTTTGGTAGTCCCTATGGGGCCCTTCAGGGTTGAGTTCCTGAATATTGAAGCAGTGACTTCATAATGAACCCTTTATTGACTTTTTCCTTCTTCCGGTATGCTCTCACTGTTCTCTCTAGAATTAGTTGTGGTCACATGCCAAAGATCTACATTCCTTTAAAACTGTTTAGTTTGAGTTTTGATTTTGGAATATTCTAACTAAGAGATGAAGCTATTAGTGATGTAGAAAAATAATTAGATATGTCTTAGTTATCAGAGACTGATCATAAGTAGCAAAAGCAGAAAGTAGAAATTAAAAAACAAAAGTAGTGCTTAGCCAAGTCCCTTATCCTGATAAATGCTTGCCCAATGGTACTATGTTTTGTCTGCTCTGAAACATCTTTTTTCCTAACATTTTAGCATTTCTAAAGATAAGGCCTGTCTTAAAATCAATGCTATCTTACAACGAGAATTGGAAACACTTCTTTCTTAGAGATAAGTAAATACAGAGTGCACTTTGCAATCAATATTTTAGAATCTTTGGAACTTGGTAGTTCCTCTCAGATTTTTTTCTGTAGAATTTTAAAATGAATTGCCAAAATACAAAGGAATTATGAGGTCAAACGGCAATCAAAGAGCTAGACTCCATGAAAGCTTGATGAGCCTAAAAATCATCCCATTCCCATCACTGAAGTGGAAAAAGACATGCAAGAGTCAATGATCTTCCAGAAGGTCATAAAAGCAGAGGCTTTGTTTTATTCATCCACGGCATTTGATCACCTGCTCAAGGTAGAGGCCTGGTAAGTGTTTATTTGTACAAAAAAAAAGAAAAATGTAAGTGGATTCCTAGGGATGTGACCTACCTGTCCGGAGGACCTCAGAAGAGGGGTCAGATAAGGCCAAGAGGGGCATCTCTGGAACTTCAAGAGTTTGAAGTGCTGGTACCATTAACAACAGTGAGCTTGACCTTCTCTATGACCTTATCCAGCAAAAAAGGAAGCCACAAAAAACTATGCCCCAACATGAATCCTTCTAGGCAATAATAATTCTGTCTAAATCTTCAAGGCAGTAAATAACTTATATCCGACTCATTTTCTACTCTACCCTCTTGCCTCTCCTTCCTGAGGCTCTGCATGCCTCCCAGCCGAGCTCCTCCATCTCCTGGTGGGCAGCCTTTGAGGACGTGTCCCTTCAGCTCCCCTAATACTTCAGAACCAGGTCATTCCCAGCCTTTTCCCTCCACTGAAGCTTAGCCTCGCCCTGTTCCTACTCTAGGCTGAGAGCACTTTCTCACCAATCAAAGCTGCATCCAGCCTTCAGAGTTAGAGGTTCACCACAGACAGCCTCTACTGCACCTGAGAGGGTTGTCGAAGATCATAATGGTAATTAGCCTTCCTCCTATACAACAAAAAATTCTATCCCTCTACTTAGCCCACATCACACTTATCCATAGCACCCATCTCCAAACTAGTCGCCCTATTCACTAAGTACAGTTATCCCTGAAAAGGGTAAATATCTCTCAACTTTCTATGTCTGAAGTCCACAACCGAACATGTGTCAAGAATTTTATGGAAAACTCAAATGTGTGCTGTGCTTTCAAATCTTGGGCAGAAACTGACACATGCAATTCTGTATACAAATGACTACCATTAAGTTGTTTGGAATTAACTATTTCATGAACAGAAGAACTCTTAGGTATTTCTTCCGGCCTAGGGGAGTCATGGGGAAAAATTAACATTCTAGGAACTGAAGAGTTTGGTAAGTTCTGACTTAAATCAAAGGGGTAGGGGCCTTTGATAGTACAAAGATTAAGGTACTGGACTAACACGCAACTCTAGCAACACTGGTTCAAATCCCTCCAATTCTCCAAAAGCCTCCAGAGCCAGATATGGTTCCTGAGCATTGTCAGGTATGGACTTAAAAAAAACAAACAAAAGGGGAGTAAGAGGTATAGTTTTTGGAGGTATTTACTAAGCTCGGGGGGAAATATTTCTGGAGATAAGTACCCCTTCAGGACCTCACATTTCACCATATACATGGGGGTCCACTCTTTCAGTGCCACAAGATGCCAAGTCGTGTCATCAAATTCCTGGTCTAATTTTAAATGATTCTCATTCCAGAACCTTCTGACCCCTAAAAGTGACCCTGACCATGGCTTTTGCATCAAAAAGGCATATGCCTATAGACTGAGTTTCAGTGGACAGAGCTGGAGAGAATCTACTCACCCTTTCTGCTGAGATCCTAAAATCATCTTCCTTCTCTAACCCTGTTACTCCGTCTCTCCTTCCCCTTTACAACACAGATCCTCTCCTTTTAGCTAAAAATTTTTGAATCCTTATTATGTCTTATGTGTGTATGTTCCATGAGGATATGCATTTCATTTGGTTCACTACCATGTGTTTATAAAAGTGGCACACAGCAGGCATTTAAGAGACATGTTAAGTAAGTGAACTGAGATTCCATGAGAGAACCAGACCCCAAATGCCCCCATTGTTCACTGTATACATGGACTTCTCCCCTGTGTATTAAGAATGGCATCAACAAATAAGAAATTATTTGAGAATACAGTCACTCAAATCACTGACTTCTCTGTAGTTTAGATGGGATGCCCTTGTTGAGAAAGGTTGAGGAAGCTCTAAATGAATGGCTGAAAAGACCCATTTCTCCAAGTTAACTCCTCTGACCATTCCATATGAGGGCTATTAATTGTATGTTAACATAATTAACAGAACTTGTATAAAGAAGAAGACAGGGGGGGGGTGGTGGGAGGTATGCTGGGACCATTGGTGGTGGGAAATGGGCACTGGTGGAGGGATGGGTACTCGATCATTGTATGACTGAAACGTAAGCATGGAAACTTGTAAGTCTGTAACTTTGTCTCACGGTGATTCATTAATAAAAAAATTGTTTAAATATTAACAGAACTTGTGTTCCTGTCTTTTGTGACTTCCTATATTTTTACGTATGTTACAGCTTGAAAATGGTTAATAGTGAAAGACTACTGTTTAATGACTGGTGTGCACTTAAGAGAGGTATGCTCAGCCACCCCTGTAAGATGACTTTTGGGAGCCCATACTTAATGGCTCTGTAAGCAGATCCAGCCTTTTAAAGGTTTCACAAAAGGGCACACACACAATTGAGGCCGCAGTTCTGAGTACTGTCTGGTCCTGATAAGGATGGCTGGGAACGCCCTGTTCTATCCTTTCCCCAAATCAAATGCTCTTTGAGAGCTGGCCAAGCATTCAAGAGCAACCAAGCAGTGCTAAGTGCATTATCTTGTCTAAGCAAAGCCTGAGAAATAAATTAAGATCCTTGCTGACCTCACCAACTTGAAAAAAAAAAAAGAAGGAAAGAAATAAAGGAAAAATGCTGCTTTTACCTAATGTCTTCTCCAGTCCCTAAAGAGGATCTTCCTTCCCCTGCCTAGCTCTCCATTTAGGATAAAGAGATTCAATTCCTTCAGCAGCAAGTCCTGTATTACAAGGACCTCCTGCTCTAGCTTTATCTGATAATTTCTAAACCAATCACTGACAAGAGAAAAAACAATCATAATTAGCTTAGGATCCATTAGGATCTTTCCAAGGAATTAGGAGTCAGTTAAATGATAACTGGGGAAGCTGAGACACCTAGAAAAAAATCATGTTTCTCTTAGCAAAAAAAGCAAGGAACAGGCACTGGATATACACCCATTAGGATCCATCATGAACCAACTCAGGGTGAAAATAACTTAAGCACTAAAAAAAGAATGAAATGAAAATGTGTATTCCAGGATTATCGTTCAGTTACAGTGACCCAATGTTAAAAGGGAAAAAATTGAACCTTATTTTCTTGAAGTGGTAATTTTGAACTATTACACACCACCAATGTGTGAATTACATGTATTAGACCTTATCAATCTACTAATACAGTGAAAATCAGTGGTAAGATGATTATTATACCCACTCAAAAGTGAAAAGATAGGAGGTCCAGGAATGTAGCTCGGTGATAGAGCACTTGATTTGTATGTGTGTAGCCCTGAGTTTAATCTCCAGCACCACAAAAATTATGTGCAAAGTAATGAACAAAGAGCAAAAGCTGATCAGGATAGACTGAATACTTCCTGTTGGAGGGCCTTAAGAGCACTGACCTAGTCCCCAATATTTGTCCATTTTCTCTCCCTGAACACCTCTTCACTTTCCTTTGTATTTCTTTTATTCTTTATGTCATTCATTTGAAAAAAAAAGAAAAAAGTCTTTTCACTTGAGGGAAGGTGTGCTAGGCATTGGGGTTACAATGGTGACATGAGATTTAATTGATGTCACTGAAGAGTTCATGCACTGATGAAGGATGCCAACATGTAGCATTGTAACACTGTAGCACTGTCGTCCTTGTTCATCAATTTGGTCAAGTGGGCACCAGTAACGTCTTCATTGTCAGACATGCTGTTACTGTTTTTGGCATATTGAATACACCATGGGGAGCTTGCCAGGCTCTGCCATGACAGCAGGATACTCTCGGTAACTTGCCAGGCTCTTGGAGAGAGGCGGAGGCATCGAACCCGGTTGGCCATGTACAAGGCAAATGTCCTACCTGCTGTGCTATCGCTCCAGGTGTGTGTAAATATGGAATTTCCATGACAATGAATATAATTTTAATAGAATAATTTTATGGAGATTCAGAAGGACAAATATATACCTTCCTTAGAAAAGGTGCGATATTAGCTGATTAAATCATGCTTTGTTCATGTTGTTTAGAATCCAGATTCAGGAACTGGGGCACATTGTGTACATCCTCAGTGTAGCACACGTGCCTTGCATGCTTGAGGCTTTGACATGGCATGGTTCCCCAGAATAGCCCCAGGGCCACTAAACACTGCTCAGAAGACCCTTTAGCCACAAAACTCCAGATCTTGGATCCAAGTTGAGTTCTGTGGTGAGCATCCGCCTCACAAGCATGAGGCCTTGAGTTCAGTCCCTGACACCACCCCACATGCCAAGGATAATCCTAGCTGCTATGCCACTTAGGGCCCAGCACCACAAGGGTTTATAATTCTTTATGCACCACAACCCAAGTGTGTGTGAGCATCACAATTCAAGGGTGTGAACACCAAAAACAAGTGTGTATGATCCCCCTCATCATGGCAGCAGCAACCCACAAAAAAGGTAAAGAAAAAATGAATTCATTTCTTGAAATTCAACTGCTCTAATTGAGCTTTAAAAGTCATGTCCAACCAGTCCTATTGCCCATTCAGCTACACAATCTTTCCTCCTACTCTCCAGCAAGAGAGAGAGGAAATCTCATCAGGTCCGCACTGGAGACCAAAGTTCCTTCTGCCATTTCATGAATACCTGCCATGAGGTCATTCTAGACAGTAACATCACCATCCCAACACCTGGCACTTTTGGTTCCCTGAAGATGTTAGCATGAAATAAATGGAACCCAGGAGATGGTTCACTGGCAAAGGTGCCAGTCTCCCAAGTATGAGTCTGATAGTTGGATCCCTGGTCCAGCCCAGAGCACCATCCTGGACAGTTATGCCCTGGAATCCCCAACAGAGTGATTTATCTCAGCAGTGAAGTGTGTGAGCCCCACAACCAAATGCCTGGGACCCCATTATCCCAACAGCAAAGGGAAGAGAAGGGGAGAAACTGAACTAGAGATTAGCATTCATCCCTGCCTTTTCATCTGGAACCATCCTAGCATGCTGTAACCCCTGAGCCCAGTTCCACTTCCACAAACTCCCTCAGGTGTCCCAACCATGCCTAGCTCAAATGCTGAATTCTCAGGTCAGTCTTTCTTGAATTTTCTTGCATATTTTCTTACACATTTTGAAAAATCATCTGTATTCAACCTATGTAATTTTAAACTGCATCTAAATAAAAGTATTCACCGTATGCTTATTTCCCAACATATTCTAATAATGTCTGCAGGCTCTGAATATATTTTTGTTGAAATCTCAGCAGGGGGCAGATTGAGAGTATAGCAGGTAGGTGCTTGCTTTTCATGCAGCTTACCTTGGTTCAATCCCAGGCACCCCATATGGTTCTGCAAGCCTGCCAAGAGAGTGATCCCTGAGCACAGAGCCAGTAGCAATCCCTGAATACTAATACTAATACAGATATCCCCCCAAAACACATCCAAAAGAATCTCAGCTTGGTACAGTCTTGTTACAGACTACTGGTAAACCCAATTCTTATTGTCAAACGTATGTATCTAATCAGGAGCACTTCCTATCAGAAACGCTTCCTTTATTTTTTTAATTAACACAAACATGCTAATGCCCACTCATCTGACAACCATCTCCTTCCGATTTCTTCCTTGAAGTGGACAGCTGCAGGAATAAACAAGGCCCCAGAGAGCTTTTCTCCTGGCTGAAATCGGGAGTCCAGCTCCCTCCCACATTTCCTCCTGGCAGCTCATCAGACTCCTCTCAGGGGCAAGACATCCTGGAATTGTCCCTTTGTTCAGTGTCCACAAACCGGCACACTGATAACACATAGGATTGATGAGAAGTTTTGCCCCCCTTTTTTTTGTAAATAGGAATTTGAAAAAGGATCTGGGAAGAAGCAGCTGACTACAGACTCCCACACCAGTTTCAGGAATGACATCAGTTGGAAATTGAGGACCTAGATATTGATATCTGAGGCTGGGGAGATAACTCAACAGAGATAAGCACACACCTGGCACGGGCAAGGTCCTGAGTTCAGCCTCCAGCACTGCCTTGCTCATCCCCTGCCCCAGGACTACCAGGACAAGCTCAGAGGGATCAGGCCTGCACTTCCAGGCCAGACACCACCTGGAGTGGTCTCCAAACACCACCACCAAGCTCCTCTTTTTAAAAGAAAAAAAACAGAGGTGAAGAGGTGACCCCTCTTTAAAAATAGAACAGAGGCACAGAAGAGATTCTGTTCAAAGAGCTGAAGCATATAGCTGGCACACGCAAGGCGCCAAGTTTAATTGCCAGCAAGACATGACCTTCCAAATACAGCCAGATGTAACCGTGGTTCTAGCTCCCTGGGAGGCCCCCCATAATTTAAAAAATAATAATAATTAGGGCTGTAGGGAGAGTTGGATGGGTTGAATATATTCTCTGCATGCCGGAGGCCCAGATTCAATTACTATTACCACCTGTTCTCCTAAGCACCAATGGGAGTAATCTCTAGCACAGAGGAGGGGTCGCCCCTGTGTGAGTCTCCCCCACCCATCCCCCAAATAAAGCAAAAGAGACAGAAATTTATTCCCTTAAATTAGTTTGAAGGTCCCATGGGAAATCACTTGTTCCTCTCCCTGGGTAGGTATTACCTGGGCTTATAGAGTGTCATCCTTATGTGACCTGAGCAGGCTCCAAATTCATCTGATCACTGTGAAGTTTGGGAGCGTTATGTCTTGACAGCTTTCTGAACCACATCTTGCTTTTCTGAGTCTTTTAATTCCTCTCCATTTTCTGTTGCCTATTGTGACTTATTTCCATTTTGTTTCCAGAGTATATATCTGCAGTTCTTGGATTAAGAGACTTTGAAAAATTATTTTAACTTCTCTAATCTTTCTTCTGAAAAGATAAAAATCCTCACTGGATCATTTCCTTTCTGGTCAAAAGCTTTCTAAAAAAGCACCTTGGAGACCAAAGAATGGATTGGAGGATATAGAAGCCAATTTGGAACTGGACAGTCTTATTTAAGTTATTTGATACAGCTGTGAGAAAGCACAAGCAATTTCCTCTGACCCATCCAAGACCACATACCCCCTATAGAGACAGGAATATTTATAGGAAATCTGCCTCTTTACTCTAGAGCATTTTTGGTCTTTCATTTTATGGGTTCCATATTAGACTTATTAGAAATGGAGAAAATGTTCTATTTGTTAAACACTACATAGTGGAATGTGTCAGGAGACCACTGACTTCAATTCAGTTCAACCACATTAACTACTAAACAAATAGATGTTCTGCCCTGAAGGAGTGCACAGATTTTGGGTGATTGTGTATGTTCATAGTCCAGTCTCATTTATGAAGATGGTTATTTGAACCCAGATCTCCAAAGACTGAAATTCCTTAACAATTAAAAGTGGATTTCAAGAGGCATTAAGTGTTGACCAGCTAGCTCCTCTGCTGGGGCTTGCCTAGTTCTCACCCAGTTCTACCCATCCCCAAATTTTCCCAGCTGAATTCTAATCTCAATAAGCTACTAACTGCATAAAGAATGTCCTGGTTACCTCTTAGTATTGCTACATGGCACACCCTGGTAAAAAAAACTCCAAATTAAAACAATAAGACACACTTGTTTGTATTGTTACACAGTGCCAGGGATCGAACCCAGGTCTCAAGCCTGTGAAACATGTGCTTTGTTGCCAAGATAGACCCACAGTCCTAAAACCTAATAACAAGACATCACTTATTTATCATTCTAAAAACCAAATCTAGATTTCTCACTTGGCTCTATAATATATGATTAGTATTCATTAAATAAGGGTACCTTCATACTAATGTGGTTTTAAAGTCAAGAAGTTTATATGGTTTTTAAATGCCTCAAGGCTACAATAACAAACCTAAGGACAGTTAACCATAGTCAACTAGGCTATAAGCTAGCTAGTCACTAAATATTTTTGCTTTGTTTCCATCTTTTCTCCAAAATTGTAGCATTCTTAACCATTTCCACTTTGTTGCTACAATATATGAATGGATTTTTGGATCAAACTTCAATTTTTAATATGTCCCAATGTATCTTTTAACACGAATAAAGAATAAAGTTATCTAAGTATTTTCTGAAGAAGTTTTTCTCCTGACAGACTGGAGCAAGGCAGGTTAAGGACATAGTTCCGAAGATCTAAGACAGGCTGGTACTTCTATCCTATGTGCAAATGTACTGACAGCTGCTTCAGTCTTCACTGTCCTGGTGGGTGGTTGTCACCAAGGTATCTGTCCCTTGAACTGGGTTGCTTGGTTAGTCTTTAAAGGGAAAGATGGTGTGATTGAACTGAAATCCTTTTATTTCAAGAACTTAATTGTTAACTGGATTAAAACACCTCTTGCAATATCTTTGTTAGTGATTCTCTAAAGATAACAAAGTTTCAGATAAACAGTTGAAAAGTTTATATTTGATATGTATACACATTATTTTACACTGTATATATAGTGCTTTCTACCATATATATAAGTATACATGCACTGTTTTATACTGGAATCAATGTTCAGAGAGTAGAACATGTATCATTCTAAATATCATATAAAATAAGATTGGCACTATCAGATAGAAATAAAGTATGAAGGTCTGAAACATCTCAAGAATCAGTCAAAATGTGGATCTTCATTTGAGCTGCCTTGTTCTTCCTCTCTTTTCCTCCCTTCCTCTCCTCTCCTCTTTTCTTTCCCCTCCTTCCCTTCCCTCCTCTCTCCTCTCCCCCTTCCCTACCTTCCTTTCTTCTCCTTCACTTACATTCTTATTTCTTTTCTCCTTTCCTTCTTCATTCCTTTTTTAATGTATCTGCTATCTTAATCTAAATTTAATTTGCTTCAAGCAAGCAAAGTCGAAAAATTGGGAAGAAAAAGTTTACCCAATCTATAAAAAAAAAAAAATAAGAATAGAATTACCATGCAATTCAGATACCACTTCTTGGCATCTATTCCCAAATCACAAAATCACTAATTTGAAATATATTTTAAATATATAGTACACCTATGTTCATTGCTGCACTTAGCACAATACCCACAATGAAATACTATGCAGCTCTAAGAAGGAACAAAACCATGCAATTTGCAGCAACACGGATGAAGCTAGATGATATCATGCTGAGTGAAGCTAATCAGAAGGAAAGGAATAGAGAATGCTCTCTCTCTCTCTCATATGTGGACTTAAAGATGCACAGCAAAGTAGTAACAAAGCTCCAAAGGCAACATAATGGGAAAACTGATCCACACAATTGAGTTGGGAGAGGGGTCTTGGAGTCTTTGAGAGAAGGAAGCGGCACACTGGCAATGGATGTGGTGTTGGAATTATGCACATGAGAAACCATCATTACTATTGGAAACCACAGAATCTAAAAAAAAAAAAATCTCAATCAAAGAGCCTAGATTTTCACTTTACCAGATTAATAGTCTAACAGGAAAAATTGGGATTTCCTCCATGTACACACTTTTGGAGACTAAATATAGGTATTGGAGAGGGTATGAGAGCTTCTATTGACTAGCACAGCAGCTACAAAATGTCCAGGTGCAGACTTTGGCTAAGGTGACAAGCTTTATTTCTTTCTTTTCTCCCCTGCCCTCCTTTGGCAACGCTTGCAAACACTCTCTGCCCCAACACTTTCCTCCTCCATCTTTATTCAAAATCAATAGAACAAAAAGTTATGATAACTGCAATTAATGACTAAAGGGGGGGAAAGCCCATGTACGATCTTCACACACTTTAGATTTGAATCAAATTGACTCTCAACTCTTTGTTAAAAACGTCCAAACAATATTCCTTTACCAGCAGCACCTCCTTCTTCTCTTTCCCTTTCGGAGGAATGCTAATTAAAGTTCCAGCACTGAAGAAAGACTCTCTCTCTTTCTCTCTTTCTCTCTCTCTCCCTCTCTTCCTCCCTCCCTTCCCTCTCCCTTTCTCTCTTTCTTCCTCCCTCCCCCATCCCTCCCTCTCTCTCTCCCCATCCCTCCCTCCCTCTCTCCCTCTCTCCCCCTCTCTCCCTCTCTTCCTCCCTCCCTTCCCTCTCCCTTTCTCTCTTTCTCCCTCCCTCCCTCCCTTATCCCTCCCTCCCTTCCTCTCTCTCTCCCCTCCTCCCTCCTCTCTCTCCTCTCCCTACCTCTCTCTCCCCCTCACCCCCCACCCCGCTTCCTGTCCCCCTTTCCTTAATTGGGCATGCCTGACCCTATGCCAAGCAACCTCTGTGATAGCAGCTGCAAGGGTCTGTTCACCCACCACCCTCCTCCTCTGGAAAAAGGATCTTCTTTCTGTTGTCAACATTCTTGGGCAATGCTTCAGAAGCTTACTCATCCTG
The DNA here is from genome assembly GCF_027595985.1 of Sorex araneus. Lineage (NCBI taxonomy): Eukaryota > Metazoa > Chordata > Mammalia > Eulipotyphla > Soricidae > Sorex > Sorex araneus. Next base: position 75,241,832 of record NC_073306.1, read on the forward strand.
CTGTTCCCTTCCCCCACCCCCCTACCTCTGCTCTCAAACAAGATAGTAAGAAGGAAACAGGAGAGATTTTATTTTAGCCTAATTGAACAATAGCCCTTATTTCATCTTGAGTAAGATAAATGGGCTGTCCAAGTTCACTTCTCACTTTATCTGTAATGAGGTTCCTCTCTCGACTGCTTACTAAAGTATTAAAAGCACTTTGCAGTGCCTGCTGGTATATTCCATCAAAGAGAGTCAATGGAACAGATGAAGACATATGAGAAAGTCGTGGAGATAAGGTGCCTCTTATGGAAGTTCAGATTCCAGAGCTATTAGAAAGAACTGCATCTGCTCCCCACCCCCACCCCACCCCCGCAAATTTAGAAGCAAAAAATGGCCTTTTCTCCTTGGCATCCACTGTTTTCTACAGGGCAGGACAATATCAGGTTCTTCAAAGGTCAAGTCAAGGTGGTTTGTTAATGCAGCCTTTAGCATCCAGGTCATAAGAAAGGCCCTGAATTGAGAGGCAAAAAAGTACAATCGAAACAACATCTGCACAGGTATGTTCATCGCAGCACTGTTTACAATAGCCAGAATCTGGAAAAAACCCGAATGCCCCAGAACGGATGACTGGTTGAGGAAACTTTGGTACATCTATACAATGGAATACTATGCAGCTGTTAGAAAAAAGGAGGTCAAGAATTTTGTAGTTAAGTGGATGGGCATGAAAAGTTTCATGCTGAGTGAAATGAGTCAGAAAGAGAGAGACAGACATAGAAAGATTGCACTCATCTATGGTATATAGAATAACAGAGTGGGAGACTAACACCCAAGAACTGTAGAAATAAGTACCAGGAGGTTGACTCCATGGCTTCGAGGCTGGCCTCACGTTCTGGGGAAAGGTCAACTCAGAGAAGCGATCACCAACTACATTGTAGTCGAAGGCCATGTGGGGGAAGGGAGTTGCGGGCTGAATGAGGGCTAGAGACTGAGCACAGCGGCCACTCAACACCTTTATTGCAAACCACAACAGCTAATTAGAGAGAGAAAACAGAAGGGAATGCCTTGCCACAGTGGCAGGGTGGGGTGGGGGGGAGATGGGATTGGGGAGGGTGGGAGGGACACTGGGTTTACGGGTGGTGGAGAATGGGCACTGGTGAAGGGATGGGTTCCCAAACTTTGTATGAGGGAAGTATAAGCACAAAAGTGTATAAATCTGTAACTGTACCCTCACGGTGATTCTCTAATTAAAAATAAATAAATTTAAAAAAAAAAAAAAAAGAAAGGCCCTGAATTGCAAGATCCTAAAGAGTCATTAGCATCTCTGTTCTGAAGGCATGGGCTGGAGCTATAGCACAGTAGGTAGGGTGTTTGCCTTGGCCAACCTGGGTTTGATTCCTCCATCCCTCTCTGAGAGCCCAGCAAGCTACTGAGAGCATCCCACCCACACGGCAGAGCCTGGCAAGCTACCCCGTGTTGTATTCGATATACCAAAAACAGTAACAACAAGTCTCACAATGGAGACATTACTGGTGCCTGCTCAACCAAATTGATGAAGAACAGGATGGCAGTGTGACAGTGTGTGAGGAACTGGCCCAGGACAGACCACAGGAATCTATTTTGCTTTCTTAAGACTCTTTACAGGAGCCGGCATTGAAGAATAACTTGTCTATCTGTCCCTGAGCAAGGAATTTGGATACAGGCACCCTGGATCGCAAGAAGGGTGGTGGTCAGACCAGATAACCAGACCCATTTCACACGACCCATATCACAGGACCCAGGACTGCCCCCAGAACTGGGACATTCCTGAATATTGGCGCGAATACTGATCTCTAAAACCATAGGCTAAGGAGTGATGTCCTTTTAAATGGATTGGTTGAGAAAGTTCGCATTACAAATCTATTGGCTATAAAATGCGCGGGCTCTGCTGTACCGGCCGGGGAAGGCCTATATAAGATCTCCTTTGGAGAAGCTCGGGGTCTTGCCCAACCTGCAGGACCTGCGTGTCCGCGTAGGCGGCTGGACCCTGGCTAGCCAGTCTTACAATAAACCCTGCTTGCTGTTTGCAGTCTCTGGAGTCTCTTTGTCGTCATAGGGAGATTTCGATCCGAGCCCTAACAAGTGCTACAGTGCTCTGAGGGCACATTTGCCATGCCTTCACCCATCACCCACTGTGATGAAACTCAAGTCTGTTCGTGGTCAGATGCCAGTTGTCCTTGGAACATTCAGACAATGACCACTACAGAAATGGGGGTTAGGAGCTCAGGGAGCAGACCATGCTAGGGTTTGACTCCAAGTACGGCGTGGCCATACCCGTCACTAAATTTGGCTGCTGTGTCAGTTCTTCCTTTACAGATTAGGAAGGAAACCTGTTACACGGGTAAGGACTCCTCTGCAGTACTGGACCTCTCCATTTGAAGTCTTGAGATTTTTATGTATGTTTAGTGCAGTGGGCCTCCAAAGACCCCGCAGAGTTGGGGGCATATGCCCTGCATGCACAAGGAGCAAAGTTCTATCTTGAGCACTAACTGGCCTACAAACATTGCTGGGTATAGCACTAGGAGCTCCCGAGCACAGCCAGGGTGCCCTACTCCTTCACTTTTTGTAAATTAACTGTTAGAACTACGTTGAGAATTATTGGAGGCACACTCAGAAGTCCTAGGGCTTACTTCTGACTCTGCACTCAGGGATCACGGCTGGCAGGGCTCAGGGGTCCATATGGAATAGCAGGGGTGGAAACTGGGTCAGCCACATTGAAGACAAGGGTTCATCCACTATGCCATCTCTTCAGCCCTCTTTTTTTATTTTTTTTTTTACAGTTCTTTCAAGGTTCTAACCCAGGACCTTACACTGTCACTTGATCTATAATTAAGCCATATTGCCCACCGTAGATTTTCTTAAACAAAAACAAAACCAAAGATAGTTTAACACTTTTCTAATTATTTTAAAACTAACTCAAGGTTCAATTTAGGCTTATTTAATTCTCTTTTTTTTTTTGGTCTTTTTTTGGGGGGTCACACCCAGAGATGCTCAGGGATTATTCCTGGCTCTGTACTTAGGAATTATCCCTGGTTGTGCTCAGAGAGTCTCTTGCCCGCATGCCTGGCTGTCTTCCCTGGGGGCCCCTCAGAGGGAATGGACTCCAGCTTCCCTTCCCACCCCGAGCAGAGCTCCCGGCAGCCAAAGACCACCGGAACCTAGCTACAGCCATGCTCGAGGCCCCTCTCCACACGGTCGGATGGGCCTCACGCATGAAGGTACCAGCAGAGGAACCCAGGTGTGTGTAATCCCATCAACGGCCAACATCCAGAGACTTAAAAGCGAGCTCCCAGAAGTGCGCAGCCACTTTGTGGCTGTGCAATATCTTGTAGCCTACTTCTCTCTCTGGGAGAAACTGGCAAGCTTCTGAGAGTTTCCTGCCCACATGGGACTGCCTTGCAAGCTTCCCATGGTGTATTCATATGTTAAATCCAGTAACAAGCTGGATCCCATTCCCCTGACCCCGAAAGAGCCTTCAGTGCGACATCATTGGGAGGGTCAGGTCGAGAGAGACTTCTAAGATCTCAGGAAAAGGATAAATGGAGAGGTTACTGAGCCCACTCGAGAAATTGATGATTAACGGGATTTCGTGATCGTGATCGTGCTCAGGGGAATCGGGATGCCAGGGATCATACCCAGGTCAGCTGCGTGCAAGGCAAATACCCTACCTGCTGGTACTCTGCTCTGGCCCAAGGCTTACTGAATTCTTATCTGTCAGAACTTTTGTTTGTTTGTGTGCAGTATAAGGGATTGAACCCAGGATCTCATCTATGTAGGACTTATGTTCTGCCACTACCCCACAAGTCTGGTCTTTCAAACATTTGCAAGTATTGATTCAAATAGAAATCATTTAGTTTTGCCTCCCACATTTCTGTCACCTCAATTTCAGTTGTCAAGTATCCAGTGTCTCTCTTTCATTGATTTTTTAAAGTCAAACAGCACTAAAGTTAACCTATAAATCTAGTTAACAATGAATGCATCCACCTTGTGCTGTTTTTAACTGCTTAGAATTAATCTAAATAAAAATCCATTAAACCAAGAGCTTCCAGCAGGTAAGAAATGTGCTTATTCATCTTTTTTCCCCCTATCACCTACTCCAGAATCTGGCAGACACTCATAGCAAAGTCACATTTCTTATGCCAAATCCTTTAGGAAATCTTATCCAGCTCTCAGAAATTCAACACCGCTGGTGCTGCAACCTCCTTGGTCTCTAAAAGAGTAACCAACATTTTTGGTAAAGGCTTATTTTGTTCCTGACATATTTATTCTCTCTCTGTCTCTCTCTTTCTCTCTGTCTGTCTGTCTGTCTGTCTCTCTCTCTCTCTCTCTTTATTAGTGAATCACCATGAGGTACAGTTACAAACTTAAGAACTTTCATATTTGCATTTCAGTCATACAATGGTCATTTATCCATCCCTCCAACAGTGCCCATTCTCCTCCATCAATGTTTCCAGTATCCCTCCCACCACCCCCACCCCATCCCCCACTATCCCACCCCACCTCTGTGGCAGAGCATTCTCTTTTGTTCTCTCTCCTGTTGGGTATTGAGGTTTTCAATAGAGGTATTGACTCAGCCACGTTTATTCTGGCTCAGATATATGTGACTTTCATTCCTTAGTCTTTACAAAACGTTTGCTTAAAAAATATAAATAGAGCAAGTGTATTTGAAAAATAACAGCATTGTTTGAACCAATAAAAGTTTAGAAATTTCTCTTATTGAAGATTCCGTGCAGTTTTTGAATATACCTTGTTGCCAGCTGTAATTATTACACATTGTTATCACTGCAAATCACTTCCCTATGTGTTTAATTCTGCCCTCTTGTAAATGTTTTCATCATTAAACACAGTGGCAGGGCTGGAGCAATAGCACAGCTGGTAGGGTGTTTTGCCTTGCACGCGGCTGACCCGGGTTTGAATCCCAGCATCTCATACGGTCCCCTGAGCACCGCCAGGAGAAATTCCTGAGTGCAGAGCCAGGAGTAATCCCTGTGCATCACCAGGTGTGACCCAAAAAGGGGGAAAAAAAACCACAGTGGCAGATATTATTCCACTTCTAAAAAGAAAATTTACACTAGAGGGTAGAGAGATAGTAGAGGTGTGTAGACACACGTGAGACACCCATGCCTCCATTTTTATCCCTGGCACCATGTTTCCCAAAGCTTTGCCAGGTATGGACCTGGAAGGCACAAAACACCTCCAGGTAACCTGGGCATCCCCAGCACTGCAGGGCCTTTGTAGACCCACAACCACTGGCTCTCATATTCAAACAGTGACCCAGTTGGCCAAGAAGCTGGGAGGGAACCCCCAAGCCTTCTGAGTATCACTTGATGACCCTCAAATAAACAAAATAAAAATCAAACTAGGATCTTGTTAATCTTAAAAATAATCCAATACCCTGGGGTATGGTGCCACCAGCAGGTAAACCTGTACCTGTGGGGCGAGTGCCTCAGCAGCTTAATAATGCCTTCAGACTTTCAGATATCCCAAAATTGCTGCCGTGCCTTTGGCCAGACCCCAAGAATTTGGCGCCAAGTTTACCAAGAATTAAACAGCCAAAAGTTAGGTATGTGGGAGACATACCCACAAACCACCTCCAGCTCAGTTATTTTTTTTTGTTTTTGTTTTTGGGTCACACCCGACGATGCACAGGGGTTACTCCTGGCTCTTCATTCAGGAATTACCCCTGGCGGTGCTCAGGGGACCATATGGGATGCTGGGATTAGAACCCGGGTCGGCCGCGTGCAAGGCAAACGCCCTACCCGCTGTACTATTGCTCCAGCCCTCCAGCTCAGTTATATAAGCTCATTTATTGGCCTTATTTCAGAGACCCATGAATCTCAAAAGAGATCAAAGATGTAGTTAGGGCCTGTAGCGCAGAGGTAGATGAGAAGCCATGACTGAGAGCCCAAAGCTCACTTGGATCAGGACTCAGCCTTCTCCGCCCAGGTCCCCAGTTTTCCAGTAGCTTGGCAGTCACACCCACAAACTGCCCCTGGCGCCGTATAATCTCATCAATGGCCAAGACCCAGAGACTATAAACTAAAGCTCCTAGGAGAGAGTGCCGCAGAATGCACTGACCCCACGCCAGGCTGTCTTCACCAGGGCACCTCGGACTGGGGCGGGTTGATTTTTCCTCCTTGCCCCAAGCAGAATCCCAGCAGCCAAAAACCTCCAGAACCTAACCACCGTCATGCCCAAGGCCATTCTCCACATAATCAGACGAGCCTCACCCAAAACGGGATGAACTTCACCAGAGAGTGGACCGACAGGAAAACCCATATATGTGGGAACCCATGACTGAGATTTCAAAGTCCGCTTGGATTGGGACTGGGTCTCCTCCCCCCAGGTCCCCAGTTTTCCAGTAGCTTGGCAGTCACACCCACAAACTGCCCCTGGTGCCATGTAATCTCATCAATGGCCAAGACCCAGAGACTATAAACTAAAGCTCCCGGAAGAGAATTACACAGAATTTCCTGGACATTATATTCTCTCCATAACAAGCAACACAAAACAAATTGTCTAGCATTACCTTTTCAGCAGGTTTGCGAGGTGAGACTGGTGTTGAAGTATCGAATGTAACCAAAGTAGAGAGTGAATATGGGGAAAATTGTCTGCCACTCAAGTAGGGGAAGGATTGGAACAGGGAGTGGGGGAGGAATAATGGGGAGTTTGGTGGTGGAAAAGTGTGCACTGGTGAAGGGATGGTGTTTGATGATTATATGACTGAAGCTCAAACATGAAATCTTTGTAGCTATGTTTCATGGTGAATCAAAAAAGGGGGAAAAATAATAATAAAATAAACATTTAGAATAGAATAAAGAAAAAAGTAATGTGGAGTTAATGCCCAATTCAATCAGTTTAATCAATGACTGAATAAATAGCAATACTCCTAATTTATTAAAAAATAATAATAATCCAATACCTACAGCCATTGATAAGAAATAAATGTTAAGATGTAGAGCCAGAAATGGTACAGGGATTATATATATAGCAGCCAAAATAAATTCTCAAATATACTGTTTGAATGCCACAAAGTCACACTAAATACACACATTAATTTCACTGCCATTTTTCCAGATACAAAAATAGATGCACTACAAGGTCAACTGCCTTCTCCAAAATCACCTAACTAATAAATCCCCAGTGACAAACTGGCCTTATTCTCTCCTAGCGACTGTTTTCCCAGACCTATACTGTTTTTTAGCCAACGAATATCTACTGGCCCTGAGATGATTCTAGGATGGGAGTAAATTCCAGGATATGCTCATGAAGAAGCAATGAAACATTTCAACAGGAAAGACACGACGTTAATAAATACTTGCAATCATTATACATATTAAGAGCAATTACCACGCAGAGGTTAAAGTTACAGCTCTGAAACATATGGCTGTGTTTGAGCTATACTACCTATGTAATCTAGGGAGACTTTTCTTCTCTAATTTCTTCATCATAAAATAGGAAAGAAAATATCACCTTTATTAATCTCAGGGATTTTGCAGACTGAGTTCATAGGTTAAATGTGTATTTTGTGCCCAATAAATGTTACCCATGATTGAGGGAAGATCTTAGACAAGGGGGTCCTTAGCATGTGCGTCTGAGGAGGGGGTAGAGGCTGGAGAGACTAGGAAAATGTTCTGTGGCAGGAGAGATAGCTCAAAGGGTACAAGTTTTGTATGGGGGAGTCCTGGCATCATAGAGTTCCACGACCTCTACCCAGAGAAATCCCTGAACATGGAGTTGGGAGTAGCTCCCCGCATCCCACAAGGAAAAGATGCGGGGAGAGAAAGAAAGAGAAAGAAAAGAAGAAGGGAAGAAGGAAAGAAAGAAAGAAAGAAAGAAAGAAAGAAAGAAAGAAAGAAAGAAAGAAAGAAAGAAAGAAAGAAAGAAAGAAAGAAAGAAAGAAAGAAAGAAAGAAAGAAAGAGAAAGAAAGAAAGAAAGAAAGAAAGAAAGAAAGAAAGAAAGAAAGAAAGAAAGAAAGAAAGAAAGAAAGAAAGAAAGAAAGAAAGAGAGAGAGAGAGAGAGAAAGAAAGAAAGAAAGAAAGAAAGAAAAGAAAGAAAGAAAGAAAGAAAGAAAGAAAGAAAGAAAGAAAGAAAGAAAGAAAGAAAGAAGAGAGAGAGAAGAGAGAGAAGAAAGAAAGAAAGAAAGAAGAAAAGAAAGAAAGAAAGAAAGAAAGAAAAGAAAGAAAGAAAGAAAGAAAGAAAGAAAGAAAGAAAGAAAGAAAGAGAGAAAGAAAGAAAGAGAGAGAGAGAAAGAAGGAAGGAAGGAAGGAAGGAAGGAAGGAAGGAAGGGAAGGAAGGAAGGAAGGAAGGAAGGAAGGAAGGAAGGAAGGAAGGAAGGAAGGAAGAGAAAGAAAGAAAGAGAAAAAGAAAGAAAGAAAGAGAGAGAGAGAAAGAAAGAAAGAAAGAAAGAAAGAAAGAAAGAAAGAAAGAAAGAAAGAAAAAAGAGAGAGAAAAAGAAAGAAAGAGAGAAAGAAGGAGGAAGGAAGGAAGGAAGGAAGGAAGGAAGGAAGGAAGGAAGGAAGGAAGGAAGGAAGGAAGGAAGGAAGGAAGGAAGAAGAAAGCATTTTTTGGAAAAAAATGGAACTTAATCTGTTGTCTAAGGATTTATATGTCTTGTATGAAGGAGGAGGGGGAGAGATTAAAAATAAGGATTGGGGGTTTACAGGCATAGGGAAGAGGAGGGGCAGGGCAAAAGAACAGCATGTGCAAAGAATCTTTCAGACTGTAAATCTCCGGCTCCTTCACCCTCACCCTCACCACTGATGCTTGGTCTTCTACCACTCCCCAGCTATTCTTGCTTCATCTCTACCTTGATTCCTGCTCTGTACATTGACATAACACTTCGTACATTGTTGTGGATTTACTTGAATGAAATGAAATACAAAAGTCGTGTGAATCTACTTGATTGAATTCTCAGCTTTGATTCTGTCTGGCCTAGAGGAAGCACCTTAACCACTCTGAATCTGATTTCACGTCTGTTAAGCACGAATGGTATGAACATCATTTTCCTTCAGTGTTGACATCTTCTTCCTCCCATCTTCCCTTTGTCCAGGGCTTAAAGGCCACACACACTTGGTTTTGGTGCTTGCATACTTGATTGTGGTGCTCAGCAGGGGTTACACACTTGATTGTGGGCAATCTAAACACTCCATCTTGGGAGGGGAGGGAAGGTGGAGACAGCTTTAAGAATGTTCACATTTTTTATGTATGTACGTTAGTTGTCTACAGATTGTGCCTAAATTTGTTTACTTCATCATATTTGGATTGCTATTAAACTTTTTGGGGCAAAGATATTGCAAAAGCTATAGAGTGACATTGACCTGACAAGTGACATCTTGGCATAATAAAATGTCAGAATAAGAGGCTCTAGACCTAGTTCTGTAGTAGAGGCATTGAGTTCACAACAATATACAGTCAAAAAATGTATTCATGAGAACATTCAAAACAACTTTTGAAGTCATAGAACTCCAGGGAAGATCAAAGTTCAAAATAGGCATGACAAAATACGTAAGAAAATTTGTCTCAATTCTACCATACATATTTTTAAAATAAATAAGATGAAGCATTTTAGCTAATTTAACAATTCATCATATACAAACTTCGACCATGAGTGTGGAAAGGTCGGATTGCAGCTGAATCTCAAAAAGACGATGTTCATGAAAAACAAACTGATCCCTGAAGCTCCATTTGCTCTCAATGGAATGAACATCTCCAAATGCAGCAGCTATGTGTACCTGGGTCGAGAAATCAACATGAGGAACGACTTGGTGCCAGAACTGCACAGGAGGAAGAGAGCAGCGTGGAATGCATTCAAGAGCATCGAAGAGGTGGTTAAGAGAACGAAGACTCCGGGCACATCTTTTCGATTCCACCGTTCTTCCTGCACTAACATATGCCTCAGAGACCTGGGCCCTACGCAAACAGGATGAGAATGCTATTAGGGTATCCCCAAAGAGGAATCAAAAGAGCTATGCTAGGAATATCATGTCTCACTCAAGTGAGAGAAGGAATCCGGAGTTCTGACCTCCGTTGATGGTCAAAAATCAGGGATGCTATCTCGTTTGCCAAGGAATCAAAAATCAGATGGGCCAGTCATGTAATGCGATTCAAAGACGACCGCTGGACAAGAGCTGTTACCTACTGGATTCCACGGGACGTCAGAAGATCTCGTGGCCGCCCACCAACTAGATGGTCAGATTTCTTCGTCAAATCTCTGAATGAACTATTTAAGGCTCTTCCTGTTCCCGGAGCGAGCAGATATCATTGGGCTGCACTAGCTCGAGACAGGGACAAATGGAGACGTTACTGGCGCCCACTCGAGCAAATCGAAGCTCAGCAGGGCTGCAAGTGATACAAGTGATCATATACAAAGGAGCTCCGGTACAATTAGCAGTAGATTTGTCAGCTAGTTGAAGAAATTCTAGAAGAAATAGAATGATATACTATAAGGAAAAAAATCTTCCAACCAGTCACAAAATTATCCCTTAAAAAATGAAGGATAAATAAGAACTCCAAACAGACGAAACTTGAAGGGTTTCTCATCACTAGACATACTTTGATAAAAATTGCTAAAGGAAATCTTTCAAGTTGAAATAAAAGGATGCTAGATGCAACAAAAGCACATGAAAACACAAAACTTTCAGGTAAACATTCAGACAAACATAGAATATTAAAACACTCTAATGATTGGCCCAAATCACTTTAAATTCACGTATAGACTTTAAAAGAAAACACAAAAATATCTATAAGTATAAAATGATACTTGCTAACTTGTACAAATTATAAAAGGTGTAATTTGCGAAATTGACAGCATAAAATTGAGGGCAAGAAGGAATAGATTTTATACACAATTGAAGATTTCAATAGCCCACTTTCAATAATAGATAAGTCCACCAAGATAGAAGATCATTAAGGAAGCAGAGGACTTAAATAACATTAAATACCAGCTGGACTTAATAAGCACAAAACTCCACCGAATGACAGCAGAATATACATTCTTCTCAAATGTTCAGGAAACTTTCTCCACAACTAACTAGGGATAGATATAACTCATTGGCAGAACATCATTAGTCTTGCATGTTTGATGCCTTGGATTCAATCCCCAAAATCACAAAAAATTAATAAAATAAAACTAAGAATTTCCAGGATATATCATATATTAGACCAAAAAAAATGTTTTAACAAATTCAAGAAGATTGAAATCACATTGACTATCTTTTCTGAGTACAATGAAATATAACTAGAATCCAATAGTAGAAGAAAAGCTGAAAATCTATAAATATGTAGAAATAGAACAGTGTATATTATTTGGGGTTTGGTTTTGTTTGGGGCCACACTTGGTGATGCTCAAGGGATTATTTAACAACAGGGATTGAACCCCAAGCCACCCATAATCAAAGCATGTGCTCCATTCCATTGAGTACAGAACCAAACACACACACACACACACACACACACACAGAGCCCTAGATTTCTCTTCTCTCTTCTGTCTTCTCTCTCTCTCTCTTATTCTCTCTCTCTCCCTCCTTCCCTCCTACCCTCCCTCCCTTCCTCTCTGTCTCCCTCTCTCTCTCTTCCTCTCTCTCGTTATAATCAGTAGGGTCTGGCCAGGTCAGCTGACCAACCCCTACTCCTGGACCTGCAGGAATCTGCTGGAGAGGGTGAGACAGGGTAGGTAGTGTTATGGGGGCGTCTGGACACTTAAGGTGTCTTTCTGAGACATGAGAATAAAGGCCTCAGCACCTCAGTAAATGAGCTTTATATGCTAAGATCTTACCTCTCGACTTGAGGATAAGGGCTGCAAGGCAGCTCTGTCCCAAATACCAATTTAAAGATTACAGATTCCCAGCTGCAATCTGTGCTGAACACTCTGCTCTCTCCATACATACTGGGGTTTGTAGAGTGAACAGTTTCTCAGAAACTTCTTTTTCCCTTATGGGCATGAGATGACTGATAAAAGTGCTGAGTTCCACCTGGGGTGATTACCAAGTACAGAGCAGGGAGTAGCCTCCAGCATGCCAGTTGTGACAAAATTTAGGTAGCTTCAATAGTGTTAAAGTATGTGGTAATTATAAGTATGTGGTACTTATTTTATTGTATAAAATTACTATGTACCCTCACCACATGGTCCACCACTATCCCTGTGTCATCTCTAATAATTTACATATCACATGTATGTATGTATATATATATATATTTTTTTTTAAATTTTAAACGCCATGGTTTACAAAGTTGTTGCATATAGACCAGGTTTCAAATTCTTCTGGATGTTTACCCAGTAGTTGGGGTGCTGGATAATCTGATAATTCTATTTTTAATTTTTGAGGAAGTTCCACACTCTTTTCCATAATGATTTGTTTGCCATTCCAACAATAAGAGTTACAAGGTTTGAGGAAGTTTCATACTCTTTTCCACAGTGATGACTTTATCATTCCAAAAACAAGGGTTCCAGTTTGTCTATGTCCCCACCACTACTTGTTAGCGTGTGTTTATACATATACATATACATATACATATACATATACATATACATATACATATACATATACATGATACTGAGAGTTTCCTGCCCACATGGGAAAGAGCCTGGCAAGCTCCCTGTGGCATATTCATATGCCAAATACAGCAATAATGATGGGTCTCATTCCCCTGACCCTGAAGAGCCTTTAATGTGGCACCATTGGGAAGGACGAGTAAAGAGAGGCTGCTAAAATCTCAGGGATAGGATGAATGGAGACATTACTGGGCCCGCTTGAGCAAATCGATGATCAACGGGATGACAGTGATACAGTGATACAGTGATATACATATATATATAGCTAAGGATCACCCTTACAGGTATGAAGTGTTAGTATTATCTTTTGGTTTTGATTTGTATTTCCCTGATGATTAATGATGTTCAGTATACATGTTATCCACGTGTACATTTTCTTTGGAAAAATATTTCCAAAGTCATGTATGTGTGTGTATTTTTTCTAACTACAAATGTTTTTATTTCGGGAAGGGTACATGAGTACTGTATGTGTAGGGTCTTAGAATGCACAGATATGTCATGATTTCCTTAATGAAAGTGATAAAGTTGGGAAGAGTGGTCCGGAAAGCAGAGGTTGGAGAGGAGAGCGAAGAAAGTGATGTCTTGCAGAAGACAGTGGAGGGTTGCTGAGGGCAAAGAGCAAGGTAGGTTAAAGTGCTGGGGACAGACCCCAGGTCTCCTGTGTGCAAATCATGCAGTCAGGCTCACTGAACTATCACTGACCCAGCACTTCCATGTACTGCCAAACTATTTGAAATAGCAAAGAGGTGGAAGCATCCCAAATATCCAAGAAAATGCAATCTACATAGCAATGAAATCTTATTCTGCCTTCACGAGGAAGAAAATTCTGGGGTCTGGAGAAGGCTTGGCAGCAAAACCTCCTAACTTGTGAGTCTGGGGACAGGGAGATCAAGGGTTCAGTCCCGGGTACCACACTGCAACTAATGGTCTAAGCACCCCAACCTGGCGACCTCTGGACATCACCACAACAAAAGGGAAAGGAAGGGACATATTTCTTAAGGAAGATATTGTGCATGGTGCAGCATGAATTACACTTGCAGACATTTTTCTGGGTAAAGTGATCTGCTGCTGAAGATGAGATCACATATAGCTCTGCTTACACATGGAAATCAGTAATAAAGTCCTACCGCCAGAAGGAATACTGGTTGCGAGGGGCTGGAGGGAGGGTAAAGGGGCAGATGTTCTTTGGCAGATAGAGAGTTCAGTCTTAAGGGATGAATACATTTGAAAGATTCATTGCAAACAATGTGTGTGTTATTAATCCCACTTGACTATATATTGGGATGTGGCTCGGGATGATAAATTTTTGTTGTGATTATTTTACCACGATGAAAAGTAATATTGCACAAAATGATGTGGACTTTCCTTTAAGCCACATCACAGACTTCTGGTGTCACTTTGCTCTGATCTTGGTGATTCATTGGCTATCTTGTTTGATAACCAAGTGAGTTAATGCTTACGAACAACAGCACAGCAGCAGCCAAACATTCTATAAGGCCAGCAGTTACAACGCTGATGACTGTTTGGAAGGATCTTCCCTGAGTAAAGTTCCTGATTTCTTTCTCTTTATGACAGTGATAAAGGCCTCTTGGCAGGCCTTGCCCATAATCTTGCAACTGGACTCTTAGTCCGTAGGTTTCAGCCTTCTCAAATCTTCACAGAGACTCTGGGTCATTCTGGTAACAAGATGACAGAATATTCCCAGAATCACCATCTCCGTTATCTTTCGAGTTAGTCTGACCATGTCCCTGAGGGAATCCCTGGTCTGGCACAGGCTCTCAGTTACCTGGATGCTGACTACATGTTTATCCGAAGCAATCCATCTCCTTAGCCGTCTGCATTTACAATCAAAGGCTTCACTGGGGCTGGAAGAGAAAATGCCTTCATTCCCTCATTCAGCAAACATATATCAAGAACCAGCTGGGCGCTCGTTCTCCAAAAAAATAAAAGAGCATCTAGTCTAGTGAGGGTGACAGATGTCTAACCGGGCTCTTCCCAGATGTCTAACCGGGCTCTTCCCTAGAGCGTAAGTCCTGAAGCAGCACTTTGTGCCAGAGACTGGGGCTTGGGGGGAGGGTTGGCGTGGGTCAGGGGGTGGGGGGTGGGGGCACAAAAGGGCTCTTATCAAGATGCATCAGACACCTGTGCTAGTCTGGCACAGTGTTAGCCCTTGTGGCACCTCTTCTTTTTCTGTTCTTTAGTTTGCAACACTGCAGACTGAACCCAGGACCTCGCTGAGCTGCATCCTCAGCCCTCTGGGGGCTCTTTCTACCCCCCATTTAACTGGATAGCCCTGACCAAGGAACAGCAAGAGACAACGAAGTAGATGAGCAGGGAAATTGCTCAAAGGGCAGGACTGCATGATCTGCATGTGTGAGACCCCGTCCTTTCCCCTGTTGCCAGTCCTTACTACATATCTGCACCCCAGCACCGCTGAAACCAAACAGCGTTGCATCACTTCAGAGCATGGAGGTGTTCGAGTTGAGCAGTACCAAAAGTCACCTCTGGATCCCCAGAGCACAGCTTGAGGGTTGCAAAGGGAGCATTGCCCTCCCTGTCCCCACAAAAAAAAATGCTTCTCAACAAGGTGGAGAAGTGAATGTAGGTGCCACAAGCAAGTGGCAGGGAGGAAGAACACAGTGCCTCAAGTCAGAGCAATACCTCATGACTCAGTTCATGAGGTCACTCTGGGTTTGTTTTATTTCCTAAGGTGAGATGCTAACGGTGCCCTCCAGTGACTGAGAGTTTATGTGTGGTACTATGATCAAGGTAGCTCACTGCCAATGGCAACTGAGCTGTTTCTATTATTTCTGTCTAGGCCTAGCTGTTCACCTGAGTTGCAGTAATTTAAAATAATAAGGCTCTGGCTCCTTAGAAAATGCAGAAAACAGGATCAGAGGGCTGTAGCAGCGATAGTACAGCAGGGAGGGTGTTTGCCTTGCATGCGACTGACCCGAGTTTCATCCCCCTGGCACCTCAGATGGTCCCCCGAGCCAGCCAGGAATGATCCCTGAGTGCAGAGCCATGAGTAAGCCCTGAGCATCACTAGATGTGGTTCAAAAGACAAAACAAATAATTAACTTAACTTAATGCCAGGACCCAGCACCTACAGAGAGA
The DNA here is from genome assembly GCF_027595985.1 of Sorex araneus. Taxonomy (NCBI): domain Eukaryota; kingdom Metazoa; phylum Chordata; class Mammalia; order Eulipotyphla; family Soricidae; genus Sorex; species Sorex araneus. The sequence goes on from NC_073306.1 coordinate 75,257,521, forward strand.
ACCGTGGCCCCCTCCCTCCCAAGAAGCAGAACAGATTATTTCTCCTCTCTGCCTCATGCATCATTAGAGTCTTTCTAAACCTTAACCCCTGTGGTCAAAGACAAAGTGCTCTACCCTGACGCAGATCCCTAAGCTTAGCTTAATGGCTTTATCTTTTTCTGGAGCTCTTATTTTCAAAAATATCCCTACCGCATGCCTTTCTGCTTCTGTCCACATTTCCTTGGGGTACTAACATTTTGCTCTGTCAAATTTTTCTTAAGATAAGTAGATATGCCGTAGAAACTGGACCTCTTGTAGTTATTTAATCATTCTGGTAATGAGATTTGATCAGAAAGAACTTGCCAGGCCATATTTTAAAATCAAGTCATAAATGTGAGGAGACACTTAAAATGATGGCAAGTCTCTCTTTGCCTAGATAGTGCTCCCGCGCTTTAGAAATATTACCGGAAATTTTGATAACTTGGACTTCATTAAAAATTTTTAGATACTGTTGAAAGAATGAAAAGAACAGGCAAAGATAGGAAATATTTGCATAGTGTGTGATAAAGGACTTATATCCAGAATATTTAAGTACTTTCAAAGCTCATAATAAGAAAACAGACCCATTTTTAAAATGGACAAGAGTGAACCAGAGACATTGTACAAGAGTTAGGCAATTGCCTTGCAGACGCTTGGTTTGATCCCTAGAACCCCTGACAGTCCCCTGAGCACTGCCAAGAATAACCCTGAGCACTGCTGGCATGGCCCAACATCTCAAAAGATCTGAATCCATACTTCACCAAAAATACATTCAAATGACAATCCCAAGAAAAGATACTTATTGTCATAAGATATTAAGAAAATGAGAATTGAAACTGCAGTATAATAGTGTAAGTGCATCTATTATAAAGCTAATTCTTTAAACATCAATTTTAAGTGAGGGTTTGGAAGAACTCGAACCCTTATACATTATTGGTGGGCTCATAAGATAGTTCAACATCAGAAAGAAATTTGGCTGTTTCTTTACTAGTTCAATACGCCACACCATATGACACAGCCCCTTCAATTGAAGTATTTATACAAAAGACATAAAGGCACAAGTTCATACCAAAAGTTGTGTACACATGTTCGTCGAAGCTTTACTATTAATCATCCAGAACTGGAAAAAATTCAAATGTCCATCAGTAGGTAAACAGGCAGATGATAGCATATTGCAAAAGTAGAATACCACCTAACAATGAAAAGAATTTTCCACGGATAGATGTATCCCCCAAACATGGATCAGCTCAATGACAGCCGCCAGACATAAAAAGCGTATATGATGTACGACTGCACTCACATAAGACTCTCGGAAATCCAAACTAATCTTCAGTGACAGAAAACAGATGTGGTCGCCCGGGGCTGGGTAAGGGGGAGAGTGGATAGAACAGGCCTTGGAAAGGAAGGGATACCAAGAGACAGGAAGAAGCTTTGCAAGGTGATGGTCCTGACTGTGGCAGTGAATTTACACAAGTATGTTCATGTATCAAAACATATCAGAGGGACACTGTAATCATTCACGGTTCAATGTATGTCAACTATGCTTCAACAAAACTGTTTTATAGAAATAAAAAGTGAGGCTGGAGTGGTAGTACCGCAGGTAGGGAGTTTGCCTCTCACGCTTCTGACCCGGGTTCTATTCCCAGCATCCCATGTGGTTCCCCGAGCACTGCCAGGAGTACTTCCTGAGTGCAGAGCCAGGAGTAACCCCTGAGTATTGCCAGGTGTGACCCCCAAAAAAGCAAAATAAAAATAAAATAATAATAATAATAATAATAATAATAATAATAATAATAATGATAAGTAACCGAGGACTAAAACGATTTCTATTGAAAACTGGGCTTCACTGTGAATTCTCTCACACTCAACCTTTGTTCTCATGGATAATTTACTATGCATCAGAAGTAGAAATCACCCCCTGGCATTTTTTTCTCTTCTCATATTACTGGTATCGCCTCAGTAGTTAGTAGCCAGAGTTCTGAGGATCCACTCCCACCCACAGAATACATCTCAACAGCTGCCAGTGGGCGGAGGCCATCCAGGGCTCTCTGCAACTGCTCCGACAGCTGAGTGAGGGAAGTTGGGGGTGGGGAGAGTGGCTCACACCTGCCACAGGATGCCTGACCCAAATCCAGTCCCTGACATGGCATGAGGTCGCCATGATTAATGCAACATAATAAGGAGGTAATTCACCCCGTCACTGGGGGAATGGGAGATTACTGAAATAGCATTATAGATCAACATCTTTATGTACTACACTATATTCACTACAAGGCTACTTCCATCCTTTATCGTACAATTGACCTCTTTTACTCAAGTTCCCACCCCAACCCCCCTTCCCTTTTGATGGCATTTCAGCCCGGTCTCTCTTTCTCTCTCTCCTATTGACCTCCTAAACTTCATAACCTTTGAGGGAGACTGTTCTATTTATCTGTCTGCCTCTGTCTGCAGCTTACTTACAGACAAGGGCTGGTGAGTAAGTCCTTCCTTACTTCCTTAAGGCCAGAGAAAGAGGATCTTTGACCCCTGTTTCTAAGCACAGTAAACAAAGGCCTTCTTGGCTGCCAGTAAACTCAAAGTGCTCATTAAGCAAGAAGTGTTCTGGCCGTGGTTGGAATGACATCATGCTTCCTACTGGAATCCAACTACAGATAAAAATCAGGTCATTCCGTTTACAAAGAGAGAATGAGCCCTTCTGCTACCAGCATCAGGGTTGCTAGTTTCGCCGAGATCAAGGAAGAAAAGACCCTATTGGAACTCCAACTTTGAGAAGGCCCCTTAAACTACCTATCCTGAATTCCTGATACTCTGGAAGGTTTTCCACTCCAGATCACCGAGTGTCAGAGAGCACTTATCTTCTCCGGGTTTTCAAACCGAGCATTTAACTTAGAGTTGCAGTGGGCAAGCAGGTCTGACTAGCTGGTAACAAGATGACCCTTCAGAGTTCTAACACAACTAGTAAATGGAAGAAACGGATTGTCTTCCTTTTTGGCACCAGTGCATACAATTTGGCATGGGGAAAGACTTTTTAAAGAAGCCCATTCAGCATCTTTTAATATAAAACAAAACAAAACAAAACAAAAGTACTATTTTCGGAGGGTGTTGATCTATATTCCATGGGAATTCGCAAGATGAGAGGCATAAACGGGGAAACATTATGGGCTAGTTACAACAATAGCCAGATATATACATACATACATATATATATATTTAAATCTAAACTAAATCTGGTATAAAGAATCTTTTTCCAAATATCCTTTGCCACTTAGGAAAATCTGTAAACAACACCTCAACCCAGTGTTCAGACTAAAATTTACAGATGATTTTACCCAAACTAGTAGTCTACTTAATAAAAATAAAAGATAAAACCCCTACAAGATGAAAATTTTTAAATAGTCTATTATATTTTCCCAAAAGGGGAGAGAGAGAGAGAGAGAGAGAGAGAGAGAGAGAGAGAGAGAGAGGAGGGAGAAAGACAGAAAAAGAGAGAGAAGAAAAGTGTCTGCCACAGTAGGGAAAGTGAGTGGTCAGAAGGGACACTGGGGATATCGGTGGTGGGATACATTGTTGAAGGGATGGGTGTTGGAACATTATATAACTGAAACCCAATCATGAACCACCTTGTAACCATGTATCTCATGGTGATTTTTAAAACATATACATTTTTAAAAATTTATAGTCTATTATGCATTCTATACTACACTAAAATGCATTATGAGGATACATTCAAAACATATTTGGCTGCGGATAAGTAGAATAAATTGTACGTATGTATGCATTCATTTATTAATTGTATATGTATTTATTTACTGCCGTGGCCGTACTCAGAGTCTTCTCCTAACTTAATGCTCAGTGGTCACTCTTGGCAGTGAGCGAGGGACCACAGTGTCAGGGATCAAACCTGGCCTCCTATACACAAAACCTGTGTTCAGTCTGTTGAGCAATCTCTCTGGCCCAAAAATATTATTTTTAAACATACTATGAGCACATGCATCTCATAATTTACTGATTTAGCAATAAGACTTTTATATTCACTACCCTGCACATTACTTACAGAAGACCTTAACATTCTCCAGTGGTCTAGCACTTATTAAAAAGAACAACAGACAGTGTTGCTGTAGAGAAAAGGGGACCCTCATTCACTATTCGTGGGAAAGTGTTGACTGGCTCAGCCTTTTGGAAAGACAATACAAATACTCCTCAAAAAATTGGGAACTGAGTTTTGGAAGACAATATGAATATTCCTCAAAATCTAGGAATTGGACCAGCAATTCCACTCCTGGAAATATACCCCAAGTGCCCAAAAATATAATGCAGAAAAGATATCTGTCCTCCTATGTCCACTGTAGCACTATTCACAATAGCAAAAATCTGGAAACACTCAAGTGCCCTAGAACAGATGATTGGATAAATAACACTGTAGAACTGTCGTCCTGTTGTTCATCAATTTGCTCGAGTGGGCACCAGTAACACCTCCATTGTGAAACTTGTTGTTACTGTTTTTGGCATATCAAATATGCCATGGGTAGCTTGCTAGGCTCTGCAGTGCAGGCAGGATACTCTCGGTAGCTTGCCGGGCTCTCTGAGAGGGACTGAGGAATCGAACCCGGATCGGCTGCGCGCAAGGCAAACGCCCTACCTGCTGTGCTAGAATGCACAGTAGAATACCACTCGATCATAAAAAAGACCAAGTCATGCAGTTTGCTGCTACATGTATGGAACCGAAGACTATCATGTTGAATGAAATGAGGGAGAGGGAGAGGGACAGACACAAAATGATCTCACTCATATGCTGAGTAAAAAAACACATAGAAGAGTGTTGGGGTCTTCTCCAGGCTCTGTTCAGCATGCTCACTCGTCCGGCAAGGGGCTGCAGCTCAAGGTCCTGAGGACAGGGCCGAGCTTCCCTCCAGCGAAGGGGAGGGGTCCGAAGGAAAGGAGCAAATCTTGCCACCGCCTCCTCCAAGGAAAGAGAAAAAAAGCACATGAGCATGGTGGGGGTCTGGGGAAGCAGAATCCACTTTATTGAGAGACATCAAGCCTTTATATAGTTGAGGAGGGTGGTGGGAGTATGCAACTGATCAGTACACGGGATGATCAGAACAAACATGTTTTCTATAGATAGGATCACACCTTCACTGCACATTTGCCAGAAACCTCCTGTCCCCAGATAACATTGAACTGTGATATGCATTGCAGCAGCCTTCCCTACAAAGTGGACCAAAAGGTGTTACTCTCCCAACCATCTGCCTGCTGAACCCAGGGATTAGGGTTACACTTCAAAGCGGACCTGAAAGGGTTTTTTTCCCAACAGGAGAGGAATAAGTCATGCCCAAGGACAACGGAAACAAAGAGCAGGAGAACTGGTCCTTAATAGGAAGCTTGCCAGCTGGGAGGGCAGGAGGGGTTGGGGTAGGTCAGGGAAGGGACAATGGCAGAGGGAAGGGATCACTCTGGTTCCAGGACAAGGTGTCGAATGGAAGTGAAGTGATATGCACGATATACTGTCAGTAACAGTATTGGAAACCACAGTGCCTAAGAAGGAAAACAAACAAACAAAAAAAGCACCTGCTCCTGCCACAGAGGCAGGCTAAGGGTTGGGAGAGAAACCAGGACATGGGTGGGGGACGTGGACACTGGTGTAAAGATTGGTGTTGGAACACCGTATGCCTGAAGTTAAATCATAAATAGCTTTATGAAGTTAATAATTAGTTAATTTCATAAATAGTTAACTTTGAAATCCATGATGATTCAATAAAATATTACGGGGCTGGAGCGATAGCACAGCGGGTAGGGCATTTGCCTTGCACACGGCCGACCCAGGTTCGATTCCCAGCATCCCATATTGTCCTCTGAGCACCACCAGGGGTGATTCCTGAATGCAGAGCCAGGAGTAACCCCTGTGCATCACCGGGTGTGACCCAAAAAGCAAAAAGTGAAAAGAAATTCTCCAGCTGTTCAGTATAATGGCTCTAAATGTGGAAATAAGTTTAGAGGGTATTGGGTGGGGCCAGAGTGATAGTTCAGGAAGGGGAGGGCATTTGTCTGGCATGTGGCCAACCCAGGCTCCATCTGCAGCGTCCCATATGGTCTCCTGAGCACTGCCAGGAGTAGTTCCTAAGTGCAGAGTAAGTAGTAACCCCTGAGCATCACTGAGTGTGACCCAAAAGCCAAAAAAAGAGAGGGTATTGGGTGACTTTTTAAAAAATCATTTTAGGGCTGGAGTGATAGCACAACAAGTAGGGTGTTTGCCTTGCATACTGCCGATCCAGGTTTGATTCCCCTGCCTCTCTTGGAGAGCCTGACCAGCTACCGAGAGTATCTCACCCGCACCACAGAGCCTGGCAAGCTACCTGGGGTGTATTCGATATGCCAAAATGGTAACAACAAGTCTCATAATGGAGACATTACTGGTGCCCGCTCAAGCAAACCCGATGAACAGGACAACAATGCTACAGTGCTACAGGGCATTTTCCAGTAAGTTTGTTTGGTGATAACATTATCTGAGTTACTATTGCCAGTGGATTAAGGGTTCAGACCTATATACAACTATAAAGTCAGAGTTTTTCTCTGTACAAAACTGATGTTGGTGCCAGGGAGATGGTTCAAAGGGCTGGAGCACATGCTTTGCATGTGGGGAGCCCAGGTTTGATCCCCAACACCACATAGTCCTCTGAGCACCACACCAGGAGTAACCCTCAGTAACACTGAGTGTGGCAAAAAAAAAAAAAAACACCACTGAATCAGTGGCTCTCTGGCAGTACACCAAGTTAGGAACAGCCCCCAAGCACTGGCTGTTATAGTCCCCAAACCAAAATTACGAGAACCTGCTATAGTGATACTTATTCCTCTAAGTATTCGTATAGCTCAAAGGTATTTTTACTCCTAATTTAGCGATGCAGGCCTTCACCCATTCAAGGCATGTGCCTCACAGCCCCGTTCTAATTTAGCAATCTTATGTGACCATTCCTTTTTCTACTTCCTGCATACATTGAATCGACTTTGTTATTCTGTCAGCTCCCTCACAAAACCTTATCTTATGCTCTCTATTGCTTGAGAATTGTCTTAACAATTTGAAGTTCTCTTAACAATTTGAAATCTATGCTAAGCAATACATCCAGTACTGAACAGAATTTGAAATAGAAGTGATCTCATTTTTTAACAAATGGACATATCACAGTTTGGGTTCCCAGAAGTAAACTTAGACAGCCAAGGATTGTAATACAGAAGCTTATTTGGGAGGTGCAGGGATGACCGGAAAGGAATAAAGGAGGCAACACAGAAAAACAGAGAAAAAGGGTTTCAGAACAGGCCACCCTAAGCACGCCACTTTGTGATAATCTCTGTGTGTGATTTTTAGTTAAAGAGAATCAGGACTGTGTAGTCTTAGGAGATGCCAGTTTTTTTTTACTTCATAAAAGAAAGCGTGAGTTCCCTCACTGGTGGGGGAAATCTAAATGTATAAAGGAAATTTCCATTAGAAAAGGTTCTTAGGTCAGAAAAAGAGCTACTACCAGAGAAAACTTTTTTCACCTGAGAGTTACCTGCACAGTAAGAAAATCTTTACTTGTCATACATTTTTCCCCTCTCACTTTGCCACACCCCTATTCAGTTTTTTAGCTCAGGATAAAGCTCAATGTTCTGGCCCCCTGGAAAACTCCCATGCAAGCATATGTAATGCATTTTTTTCCTTCTTCTTAATCTATGTCAGTCAGTTGTTACTGTTTTGATTTATCACCAGGTCTTCTAAAACTAGACCTAGGTGGGTAAAGAAGAAGGTCTGGGGAAACACACGTGGTCTTTTTATAGTGAATGTTTAATCTGTCCTGATTACTACAAAATCAGACGTGACAATATTCTCATATCTTATATCAGTTTAAATTCTCCAGCACATCTTGATTACTAAGTGACAACTTTTCTCCATCTCTAAAAACATTCAGAAACTTCTCCTGAAAAGCTAAAGAAATTCTGGTAGTTGAAAATCTGGCAAGGGCTGAAATAACAGGGGCCTAGCAATGGAGCTAGGATCTGGAGAACAATTTATTTTTATTTTTTAAAAGTCTTCCAACTTATTAGGAAATAATGTCATCCTCAAGGTTATAAAGTATAAGTTAAAAGCACCAACTTCCTCCTAACACAAAGGAGCACTTTATTTTTCTATGGCAAAAATCCTGATTGGAATCTTCTCATCAAAGAAATTTTGTTCAAAATTAGTCAAATTCATAGTTTTTACAGCACAATTCTGCTGATTTGGTAAAAGAAGCATCTATTTCCAGACTGCTGAGGATTCTCATGTAGCACATTTGCCATCAGAAATAAATTTAACTGAATAAGATACTAAATGATTTTTTTTGAAACCTGAATGGAAATTTCCAGTCACATACTTCATTTCAGATTCTTAAAAGTTATATTAAACTTTTCATAATTAAACAAAGACCTCTTTACAATGTGTTATCCTAAATTACTCTTCTAAATTATTTATTTGGTATGCCTTAAAAAATAAGAATGAAGGAATATTGGTATCTTAGTAGTTGACATAGTGTGGTAACTTTGTCTTTCTAAGACATATAAACATTTACACTTTGTTTTTAAAATAGAAAACTTTATTATAGAGCATCATTTATAATTTAAAATGTGATTAATAAATAACTTTTAAGACAAGTTAATAGCATTATCTTAAAAGAAGACTTAGAGGGACTGGAGTGATAGCACAGCGGGTAGGGTGTTTGCCTTGCACGCGGCCGACCCAGGTTCAATTCCCAGCATCCCATATGGTTCCCTGAGCGCCGCCAGGAGTGATTCCTGAGTTCAGAGCCAGGAGTCAGCCCTGAGCATCGCTGGGTGTGACCCAAAAAGCCAAAAAGCCAAAAAAAAAAAAAAAAAGACTTACAGGAGCTGCAGTGAAGGTACGTAGGTAGGGCACTTTCCTGGCAAGTGGCTGACCCGGGTTTAACCCCTGGCATCTCATATAGTTCCCCAAGCTCCAAGAGGAGGGTTTCCTGAGTGCAGAGCCACAAATAGTCCCTGAGCATCGCTGGGTATTGATCCAAAACAACCCTCCCTCCCCTAAACACACACACACCTACACACACACACACACACACACACACACACGATTTAGAGATAGAAAAAAAATACAGGTGTGCAGGATGCTGCAACAATCCAAGGAGTAGTAGTAGCACTGGGGGCACATTCTATTTGTTCTCTTCAATAAGATTTTTGGGGAAGGGGTGCTGAACAATTATTTTTCTGAAAAGGAGTCAATGAGGGGCTGGAAGGATAGCACAGCAGGTAGGGATCTTGCACACAGCTGACCCAGGCTCATCCCAGTGCCCTATATAGTCCCCAGAGCCCACCAGCAGTGATTTATGAGCACAGAACCAGGAATAAGCCCTTAGCAACTTCTGGTGTGGCACAAAAACAAACAAAAAAAAAGTCAGCAAGCCAAATAAGTTTGGAGACCTGTGATATGGTTCAAAGACCATTCATCGAATACATCACTGGAAAATAAAACTTCTTGACAATTCTTTCCAAATTACAAGGGCAAACACATTATTCCATCCTGTCCTACTCTCCTTACACTTAAAAACCCTCAACATATGAATACACATATACACACACATAAACTCCAGTCCTGGAACAGAGCTAATACCAGTTATGGAGTTATGGCACTTGCCTTGCATGGAGCAGACCCCAGTTCAATCCCTGAAACTGTGTATGATCCCTGAGTACCACCAACGGTCAGTCGTGAGCATAGAGCAGCAATAAACCTAAGCATAGCCAGCCCTCAACTCTCCCCTTCACCCTCCACCTCCCACCACACACACATACACACACACACACACACACACACAAACACACACATACACACAAACATGATCCAGCCCTTTCCTCCCAAGCCTCACAGAGACTCCTGGAAAATAATTTTTGCCAAAGAGACCAAAGGAGAAGGCGTTTTATACCATCCATCCTCCTCCCCAATCTCTTCCTCCTCTGTACGAGGCCCACACAGTAACTCCTCTCTGTTCGGAGTTACAAAGCTAAAATTCAAAGGCTGCAGACACTCACAAATGATGATGGGCAAAAGCCCTTTGATCCATCTTTCTGTGGTGCCTACTTGCAGTCAGAATTTACCGCCTCTTCCTCTCTTATAGGACCATTGATTACAAAAACCAAAGGATATATCTGAAGCAGAGGTAGCGGTTTCAGTGTATCTCACTTCTGTGATGCTATCATTCAACAAACGTCTTAATACAAATCAGGCACTGTACTAATGTTGATCTTAAGATCAACACAACTTTTTCCTGCCTTTTCACTACTGATACCTCATGCCAGCTCCCATCACTCACTCACCTAATTACGGGTCTTGCCCATTCCCAATACATTCTCCTACCATTGCAAGAATTCGTTTTCCAACAAGAACATTTGATGGTGTCCCTCTGTTCTCTTTGAAAATCTCCAATGCTTTCCCTCCACACTCAGTAAAAATCCAAACACATGTAAGATGTAGATGACTCTATAATCTAACATCTCCCTATTTTTTCAGGTTTATCTTTTGCCACTGGACTCCCTGAAATTCTCTGGACATGCCAGGTTTTTCCTGTTTTAGGAAAACCCTTATTCCTTCTACACCATCTCCTTCCCATCTCCTCCTTCCCACCATCTTCTTCTCCTTCCTTCTCTTTATCTCCTTCCTTCTCCTTCATCAGAATCCTACCCTAGCCAGGACAGCCTCTCAGAAGCCTCTCTAGCTCAGACTGGGTTAGATTTCTGTAATCTAACTGGTTAGATTACTGTAATTCAAACATTCATAGCATCTAATCAGCACATGGGCCTTGCTTTCTTCTCTAAGAACTGACATCCTTGTGCCCACATCCCCATACTCCATAAATTTAAGTCAGTGGCTCCTAAAAGCTCTGTTTTCACCAATTAGACTGGGATTGAACCCATGGATCAATAAAATTCTTTCCCAGGAATTTGGAGTAAGAACTAGAGAGTCACACAGAGCCTTTCGATAAGTCATAAACATATCAACTCAGGAGCACTTCGAGGACTGGTCTGATATTTCAGTGGGATGATTAAGCGGAGGCTAGTCTGTGGAGAGAAAAAAGATACATGCAGACTCTGTGCCAAGAAAAAGTTCTTTAGGGGCTCACAAAGGTTTCCTGAACCTTGTTTCCAGAAGCATTCTACCAATATTTCTACGTTCTTATATAACCTCTTTTGTTTCAGAAAGAAATTATTTCAGTTTTGTTCCTTATAACCAGCATGTGTTAATGAATCCAAAACAAAAACAAAGAAAAAAAGTGAATTCTTGAGCTGGCAAGATTGTACAGGTAGTAAGGCTTCTGCCTTGCACAAGACTAACACAGTTTCAATCTCAGCACCACATTGGTCCCCCGCCTCCCCCTCAAACCATCCAGAGTGATCCCTGAGCAGAGAGCCAGGAGTAAAACCTAAACATCACCAAGTGTGTCCCCACCACCAGCAGGAAAGAATGGTCTGACCTCAGATAAGGGTTGACAAACTCAGCAAAGTCACTAAGGACTTGTCTTTCCTTCCCATGTCTGCCTTAGGACATGGGAAGAAATTCTTTTGCTTTTGCTTTTTTTTTCTCTAATCAACACTCTCCACCTGTTTACCCACTCCCATCCTTCTTCCCCTCTGGTAACCAACATTCTCAGCCTACTCTCTTGTTTGGTTGTTTTCTTTGTTCATTTACTTCCTTTCTTAATCTTTCCAACATCAGTGAGATCCAAGATACTTGAATTTCTCCACCTGATGTATTACACTCAGTATAATACCCTCAAGGTTCATCCATGTTGTTGCAAAAAGTAGCAAGTCTTCCTCTTATTGCTGTAATTAAGAAATATTTCATGGTGTATACATACCACATCTTCGCTCCTCTCTCATTTTTTGAGGGACATTTAGATAGTTTCCATATCTTAGCTACTGTAAGCAGTGCTGCAATGAGTATAGGGGTGCATATATATCTTGGAATTAGTATTGGTGTATTGTCTGGACAAATACCCAGAAGTGGTGTTGCGGGATCATATGGTAGTTCTATTTTTAATTTATTATTATTATTATTTTGCTTTTTGGGTCACATCCGGTGGTGCTCAGGGGACCATATGGGATGCTGGGGATCGAACACAGGTTGGCTGTGTGCAAGACACATGCCCTACCTCTGTACTATAGCTCCAGCCCCTATTTTTAATTTTTTGAGAAATTACCATACTGCTTTCTATAGTGGCTATATATGGGGCATGGGAGTTGTGTGTATTTGTGTGGTGTGTGGGTATAAGAGAAAGATGAGATCCCTGGTTTAACCCACGTCACCCAGAGGGTGAGCACCTGCAATCATACAGGGAATCCAAACCCAAAGAGGTTCTGAACAGGGAAAGCAAGCTTGGGTCAGCAGCACCTTCCTCCACGGCTGCTCTCCAGACCTCAGGACCCTCAGAATCAGGAGGGAGTCTAATATTTCCCCAGTACCTTTACCCTTTTCTTGGTCAAAAACCACAGGATCCATTCTTTTTTCTAATTAGGGAGGGTGTCATACCCAGCACCTTGGGATGATTTCCAGGAAAGGACAGGGCCTCTCCAAGGCGAAGCACATGCTCCAGTGCTTTGAGCTAGATCCCTGCTCCCCTGCTGAGTTTTGATAATTTGGTTCTCTAGAACACAGGCTGGAGCGATAGCACAGCAGGTAGAGCATATGCCTTGTACGTGGCAGACCCGGGTTCGATTCCTCCATTCCTCTCGGAGAGCCTGACAAGCTACCGAGGGTATCCCGCCCACACAGCAGAACCTGGCAAGCTACCCGTGGCATATTCGATATGCCAAAAACAATAACAACAAGTCTCACAATGGAGATGTTACTGGTGCCCGCTTGAACAAATCAATGAATAACGGGATGACAGTGATACAGTGCTACAGAATATGGTTATCTGGGCTAGGGAGGTGACTCCACGGGCCACACACTCTGGATGCAGGAGACCTGGGAACCACGGCAGCGCCAGCACTGCCCAACCACAGCCCAAAATGGCGTGAAGCACCTCTGCAAACCAAATATATATATATATATCAGCTGGGGAGATAGTGCCGTGGTCAGAAGCACATGAAAAACCTAGGACCAGAGTTCAACCCCCAAGGCCACGTCTCCCCACCCCCAGCACTGGTGTGTATAGCCCTAGGAGCTCCAAGCACGTTGGGGTGACCTTGGGCATCTGGGATCCACAGGTTCCAAGCACTGAACTACCTGCCTAGTAAGCTAAGTATCAACAGGAGTGGCCCCAGCCCAAAGTGAACAGACATTGATGACCCGAATCTATACTTTGGGCGTACATCCACCCCCTCACTGAAGTTCATTTCAAACAAAAGCCTCATCTCTCTTCTCCATAACAGCCTTTCCACAGCTGCACGCAGTTGTTCGTCCCATTTTCGTTCAGCTGTTCCAGGATTTCTACTGCTTCCCCACCTGCTTGCTTGGCTCACAAGCCCTCTGAAGCCTTAACTTTGGGGCACTGGGGCCTCCGGCAAGATGAGTGTCCTCTGTCCTCTCCACAGCTGTGAGGAGGTGGGGAACAAGCTTATGGCCACTGTCGCCAGGCCGGCCCTGAACTGGTGAAAACCTCGTGAAATATGTCAGGGCTGGTAAGTATCAGGCTTTTGGGAATGCATCTGTGGCTAATTTCCCCCCTCAAATTTCTTTTTTTGTTCTCTGGAGGAAAGGAGGGGGTGCATAATCCCAGCTCTCTCTTTAGTTGGTGCCCCGGAACAAACAGAAAAGCCAGTTGTCTCCGAGAGTCTTCTGCGGAAAGAACCCCATCGGTGGATACAAGTCATTTGTGAAGGGCATGAGCGTAAACACTCATTACTTCGGTTCAAAAACCGTCTCGGTCCTCAGTTTGCTTCTTGGAACTATTCCCCTCCCTTTTCTTTGGCTGCAGTCAGAGTAAGACAGAAAAGGGAAAGTGTGTGTGTGTGTGTGTGTGTGTGTGTGTGTGCATGTGCGCGTGCACGTGCGTGTGTGTGCATGTGTGGTGTGCGCATGTGCGTGTGTGTGTGTGTGTGTGTGTATGTGTGTGTGAGCACTCAGGGCCAACCAGGGGAGTAGCACTGCAGGGACAGGACAGCTCTTGAGGGGGTTTGGGACCCGGTGACTTGCCAGTGAGATATGCTGTGTCTGCTGAGCTACATCTGGGTTCCAAAGCAGATAAGAAGGGTGGAGCTGGAGACAACAGAGGAGGTATATTTTGATGGAAAAAACCTCCAGTCCTTTGTTTTTAAAAATTTGAAACAACAGGGCCGGAGCAGTAGTGTAGTGTATATAGTACAGCAATTGTACACATAGGTAACCAGGGTTTGATCCCCGGTATCCCAAATGGTTACTCCAAACCAGACAGGAGTGACTCCTGAGCACAGAGCCAGGAGCAATTCCTAAGCACGACTAGCTGTGGCCCTCAAACAAAAATAAAGAAAATTTGAAACCAGGCTGGAGAGCGTTCAATGGGCTGAGCGCATACTTTGCATGCAGGTTCGATACCCAGCACTGCCAGGAGCAACCCCTGAGCACTCAGCTAGGAGTAGGTCCTGACCACAACTCAACCAATCGATTAAAACTAACTTGAGAGGTTCTAGTTTTAACACTGAGTGCCTAGGAGGCAGGGCTTCTTGAGTGTTCACCATCTGAGAAGCAAGAAATGATGTCTTCTCATCTGGTCAGGAGCATATTTTGCTAACGTGAGACTTTTGAAAGAGACTCAGAAGAATGTTCTTCCAGTTTGCTGATTAGGAGTCAGACACCAAATCACTCTCTCTGTAGAGGCTAGCAGGGTCCTTGTCCTCCAGAAGTGCTACTGCCCATTCTTAGGGCCCCTTCAGGTGATGAGTAGAGCATTGAAGGACTGGAAAGAAAGTACAGAGGTTGAGGCTCTTGCTGTGAACCCCAGTTTGATCCCTGGCACCATATATGTTCTCCTGAGCCCATCCAAAGTCACTCCTGAGCACCACTGGATATGGCCCAGGACCCCCCTGCCAAATATTGCGGCTCTAGGGACAACTAAGTGACAGAAATCCCTGCCTTGTAAGCGAGGCCTATTGCGTCCATGCACCCAGCTTCGCCTTATGATGCTGGTGTCTGCCATGCGCCACTGTAACAGCTAAAGAGCATGAGCCCCACAACCATGAGTGTGACCCAGGTCATCTCAACAGCAACCAAGAGAAGGAAAATGGGGACGTATTTGTAAAAGTGGGGAAAAGAGCGAATGGGTTTGGGGTCTGTTGATGACACCTTTCTCATTAATACATCCTGGCTTTGCTGTGACCCTTTTTCCCAGGGTCTTTGTGCTACATCCTAATATGCTTCTATTTCTCTCTATCCACTGAGTCATGTTTAGCACCTGAACTAAGTGTTCTAATTTTCTCTCCTCACAAAGCCTGAAACGTTCTCTGAAGGGAAGGAGCAGTGTTCCTGGCGCGCCCTCCCAGACCACGACTGGTGACCTCTCCACGCCCTCTGCCTCTTCCACCATGTTGGGGAGGTTTCACCTCATCTTTGTTTCACAGATGAGCCACATTTAAGTTGTTCACCCCAAATCCCAGAGTGAGGGGATCTAGAGGTAAGATTTTTATCAAAGTTTTGGACTACTCACTTCACTAACTAGCAGGAATGTGCTTGATTTGTTTAGTTTTTTGTGGTTTGTTTTTTTTTTTTTTTTTTTTTTTTTTTTGCTTTTTGGGTCACACCTGCAAATGCACAGGGGTTACTCCTGGCTCACGCACGCAGGAATTACTCCTGGCAGTGCTGAGGGGACCATAGGGAATGCTGGGAATCAAACCCGGGTTGGCCGCGTGCAAGGCAAATACCCTACCCACTGTGCTATCTCTCTGGTCCCTGCTTAGATTATTTACCACATGGTGGACTGGAGTGATAGCACAATGGGTGGGGCATTTGCCTTGCATGAGGCCAACCCAGGTTCGATTCCTCTGTCTCTCTTAGAGAGCCCGACAAGCTACTGAGAGTATCCTGCCTGCACGCAGAGCCTGACAAGCTACCTGTGGCATATTTGATATCCCAAAAACAGTAACAACAAGTCTCACAATGGAACTTACTGGTGCCCACTTGAGCAAATTGATGAACAACAGGACTACAGTTCTACAGTGCTACCACGTCTTAGGCATGGATCCGCAGTTGCTGTTTATTAGCATCCAGTTACCGTGATCATCTGTGTGTGTGTGTTACTAGAACTTAGAGAGCAGAAACTATAGGTCATGTGGGCTGGGAAGTGCGGGCTTGACCTCTCTGATCTTTATCTCTCAGATTCTGTTGTCCAATGACTAGTTGTAAAGAATCAGAAGCTCCTAAGTTTTTATCTTGCTCAAGGTCACAGCACTAACAAGAGGCCACACTAAGACTGACCAGCTGCTTCTAAGACCATGCTCTTTCCCACTGTGCAGTGCCACCCTCTTCCCACAGGTGGTGGTCCTCAGCCCCGCCCCTGCCCCAGACGAAAGACACCAAGAAAGGTCAAAGACAAAGCAAATCCCAACAAAGGAAAGAGGGTGACAGACAGCATATTTATGACTGAGGGAGTGTAAGAGAACATTCCCCATGTGTAAAATATAAAATTACTTTCTGAATATTAAGCCTTGTACAAATAGTTTTGTGACACCCAGTGATGGATAGAAAACACATTCGCATGGAGAACAGGCAACGAGCGAATAATCTGAATATTAAAAAGGCTTTTTTTCCCTGACAGCTCAGAATTGTTTTATAAATTTTTAAGAAATGTTAATAGATGTCTGACATGAACGGTTTAAGTCGAACTATTAAGTATTGTGAAATGAATTAAAGCTTTAAAAATGGCTCTACATACTTATGATAAAGCTGGTAAAGGTGGAATAGTGCATTGAGAAATTGGGGTTTTGGAAAAAGTTATCTCTACACACCCAGACACACCTTGACTGGGATGATGGGTCTGGAGGATGATGAAACCTAAGCCTGAAGAGAAGATTAATAGGAAATGCAGCCTGAACCACCAAAGAGCCACTATGATTTCTCAAAGGCAAGGGACCCCCAGTGCATCGCACTGGGCTACTGTACCCTCTTATTTCTCTTCCCCTGGCTCCTCAGCTTTCCCCTCTAGTACACTATCTGTTTAGACAATTCACTGCTTCTCACAGTGAATTGATGACTCCTTCATATATTTAAGTTACCAAAATTACCACCTTGTAAATGGAGTGCATTTAAAATCATAGTTCTCCACTGAGAAGTATTCATGAAGGTACGTACCCCATAATAACTCCATTCTCTAAAGAATATGTAATGAAGTGAGTTCGGGAAAAATGGTGCTTACACAAGGCATTCCTTTCAACTAGAGCAAACCCTATAAAATAGAAATACCAACCACACCAAGAACTTTATTCTATAATTTAGAATGAGCACGGGGAAGCTCTCGCTGTGATCTTAGGAAAACATCTTTGACTTTATCTTTGCAAGGAATATAAAGAATCATCTACAGCTCAAACTCATTGGAAGGAGGAAAAACTACAGATTAGCATTCAATGTCACTGGTTTTCTTTCCTCAAGTCACTGTTCTTCGTGGAGGTGAATTGAATCAAATACTTGGTGGAGAATGAATCTGAGGGTGTTAACAAGACTGATAGTCTTAAGGAATCTTTGGGAACTAGAATCTTTCGGATTAATTCTATGAAAATAAAAGACATAGTAAGATTGTTATTAAAACTCTCAAATTGATTATCTTCCTCTAAGTTGCTTTTTGAATACAGAATTTAACTTATTTTTGTTGTATAATTTAGCAATGTGTGGTCAATATTTATACTATGAAGTCATTTTTAAAAAGAGAAAAGAGAAAAACAGATTGGGTTTGAGATATCTCAATGGGCTGAATGAGTGCATATTTTGTATGGAGGAGACCCAGGTCTACTCCCCAACACCTCATAATTCACACCCCTCCAGCCCAACCAAGAGTGATACCCAAACATTAAGTCAGAGTTACCGTTGAGCACTACCAGGTGTGACCCCAAACCAAATAAATAAAAACAAAGATGCAGGGACAGAAATGTGCCTTAGTAGTGGAGAATGTGCCTCACCTGTGTGCCATACTAATTTCCATCTGTGGTACCACAAAAAAACTACCCTCCCCCCAAACCCACAAACAACTCTGGAGCCATAGTACAGCAGAAAAGGTATTTGCCTTACATGAAGCTGATCTGGGTTCAATCCCTGGCACCCAATATGGTTCCCCCAGGCACCGGCAGCCAAGGGTGATCCCTAAGCACAGAGCCAGGAGTGAAACTTGAGCACCGTCAAGTGTAGCAAAAAAAAAAAAAAAAAATGGTCCACAAAGATGAAGGTAAAGAGGCTGGATCAATAGCACAGCGGGTAGGGCGTTTGCCTTGCACGCGGCTGACCCGGGTTCGATTCCCAGCATCCTATATAGTTCCCTGAGCACCGCCAGGGATAATTCGTGAGTGCAGAGCCAGGAGTAACCCCTGTGCATTGCTGGGTATGATCCAAAAAGCAAAAAAAAAAAAAAAAAAAAAAACACAAAGATAAAGTAAGTTGTTGTGCCTTTTAAAATCAGATTTTTTTTCTCTCTCTCAAAGACAGTCTTTGATCACGGCATCTGGCCAAGACAGTCTTCCTGCTGTTCAAAATCCAGGAACATGGATGGGAGCAATCGTACAGCAAGTAGGGTACTTGCCCTGCATGCAGTTGACCCAGATTCAATCCCCGGTATCCCATATGGTCTTTTGAGCTCAGTCAAAAGTCATCTCAAAGCTCAGGCTAGGAGTGAGCTCTGAGCACCACCGGGTGTGGCCCCCAAATAAACAAATCCAGGAATAAGTCTAAGCTCCCTCCTCCATGACTTGGCGGCTCGGCTCGTGCCTTAGTCTTCTGACCTGGGTGCTGTGCACTTTCTTCAGTTTGCCGTGCAAATTGTTGGGCATGTGAAACCGTTTCTGCACTTGCTTTCACCAAGATGGCACCACTGCCTTTTAAACTCTGACTCTTTGCCAACCTCTTTGTTCAGGCAGAATTATCTCCACTCAGCACTCTTTCCTGGGCTGGTTTTCCTCTCATTCTGATCCCTCAGCTTGTCTGAGCCAGACCACATTTGTCATTTAATGGAGTGTAGATCAGAGGTCTGATGGGGTCATCCCAGGTGCAATAGCCTAGGATTTACACGTCCCTGCTCTGGGTCGTCAGACTGAAATCCCCATCCAACTCCCATTACTTAATTTCTTTAAGATTTTGGAAATGCTCATCTTTAAAATGAAAAATCATAACACCTGCTTCACAGGTTGCCTCAAAGGGTAGATATATTAAATAAGAAATTTATATAGAACACTTAGAATGTTTAAAAAAAACTCTCAGATGATACCTATTAATAGTACTACTGTATGTTTATTATAGATAGTACATATTCCAGAGCAGAGAAGGGAATATTAGTGAGGTGAGCAAGAACACTGGATCTGTCTAAAATCACTTCTTGAGTCTAGAGAATTTGTTTAGTCATAGAGCATTTAGCTTGCAACTGTGAGGACATGGTTTTGAACCTGGAATGGCTAATAATAGTGATAGCATTGTAGCACTGTCGTCCCATTGCCAGGCTCTGCAGTGTGGGCAGGATACTCTCGGTAGCTTGCCGGGCTCTCCGAGAGGGATGGAGGAATTGAATCAGGGTCTACTGCGTGCAAGGCAAACACCCTACCAGCTGTGCTATAGTTGCAGTCTCGTGGCTGCAACGACCCATTCAAACATCTGCCCTATCAACTTTCGATGGTAGTCGCTGTGCCTACCATGGTGAGGGGTGACTGGAAACCAGGGTTTGATTCTGGAGAGGGAGCCTGAGAAATGGCTACCACATCCAAGGAAGGCAGCAGGGGTGCAAATTACCCACTCCCGGCCCCAGGGAGGTAGTGATGAAAAATAACAATACAGGATACTTTCGAGGCCCTGTGATCGGAATGAGTCCACTTTAAATCCTTTAACGAGGTACCATTGAAGGGCAAGCCTGGTGCCAGCAGCCACAGTAATTCCATCTCCAATAGCATATATCAAAGTTGCTGCTGTTAAAAAGCTCATAGTTGGGAGCGGGCAGGTGGTCCCCCTCGAGGCCAGCCACCACCCATCCCTGCCCCTTGCCTCTCTGCACCCCCTCGATGGTCTTACCTGAGTGTCCCACGGGGCCTTAAGTGTTTACTTTGAAAAAAATTAGAGTGTTCAAAGCAGGCCCGAGACTCCTGAATACCGCAGCTAGGAATAATAGTGATAATAATAATAAGAGGGTCAAAACAGGAGAAAATGCACTTGCCTTGTAAGTGGCCACTTTTTGCCTACCCTGGTTCAATCCCTGGTGGTGAGTATAGTGCACTGAGCATCACCAAGGGGGGGGGGTCACTTCACTGCCCCCGCACCTGGCTGCCTTCCCCAGGGCCACTCGGAGCGGGGCGGATTGTGTTTCCCTGCCCTCCCTGAGCAGAGCCCCCGCAGCCAAAGACCTCCAGAAACCAGCCACAGCCATGCTCAAGGCCTCTCTCCACACCTTCAGACAAGTCTCACGCATGGAGGAACCGGCAGAGGAACCCAAGTGTGTGGCACCCGGGGCTGAGATATCCAAGCCTGCTTGGGTCCAGACTGGGCCTCCTCCATCCAGATCCCCCATTTTCCAGTAGTTTGCCAGCCACAGCCACAAACTGCCCCCAGTGCCATGTAATTCCATCAAGGGCCAAGATCCAGAGACTATAAAACCAAGCTCCCGGAAGCGCGCGACCAAGACTTCTTATAGCCTAGTTCTCTCTCTCAAAGAACCTGGCAAGCTACCGAGAGTTTCCTATTTTTGCAGAAGCCCTTAGAGCCCTGAATAACCCCAGGGCTACACCCAGCCTACAAATGAGTTATAATCTGCTGCATTTTTCAAATCTATTTGGTTCCTTCACCATGGGACCTCTATCTCTACTTATAGGAATGGCATTTCCCAGAATAAGTGGACCCAGTGACCAGCAGTGGTTCGTGATCTGTAAATAGCCCATAAATATGCAAATGAGACTGATTAAACACATTCATTTGCTTACTGTCTTGGGCCCACACCCAGCTGTGCTCAGGGCTTACTCCTGACTCTGCACTCAGGAATCCTTCTGGTGAGGCTCTCTGGATCCTATGCAGTGCTAGAGACCCTAACCGAGGTCAGCAAAGTGCAAGGTAAAATTTCCTTTTATAGCATTTGTTTTAACAGTATCAGCAAAGGATAAAAAGCTAAGGACAAAAATAGAAGAAAAAAGGCTGTTCTTCATCACAGGTAGTTTGAAAAGCAGTTTCTCAGGAGAAATGAAAACAAGCAAGTTCAGCAGGTCTCAAACTCTGATAATCTCCCAAATTAATCTCCTGAGGAGGATTTTTTTTTTTGTTCTGGTCCTGGACCAGAACAATAGTACAACCGATAGGGCATTTGCCTTGCATGCAGCCAACCCCGGTTTGATCCCTGGAATCCCATGTAATCCCCAGAGTATTGCCGGGTGTGACCAAAAAGCCAAAAAATGAAAAAGATAAAAATTCTGGTCTTGCAGGGGCAATACCAGAGCGCTTTCCACCAAGATGTGACCCAGGTGGCCAAACGTTTGTGCGGCCGCTCTGCTGCTGATCGACCATGATCCGGAAGCCAGCTAGACCACTTTTGGTACCAGCAGCTGCTTGCAAAAATGTCTCTAGACTGTGAACTAAGCCATAGCCCCATGCTGCCCCTTGAAGGGAAATGATGCAATTTCTAACATAAATCTCCCTGGACTTAGTTACTAAAGTACTAAAATACAGAAATCCCAAACTGCACAGCCGCAATAGTTGCTGAATGAATGAAGAGACTTCATATATCTTCATTCTCAGCGATGGAAAACTAATTATCAAATGCTTCCTTTTCAGCAGGGCTGTTTTTTGGGGGGGGAACTCCAAAAACAATAGTGAGTTTTGTGTTGAAATATGGAATGTAATCAAGGTAAAGATACAGTGAAGTGAAATTTATCATCTACGCAGGCAGGGGTGGGGGGTGGGGGATGGGGGGTGAGAGGTATACTGGGGTTTTTGGTGGTGGAATATGTGCACTGATGAAGGGACGGGTGTTTGAGCATGGTATAACTGAGATATAAGCCTGAAAGCATTGTAACTTTCCACATGGTGATTTAATAAAATAAATAAATTTTTAAAAAATAAATAAAAGAATGTTATCTATAAAAAAAAATTCTGGTCTTGGGTCCCATCCCAAGATCCTGCTGCTATTTGACTTGGTAAGTTGCTGGGCATGGAGGAGGCAACTGTCATCATCCTGAGTGTCAAGCAGGGGGCGCTGGTGGGCATTGGCATTCTTGGCTTAGGAGGGCTCAGCCTTGGCTGCACACAGGATTTTGCTGGCCCTTTGCTACTGTTGCCAGGAAACCAATTCAACTGATATTTTTGATGGGATTTCCTGGACTCTGGAACTTTCCTAAATTGGTTCTAGGCAGCCTGGATTGCTAACAGTTGAGTTAGGAAGTCAGAGTACAGATGAACTTGTTCATGGTGGAAAGGTCAGTTTCTGGCTACTCCCTGAGCATCCTTGATGCGGGGCAAGCTTGGGTTTGCCTCAAATGATGCTCAGGGGACCATGAGGTGCCAGGAATCAAACCTAGGCCTCTTGCATGCAAATTATGCCCTTTGAGTTATATCTCCAGCCTTCTTAAATTTCTAACCTGTTGGATATTAACCCAAAACTCACACTTTTCTTCACACTAATCTTTGACTTTTTCTGGGTCCACAAGATCAGACAAACTCACTGGAGCTGGGGCTTTTGGGCGTTGGAGAAGTCCCGCTGCAGAGAACAGTGAAAGGCTGAGAACTCCTGGCCGCCGGGGCCACTTACACTCTTGTTCTCAATCCCCTTCCTGCTCTAGCACCACTGCTTTCGTTGTGTTGAACTTCTGTAAACACCAGTTGAGGGGCTGGAGCGATAGCACAGCGGGTAGGGCATTTGCCTTGCACACGGCTGACCCGGGTTCCATTCCCCAGCATCCCATATGATCCCCCGAGCACCGCCAGGAATCATTCCTGAGTGCATGAGCCAGGAGTAACCCCTGAGCATCCCTGGGTGTGACCCAAAAAGCCAAAACAGAAAAAAAAGAAACACCAGTTGTGATCTCGGAGCACAGAGCCAGGAGTACGTAAGCCCTGAGCAGCACCAGGTGTGGCCTCCTACGCCCCCTCCAAAGGAATGCACTTTGGTTCAGTCATGAGTTTGCAGTGATCTCAGCATTTACGGTCTTGGTGTACACACTGACCTCACCTCCACTAAAACTGCTCAAGGCCTCCTGGCCATACTCCTATGCCGCATCTGCCCCATCTCCTCCCCACTAATCTGTCGTCCTTCTAATCACTCCCCTAACCCAGAGGTAAGTTTTCTGAGCAAAGTTGGGGAGTTCAACTCTCTGACGCTGTCGCAATGGCTCACAACTCTGTGGCCTGGGCAGCAGCCTAGTCCATCAGCGCTAAGGCACTCTCGGAGGGAACCAGCTGTTCCTCCCCATCCATCAAGGGGACGGATGCATCTGACCCGGGCAGAGTATAAGTGCATGTGGATGACTAAGGTGGGAAGGCTCGTGGGGAGAGAAGAGTGAAGACGGGCTTGGACCTCGCCTGTGAGAAGCCCGGGGCAAGCAGTGACAGCTGTTTTGATTATGGCCTAGGGGAGAACTGAGGGGCACGCCTGGCATAAAGGAACAGGCGCCCCTCATGGCAGGCTGCCAGGTGTGATTGTAGCTGTTTTTCACAGCAAAGCTCCGGGACACTCGGTTGTCCTGCCAGCTCAGCCAACATCAATTCCACTGACTGCTCCCCGCCAGGCGTGTTGGAAACTGTCTGGAAATGCAAGCTTGCATGGAAATTATTAGTTTTTTTTTTAAATCTGCTTTAAACAACAATCGATCAAATAAATGTTTAGTTACCACACAAGCTAGATGAAAAGGACTCCTCACTCAAAGGACTCGGCTTTGGAGGGGAAAAGCTAAAAAGGCAAGTTCATTTAAGGTGTCCAAATTTGCTTTTTTTTTTTTTTCTGATAGAAGGTCACAGTGATTTGGACTATGGTGATGCTGGTCATTGTTTAGGTGATGGAGTCTGGGTAGTTCTAAACCATTCAATAGTTATGATTTTGCAATAGTTGCTGTGGATGACAAGTGTTTATTTGAAACGCTGTGTATTAAGTCTTGTAATAGTCTGTGACACCCTAGGGACTCAATCCACAGTGAGAAAGTTAGACATGGCCATTGTCCTCATGAAATTTAAATTCTATTCTATTTACTGATTTTGTCCCAGAGACTTTAAATTTTAATGTGGAAAAAAAGCATAAACAAATAATTCATTATGGTCCACTGAATTCATTATGGTCCAGTGTTAGAGGTCCATTAAAATATACAGGGCTACCTCTTCTTCTTCCCTTTAAAAGAAATATCGCAGGGCCAGAGAGATGCTACAGCAGGAAAGGCACTTGTCTTGCACCCAGATGACCTGAGCTTGAACCCTAGCACCACATATGGTCTCTCACTAGGAGTAAGCCCTGAGTACAGCTGGTATCCTCAAAGACAAAAAAGAAGAATATACCTGCCTTTCTTCCTTTCATCCTTGCTTCCTCCTTCCTTGTTTCCTTCTTCAAAAAGCTATTAGAAAGTAATAAATGGTACATCAATAGACTGAGGGGAAACCTCAGACACGTTTCTCAATAGCACAAATATAGAAAGAACGAAACCTAAAGTAAGTCTTGTGGTGGTAAACAGATTGTAGGTATCATTGTGGTTTTTCATATGTACCTCTACCCTGCTATCCATGATCAGATAGAAAAGGAGAGACACATTGTCTATATGTGCATACATACATGTGTTTCCTTGGTGTAAATTAAATAGAATATGGAGGGCTGGAGAGAAATAACAGGAGGCAAGGCACTTGCCTTGCAATACAGCCCAAGATGGTTCTACCCCAGTATCACCCAAGGGTGGCTTCTGAGAATCACCTAACTCTTCCACCAAATAAAAGAGACACATGAAAGTACAGCAAAAATAAACATACTGTTGCCCAAATCTTTGTTTTTGCACACCTTTCTCCACTAAAAGTAACCAGTGTTATTTGGAGAAATAATTTGTAGGGCGTTTACCTTGCATGCGGCTGACCTAGGTTCGATCTCCAGCATCCCATATGGTCCCCAAGCACCGCCAGGAGTAACTCCTGAATGCAGAGCTAGGAGTAACCCCTGAGTATTGCTGGATGTGATCAAAGAGAAAAAAATTATGAGCTTGAAATATCTTTATGACGGAAAGCAAAGAACTGCTGAAGGGATGTTGAAGAGTTTTTTAATTGTTTTTTAGGCCACACCCAGCAATGCTCAGGAGTTATTCTGGCTCTGTGCTCAGTAGTTATTCCTAGCAGTGCTGTGGGGACCATATGGGACGTTGGGGATCAAACCCAAGTCGGCTTTGTGCAAGGCAAAGACCCTACCAGCTGTATGATAGCTCTGGGTCCATTGTTGAAGAATGTTAAAAGGACAGAAATGTCTTCTTAAGTGCAGCCACTGGGAGGTCCCAAACCTGGTATGATTCAAGCATCTAAATAAACACCAAGTGGAATAGATCATAATCTATTGAACAAAATAACAAATGAGTGAGTCCATGTTGATTTAAATAAACAAAAGAATGGATAAATAGAAGAGAGAGGAGAAAGCTCCTCAGAAAAGTCAACTGCTGCTTCCATGCTAGGGATTGGTGCGAGATGGAAGGAGTGCACAAGCGTCTGTTTATCACCCGGAAGGAAGATTCCTTTAGGATGGATGATTTGAGAGGTTTCCCGATTTGACAGGTGGGGTGATTGGAAATGCCTCTCTCAGTTCCTGGGGAAATACTAAAGGGTTGGTTGTTTATGGTTTGTGGTGCCAGGGGTGGGACCCAGAGCTTTCCATGTGCAAGGCAAGTGCTTTCACTCAGAGTCACACTATGTCCTGAAGAAAGACACTAGTCACCCGCAGTGCGCCTTAGGGGCGCTTCGAGGTGTCCTCCACAGCCCAGCACAATGCCAACTCCAGGCTAGCGTTCTCTCTCTCTCTCTCTCTCCTCTCTCTGTCTCTTTCTCTCTGTTTCTCTCTCACCCTCTCTCTCTCCTCTCTCTGTCTCTCTCTCCCTCTCTCTCTCACCCTCTCTTTCGTCTCTCTCTGTCTCTCTCTCTGTCCCTCTCTCTGTCCCTCCCTCCCCCCTCCATCCCTTCCTCCCTCCTTCCCACTCCCTCTTTCTTTCCCTCCCTCCCACTCCATCTCTCCCCCTCCCTCCCACCCCTTTTCTTTCTCTCTTTCTCTCTTTTTCTCCCTCCCTCCCTCTCCCCCTCTCTCTCCTCTCTCCTCCCTCCTCCCTCCCCCACTCCCCAAGTTGACCTACACCCGCCCTGAGCTCATCAGGTTTGAATCCCAGCCTGCAGGCAGGCTCCCAGGCAGATTTGCCAGGTTGGTCAGCCTGCGAAGGCGCCTCTGGGACAGCCCCTGGAGAAGCCTTGGGACACAGTCCTAAGAAAAACTGTCACAGCTTCCTCTGGAAATCTTGGAACTGTGGACGTGAGAATTTGTACTGAATGTGCCCAGTAGATGGCAGCAGAGAAAAGAAGGAACTTTAACCCACACCGGGAGACCCGAGGCTGCAGCTCCAGCATCGGCCAGGAGGGGGCCAACGGCTGGCGCGGGCCACCTTAGAATTGAAGAAGGTGGCAGACAAAACCTTCAGTGTCCAACCTCAGGAATAATGGGGCAGGAACAAGAGGAAATTATTGTCCTATTGTGTTGTTTTTTTTTGCTTGCTTTTTGGGTCACAGCAGGCAATGCACAGGGTTTATTCCTGGCTCTGCACTAAGGAATTACTCATGGCGGTGCTCAGGGGACCATATGGGATGCTGGGAATCGAACCTGGGTTGGCCGCGTGCAAAGCAAATGCCCTACCCGCTGTGCTATCGCTCCAGCCCCTGTCCTATTGTGTTTTAAAAGAGAGAAGCGTCTGTTTTTTTTCTAACATAAAAGTAAAAGGGAAATCACCATGTAAGGGACTTTCAACTGGATTTCTTCAGGATCCCAAATTTTATAGCCAGAAAAGTGCTGGCCTCATAGTTGCTGGGCTCCAAAACCTCATAAAACCTGAGACAGCAATAAGAATAGGCCTCAACAGGTTTATCTCTTAAACAAGGATGGGATTAGGAATTATGAAAATCTGAGCCCCACCAGGAGTGATCCCTGAGCACAGAGCCAGGAGTAAATCCTGAGCATAGCCAGGCATGGTGCAATCCCCACTCAAAAAAATCACTGTATCACTGTCATCCCATTGTTCATCAATTTGCTTGAGCGGGTGCTAGTAACGTCTCCATCCATCCCAGCCCTTAGATTTTAGCAGCCTCTCTTTACACGTCCTTCCCAACGGTGCCATATTAGAGGCTCTTTCAGGGTCAGGGGAATGAGACCCATTATTGTTACTGTATTTGGCATATGAATATGCCACAGGGAGCTTGCCAGGCTCTGCCATGCAGGCGGGATACTCTTCGTAGATTGCCGGGCTCTCCGAGAGAGACGGATTCATATTGCTTGTCACCACAAAATGACCACTGGGATGATCAGAAAATAGATAAATCGAAGTCCATTTGTGATCACTGCTCTATCTCACAATGGTGTTACTAAAAGCCGTTGCCTAAGGATTGGCTAAACTCTTTGTGCTGGTCGAGCTTTCTGTCTTATCGTTTCCACTCACTGAGCTTGATCGGCTTCCGTGTAACTTTGCCATCAGATTTGCTGTGCTCCTACTGGGTTGTCAGTACTGTGAAATATGGGGGTGTGAAATATGTCACGTGGCCTTGTATGTGCCATGTGCTCCAGAGGCTGTGGGCTGTTCCTATGTCAGAGGTGGCCGGGTGGGGTGGTGGCTGGAACTTTCTAGAAAGGAGGACAAATTTGCTCATCTGATTCAAGAAAGTCCTCAAGTTTTCAGCCCTGACGTTGATCTACCTGGGGGGGGATACTTGATGTCTGTCTGTGTTTTTGAGATGGGTTGCAGTGCTGGGCTGTTTGTACGTCAGAGGAGGTGGGTAGGAAAGCTCGGAGGCCTCTCTGGAAGGGAGGAACACCCAGAGATTGGACACCTCCCCTCAGAGAGGGAGTTACAAGGCGTTAATGGACAAGATAAATCAAGGACTATCCCCCCCACCACCACTCCCACCCTCACCACTGCTGTAGAATAATCAAGAACCTCCAGGTGGGAGCCTGAACTGTGAATGATGTCATCTTCGAAGATGAGGGACGGGCAGAGAAATGCAGGGACATGCAGGGGGAGGTGTTGGTGGCAAGCGGGACCCTGGATTTATGGCAGAGTCAGAGTGTGCCTTGACCAGAATGGAGAATGATGAGAAGGGGCTAAATTATGTATGACAGTCTTTCATATATATATATATTTCATATATATATACACACACATATATATAAGACCACTCGAGAAAATTGACCATCAATGGGATAATGATGATGATAAATATATATATGTATATGTATATATACATATATATACAATATACATATACATATATATACATATATATCACTGTCACTGTCACTGTTATCCATTGATCATCGATTTGTTCGAGCAAGCACCAGTAATGTCTCCATTGTGAAACTTGTTACCGTTTTTGGCATATCAAAAATGCCACAGATAGCTTGCCAGGCTCTGCTGTGCAGGCGAAATACTCTCAGTAGCTTGCTGGGCTATGTAGGATAACATTGCTATAGGAAGCTTAGGTTTATTTGGGTTACTCCCATCACAGTGCTCCCATTCCTCTGTGTTTATTTGTAACTTCTTTTCTTTTGTGCTCTATTAATTTGAAAATATTATTTTTTGTAAATTGTAAATATTGTTTTTCTCTTCTTAAGTCTTTTGCATAGTTAATTCAGAGCAATGTCCTTTTTGTATGGGCACAAGAAGACAGTTAATTCTATGTTTTTGTAATATGAGAGTTAATTGACTTCAAATGATATTTTCCCCTGGGCATCTGTTCTCTCAACTTAAGCCTCAACTGCCCTAACTTCCAAGTACCCATAAAAGCAGGGTCCCAACGAGGGACAGGATGGACCCAGGGCAAGCAGTGAGCTATGTGCTACCCTGGCATCGAGATGGGCCTGGCCAAAGTGCCTAATGCTTAACTATAAGTTAAGAGCTTGGTCATGGACAAATTCTGTCATGATCCAAAAAGTAATAACTAGATTCGGACCCTGCTAGGGTTAAGAATGATTAATCTGGTCTGAGCACTGTAGTCTGAGTCTGTGGCAAGACGTTCCCAGGAGAGCTGCCCTACAGGCCTCAATATATCTCTTACTGTGTCCATAAAAAATAATTAATATAAAGAAGTAGAATTAAGATGTTAATTAAGATGTTAATTAAGTTATTGGACTGAGGAAAGGAGAAAAACACCTTAAGTGGTATTTTGCCCCTGAGCAAAGGAAAGACTTTCTCATGTTGATTTTGCTACCTGACTGAATATAGTCTCTACCCCCCAGTGTTGGGGGTGGAGAGAAGAAAAAGAGAGTTAGAGTTGGGAGACAGAGCAGGGAGCAAGATGGAGCGCAGAGAGATGAGGGGGAGAGACAGGAGGAGACGGGAATGAGGGGCAGTGTGAGGCTAGAATGGGGGGCTCAGAGAGACTGAAACAGGCACGTGGGGAGAACGAAATAAACGGCAATTGATCAATCAACCGCTTGGCCCTTGTTTCCTCCTCTGTCTGCCCCATGACTCGGGCTACCCTGGCTGGGAAAGCAGCCTGAGACCTCTCAACTGGGGCAGCGAGTGGGAGAGCCTTCAGGGCTGCCCTTGGCCGCACGAAGATTGTGTATATATATTGAATTCATATATATATATATGAATTCAAGAGATAACTCAGGGCTGGAGCAAAAGCACAGTGGGTAGGGCGTTTGCCTTGCAACACCTGGGTTCCATTCCCAGGATCCCATATGGTCCCCTGAGCACCGCCAGGAGTAATTCCTGAGTGCAGAGGCAAGAGTAACCCCTGTGCATCGCCAGGTGTGACCTCCCCCAAAAAGAGAGATAGTTCAAATGACAGAGTACATTTCTGAGTATGTGTTGAGATCCTGTGTTCTAGGCACCAGACTCTAAACACTACTGAAGGTGACTCCTATAATTTTTTTTTTTAAATTATGGTGACTGAAGAGATAGTACAGCAGGGAGGGCATTTGCCTGGCAAGTGACTGACACAGGTTCCATCCCTGGCATCTCATGTCTTCCACAAAGCCCCACCCAGGAGTGACTCCAGATGCACAGCCAGGCTTAAGTCCTGAGCACTGCTGGGTGTGACCCAAACACCTAGGTAAATAAATATTAATTATGTAAGAAGATATTTCGAGCAGGCACCAGTAACATCTCTCATTGAGAGACTTTTACTGTTATGGTTTTTGGCATATCCAATACGCATGGGTAGCTTGCCAGACTCTGCCACTCGGGCTCGATACTCTCAGTAGCTTGCCAGGCTCTCTGAGAGGGGCGGAGGAATCAAACTTGGGTCAGCAGCGTGAAAGGTGAATGCCCAACCGCAGTGCTATCGCTCCAGCCCATGTAAGAAGATATATGTAGAATTTTTAGAACAGTGACTAACACATGCTAAGCATTTACTAAAAATTAAGTGTATGGGACCAGAGAAATAGTACAGGGGTTAAGGAATTTGGCTTGCATGTGGCCAACACCTGTATGATCCCTGGCACGGAAGGAAGGAAGGAAGGAAGGAAGGAAGGAAGGAAGGAAGGAAGGAAGGAAGGAAGGAAGGAAGGAAGGAAGGAAGGAAGGAAGGAAGGGAGGGAGGGAGGGAGGGAGGGAGGGAGGGAGGGGGAGGGAGGGAAGGGGAGGGGGAAGGAGGGAGTGAAGGGTGGGAGGGAAGGAGGCAGATCAGTATTACTTTGACTTGTTATTATGGCTGCAGCATAACATTGAGCTAAGTGATTTTTTGTGCTTGTTATTTGGGTAAGAGAGGTTTATGCCACACCCAGTGGTGCTCAGGGGCTGTTCTAGGCTCAGGAATTACCCCTAACAAGTACTCAGGGGACACATGAGATGATGGGGATTTGAACCAGGTCAGTAAGATGCAAGGCAAGCACCTTAACCCCTATGTCTCTCTGGCCCTGTCCTGTGTGTTATGTGTGATAATATTCATTTACTACTTAAAAGTCCTGTTTTATATATTTTATTATCTCAAGTCTTTAAATTAAGGCTTAGGAAATCCATCTATGTAATTAAATTTATTCACGAATTTACTCTCTGCCTCCCAGAGCCACTGTGGACGTAGCAGGATTAAGGTAGAATGGATTAAGACAGTCCTCTCTCTCAGAATTGACTGTCTAGCTGGGTGTCCTACACACTAGTTAGGAGGAGAGTAAGGACTGTTTGAGTAAAATCTCTCTAATGACTTCCTTGACAAAATGAGTCAACTTTTGCTGAATGCCTATTGTGTGACAGGAGCCTTAACGATTATTTAGTTGTCAAATTGACCCAGGACACACAAATTACAGCCGTGATCACTTTGCAACTGTGGAAGTATTAAGTGATTGCACAATGGCCCGGTTGACAAGGCAGAGTTGTAGCTGATCATTGCCCGAGCCTCTTTCCATGGTGAACACTCTAGATGCGCCCTAAAATGGGACAATCCATGCACAAGCGTCATCTCAGTCTTTAAAAATCACCCCTGTTGGCGCACATATGCTGTCCGAGCCCATGTGTTGCTTGTGCCCACATGGCTGAGTACGTGTGTTACCCGAATCTCCCCTCTTGAGATGTGTACTTTCATGCTTTCATGTCTAATGCTGGGATGTGTGTAGGGGCTCTCTCTGATCTTGGAGAAGCCCAGGTTCTCTCTTGAGCACATTACTCTCCACTCTCTCCCACTTTCTCTTCCTCCTTCCCTTCAAAACCTCCAAATAAAATTTGTTTTACTTCAAAAAAATAAAAAATAGGGGCCAGAGTGATAACACAGTGGGTAGGGCGTTTGCCTTGCACGCAGCCGACCTGGGTTCAATTCCCGACATCCCATATGGTCCCCCAAGCACTGCTAGGAGTAATTCCTGAGTGAAGAGCCAGAGTAACTCCTGAGCATCGCTGGGTGTGACCCCCCAAAAAAAAAGCAAATAAATAAATAAATAAAAGTCTCTCCTGTTCCAGCATGGGGTGGGGGAGGTCATAACATCAGAAAGATATCTTAGTGGTCAGGATTCTCTAAGATCTTCAGATTTGAATCCTTGTGCAGATAGGTGAGATTATTTTGCTGATAGCATTATGAATTAAGAATCAAAAGATTTAAGGTAGAAATGTATGTCAATCTTCATGAGACGAATGACCTCAAGCAAGTCATTTAGCCATTCTGTGCTTGATTTCCTCGTGAGTTGTTGATATTAATATGGACTGCACTGAGTAACTATAAAGATTCAGAAATCATTGATGTGGAACTGTTTGTACCTGCATTAGAATGGGTAATGAAAGAATTTGTCAATTTCCTGCCAAAAATCTTGCTATTGAACCCAGCTTAAAGCCTAGTATTCAAGTTCTTTTGTGTCTGCTTTAGGCTATCTTTCCAGTCTTCTCTTTCTCTTTCCTTCTGCTTGTGTTGCAGTAGAAATCCCAATTAAAACAGGCTTAGACAAAGCATGGGAACAGACAAAATCAAATAAAACCAAACTTGTGGGCTACGCGGGCAGCCTCTAGTTATGGTTGCCAGAGGAGGGGGGAGGGGAATAGAGTGGAAACAGTGGGAGATACCGGAGATGCTGTGGTTTGGTAACAGGTACTTTAAAGAGATTTGAAACTATATTATTCAGGCCTATATGGTAGTAGTACAAACCATCATTAACGGCATTTTTTTTTTTTTGCTTTTTGGGTCACACCTGGCGATGCACAGGGGTCACTTCTGGCTGTGCACTCAGGAATTATCCCTGGTGGTGCTCAGGGGACCATATGGGATGCTGGGAATCGAACCTGGGTCTGCCGAGTGCAAGGCAAATGCCCTACCCCACTGTGCTGTCGCTCCAGCCCCAACATCTTTTTTTTTGTTTTAATGACAGAAAGCAAAGCATATTTGTTAATTCATGAAGTAGTTGGTTGGTTAATAGAACACACAAGATTGTTTAAGCATTATGAGCACATTGGTCAGAAACCAAATTTTCTCTTTATCCTTTTTTTTTGGGGGGGAGGCACACCTGATGGTGCTCAGGGTTTGTCCTGGCTCTGTGCTGATGAGGGGTCCCTCCCAGCGGAGCTCAAGAGACCATATGTGGTGCCAGGAATTGAACCCAGGTAGCCTTCAGACAAGACAACTGCCGGATCTCCTCTCTTGATCTTTTTATTGGTGGTGGTGTTTTTGGTTTTGACCACGCGGGAGGGACTACAACTCCTGACTCTGTGTTCGGGGATGGCTCCTGAAGATATCTGGGGGATGAAGCAGTGCTCGGGGTCAGGTGAGGTTTTCTGCCTATAGCGTCTGTGCTCAGCCCATGGACCCGTCGTCTCTCCGGGCCGCTCAGTCTATGGGATGCCTCTCCTCTGACTGGCTTCATTCTGCTCAGACTCTCCTTTCAGGGTCACGGGCTTCCAGGGCCTCTACAGCCTTTTCCCTTTAAATCCAGTGGAGATATATCTCTCAGCTGATTTCCAACCGTCTATCTGCCACCTGCCAACAGAAATGCCGCCTCTGCTTCTGGGTGATCTGCCTGGGGTTGTTTTCTCATCAAAGAAACGATCAGGGAGGTCATGGGGCAAGACGAGGCTGATTAACTGAGATCAATTGAAACCCGCTGCAGGAGTTGCAGGTTGTTGGTCTTGGGTAGCAATAGAGAGAAGTGATTTTCCGAGTGCCAGAGGAGATATTTCTGCTGGAAGGATGAGTGGTCACAGTTGTTGAATAGCAAAAACAAGGGATGTTTCCTGTACCAACATTATGGTCAACGTGAACTATTCATGAATATCTGAATATCTGAATCTGAATTTCTGAGCCATAACAAATCATTCCTACTGGAGGCCTGTGGTCATGTTCTTCTCTTAATCTGGAATGTTTGATCTCCCTTTCCCAATTTCCACCAGTCAATCCTTCATGCTCCTCATAACCAAATCCAGGCCTCCTGCATATAAAATATGCACTAGGCCCATTGGAGCAACCTCTGAAAACCTGTAGCTCAATATTTTTAAATGAATTATTCTGGAATTGGGTATTATTCCTTGAGTGAGTGGGAGAGATAAATTTCTTATTTTCCTGAACTCTTAACACAGGTCCACGAAAGCTGTGGCACTTGGACTGGTCAGTACCTTTCGGATCCCATTTAATACCTAGTATAAACCATATTTTATAAATGCTTATTAAGTGGAGGCATGAAGAAAGTAAAGCAATAATGATTGTGAAATATATGTGCTTAGTCTTTTCATTGTTCTCAAGGAAGCCTCTAGATGCAGTTGATTTTGTTCTTTAGTTCACTTTCATGAAGATAAAAAGTATACTAAAATCATTTTTATTTTTTAAAATTGATTTTTTTTTATGCTCCCCTTCCCTCTGTGTTGTCACATGCCTTAGCTTCAGTGTGCTCTCTGGAGCCATACACGTTAGCTTTGGTGCTTTCCATCCTCTAGTCCTAATACGTTAATGCAAGTTGTCTGTTCAAAGTAAATCCTAAGATTTTTGCAAGAGTTACAGGGAAAGAGATACTCTTCTCAACCAAGATTGCTGGCAGAAAGGAGTGAGATCAGCGCGATGCTGCTGGAGACGCACAAGAAACCCAGGAGAGACGCCATCTCGGAATGAATCATAACTAAGAGCTAGAGAATCCTGACGGCGTCATCTAGGCCAGCGGCTGACAAACTTTGCCTGAAAATAGCTGAATAATAAATATACTAGATCTTGTCAGCTTTAAGGTCTTCCTTAAAGACCTTAAAGCTGACAAGATGTTCGAGGCTGCCATAGTGAGCAGCCCGAGATGATAAATAAAAAGAATCAGCTTGGCTGCACACCTGTAAAATGTTCCAAAACTAGCCAGCGGGCCTTCTGGAGGTCATGTCTGAAGCCAGATAACCCTGGGGCTCTGCCTTAGTTCCCTTTTTTTGTCTTAGGCTTAGTTAACTTATTTTTATGGTATTAAATTGGAAAGAGACCTGATACAAACTTCTGTTTTGTAAAATATTACCTTAATTCATCTAGACTGTCACAAATTGCCTAATGCTAGAGAAATTGGTCATTTCTGTCATCAAATGGAGACATTTGGGAAAAAAATAATTGTCCTTTCTTTCCAAGTCCATTCTATAAGTGCTAATTGTTTGGGGGCATATGTCACTGTCACAGAAGTTGGATTTTCAACCGACATTTATCTCCTTCTTGTCACAAAGGAAATAACAAGGGTCCCCTAAGTCTTTGCTTTGGAACAAGAGTTCACAAGACACAAAAATACTCACTTGAATGCCGAACAAAATGATCTCAGAGGTTGTCATCGTAAATATTGAATATTTTACAGCTCCTCAAAAAAAGCTCTTTATTCAGTCCACGTGAAAATGGGAGTGAGGGTGTATTGTGTGGCAGGATGAATTGGACCTTTAGAAAAGTCAGGGCCTTGGGTTTCTGTCAAGGGGATTTATCACCCTTTTTAGGAAATGACTTGGCTATAAGAAGGATCTCTTGTTCCTTAGACCAGGCTGATTGTTCTATCCTTTCTAGCTAATTTCTCATGCTCAGACTTAAGTTCATTTATTTGAAAGCTGAATGCTTCAGTTCTCAGAACGTTACGCGGAGCACCTTCTGGCAACTTGCAGATACTGTACGTTTCCTCGTAAGGTATTTCAATGTTCACTGAACAACCAAATGTGTTAGAAACAGCCACGAACTTCACGGTTAACCCCATCTTTACCTGAAAAATCAAATGGATATTACTCATGTGGGATAGAATCTTGACAATTGTACAGAGCAAAGATGAAATCCATCCCTATTAGAAGAGTGAGCTTGTCTTAGGGCCACTATAGACGAGGTGTGTGTGTGTGTGTGTTTGTGTGTGTGTGTGTGTGTGTGTGTGTTTGCTTTTTGGGTCACACCCAGTGATGCACAGGGGTTACTCCTGGCTTTGCACTCAGGAATTACTCCTGGCGGTGCTCAGGGGACCATATGGGATGCTGGGATTCGAACCCGGGTCAGCCGCATGCAAGGCGAATGCCCTACCCACTGTGCTATCACTCCACCCCCTAGACGAGGTGTTTTTGAAACAATCTATTTCTGAATTTCTGATAGGTCTGGAGGTTAAAAGTGCAAGGTCAAGGCACCAGTGGATTAAGGCTTGAGCCTCTCTCTCTCTCTCTCTCTCTCTCTCTCTCTCTCCCCCTCCCTCTCCCCGACCCCCGTCTCTTTCTCTCTCTCTCCCCCCCCCCAGGCTTATAAACAACCATTTTCTCACTGTGCCCTCACATGCTGAAAGGGATCAGAGGTTCTTGGGATGGGGGTTCCTTCCTCCCTCCCTCCCTCCCTCCCTCCCTCCCTCCCTCCCTCCCTCCCTCCCTCCCTCCCTCCCTCCCTCCCTCCCTTCCTTCCTTCCTTCCTTCCTTCCTTCCTTCCTTCCTTCCTTCCTTCCTTCCTTCCTTCCTTCCTTCCTTCCTTCCTTCCTTGTCTTCGGGGGCCACACCTGGAGGTGTTCAGGGCTTAGTCCTGACTTTGCACTCACTGTTCACTCCAAGTGGGGCTTAGGGAAGTATATGGGGTGCCAGGGATCAAACCCAGATCAGCCATGTGCCAGGCCAGCACCCTACTTACAATAATATTGTTCCTCTCTATTGGGGGGTTATTTTTTGTGGGGTCTCTTTTATAAGGACACTAAGCCCTTTCACAAATACTCTGTCATCAGAGCCAAGCTATCCTCCAAAGCCCTCACTTCCCCTCATTATTATTTTCAACGTTAGGATTTTATGTATATAAATGGGGTGAGGAGAAATGCCAGTAGTTGATTCATGACAGAGGAACATTGGTGAATTTCATTTTGGGAGATGAAAAATTGGGATATTCCAGGTAGAGAGAATGAGTGGAACCCAGAGCTGACACTGTGAACGAACATTTCATCTACTTGAATTTACTTACTTACGAAGCTCCAAATTTATGATGGACAGTGAACTCAGCCCTGCTAATGCAGCAGTGATCAGAGGACGGGGGTCTGCAGGAAGATCAGTGTGAGGAGACAGCATGTATTTGCATCAATTGTTAGAGGCAAAAGTTGGGGAGAAAGGATAGGCCAGATGAGCTGGAGGAGGATGGAAATGAAGTGACTCCTTCAGGGAGGAGCTGATGAAAATGTGTGGTATTTTAATTTTTGGAATGCAAAGGGGATTGAAGTAGGGAGGCTGGGGGAATGGAGGCCAAGTGAGTGTTTGAGAGTGGAGTGCAGCCTGAACTTGGCCTTGTGCTTCATTCTGCTTCTCTCTTTGTCCAAAACCCTGGCAATCCGGGGCCTCTTTTATTTCAAACTAAGAACAGGGATGGTTTCACTTGTCAGAACCTTTCAAAATGAGGACCACTGGTTCCCGAGTCACACTGATTGGGTCCTGCTGAGCTGGTAATAATGTAACCGGGAAGCAGCGGTCTCAGAGAAAATTGAACTTCAGCAAGAAAGGATGTTGAGCAAATACAAATCCGTGGTGCTAAACTCAGGAGAACGGAATCTCTCAGCCCTGCACAGGAACAGCATAAAAAAATAAACCTTCCTGCCCAAAGAAGGTGACTTTCCTTACGAACTAAGATGTTCTTGCATGAGTGCCGCACAAAAGTCCATGTGACAGAGTGAATCAACTCTGGGGGGTGACACTGACTACAGAGGACTCCAGGATGCCTGGAGGAAATCCTGCTAAATTAAAGGAATAAGAAGAAGCCATTTGGCAGACATAGAGGGTGTCACGGCTGCTTAGTAAAAGGTGGCCTGTTTCATGTTGAGAAACAGAGTTGAGTCTCCAGGGAAGCCTGTTCGGCAGATCAAAAAGGAGATTTGATTGGGCGATTTACTCAAGGCCCCTGAACTCCGAGTCAGAGATGATGGCTGTTTAATTGTGCAGGGTTGTGGTGGTACACGAACACCCCCTACAGATGGCCTGGGCAGGGAGATCTGGCTTCTGAAAACATGTTGTCACTAACCATCTGGACAACTCAGACCGTGAAAGGCCTTGAAAAACATTTCATAGTGGGTGACTTTACATGGAACCCGGGTTTCTCTTTGCAGCAATCTTATCCTTCCCTTCCTCTTAGTTTGATTCAACCTTCCTGTTACCCACCTGGCCTTTTTAAAAATTTTGTTTTCAGCTTTTTGAGTCACACCTGGCGATGCTCAGGGGTTACTCCTGATTCTGCACTCAGGAATTACTCCTTAAGGTGCTGGGGGGGGGGGACCATATGGGATGCCAGGGATTGAACCGGGGTCGCTGTGTGCAAGGCAAATATCCTATCAGCCATACTATTGTTTTGCCTCCCCACCCCCACTTTTATGGGGGCCACACCCAGCAATGTTCAGGACCCTCTTCTGACTCCGCACTAAGGAATTAACTCCTGGTGGTACTGAGGGACTGTATGGGACTCTGAAGATTGAACCCCTACCCGCTGTGCTATCTTCCCCCCACATCCTAATGCCCCCCACCCCGTCATTTGAATTTCTCACATTTGAAAGGGAAAAGGGGCACTGAGGAACAGCTGCAATTCTTGTTTTTTTGTTTTGTTTTGTTTTGTTTTTTTCCTTTTGCTTTTTAGGTCATACCTGGCGATGCACAGGGGTTACTCCTGGCTAATGCACTCAGGAATTACTCCTGGCTGTGCTCGGGGGACCATATGGGATGCTGGGAATCGAACCCTGGTCAGCTGCATGCAAGGCAAATGCCCTACCCGCTGTGCTATCACTCTAGCCTCCTGCAATACTTGTAGGGGAAGGCAGAAGGGAATTAATCAGTTGAGGGTAGGAGAGAATGAAAGACAAGTGGGGTGCTAGAAACGAAAAGTGTTTGAAGCCAGAAATGAAATTGGTACAAGTTCAAGCAGAGTAAGAGCCGGGGATTAGTCTTTGGGTTCCTCCAGGTGAGGCAGAAAGCCCATTTTCCTGATTCACTAGTGCAAGGAATTGAAATGAGACTAATAGCAAGTGTAGATTTGACTGAAAAAAAAAATCACGAGTCAGACTTGGAATCCAGTCTTCTCACTGATATGCAGCAGTCATCAGCAGACTGACTAGTTTCCAGGAAAAAAAGAAAAACTTACGACGAGAATCAGCTTCACTGTGAAACTGAGAGGACTTTACCTGGGGGTCTGCAGGACTGGGAAGTGACACCAAGTCAGAAACAGGTGAAGTTCCTGGCAAAGGGAG
Source organism: Sorex araneus (assembly GCF_027595985.1). NCBI lineage: Eukaryota > Metazoa > Chordata > Mammalia > Eulipotyphla > Soricidae > Sorex > Sorex araneus. Next base: position 75,296,991 of record NC_073306.1, read on the forward strand.
CTCCAGTCTGCTGAGAGCTGCCAATGCATTCTACATGGCTGTTCCGTTCCAGGAGCTCCTGATTAACTGGTCTTGGAGAGTGAAAGGCAAAGACTGATCCCAGTTTACAACCCTGTAGAGCAAAATTGAGTAGAACAGAGATTATTCTTGGCAGGAATATGTCTGCTCAATGACTTTTAATTCACAAATGTTTTGGTATGTGTGTTTTATTTTTACCTGAGGAAAAAGTAGACTTTAATTCAGGAAATAGTGAAGACTAAATGAGCGGAGTAATATTTCCTGACTTAACCTTAAAAAAATTACTTTGAGGAGCTAGAGTGATAGCACAGTGGGTAGGGCGTTTGCCTTGCATGAGGCCGACCCGGGTTCGATTCCCAGCATCCTATATGGTCCCCTGAGCACCGCCAGGGGTAATTCCTGAGTGCAGAGCCAGGAATAACCTCTGTGCATCGCAGGGTGTGACCCAAAAAGCCAAAAAATAAAAATTACTTTGAGGATGGAGGGTTGGACCTTTTCTGATGGTTCTCAGGGTTTATGGCTTACTCCTTGCTCTATGCTCATGGGTCATTCCTAATGGTGTTCAGGGGACAATATATGGTACCTGGAATTGAACGAGAGTCTGCTGCATGCAAGGCAAGTATTATCTAGTCCGTTCCTGACTTAACTTTTTCACTAGGTAGTAAAAGTTCCATTATTAAATCTATACAACCAGACAAATAATCCTTGTTAAAGGTTCAAGTGAAGCTGGAACTGAAAAAAAGAGAAGTTGTAACTCAGTGGAGTATATACTTAGCATATATGAGTCATGGGGTCAATCTCTGGCACCAAAACAAAGGCAGGTCATTTAGAACTGGTTTTTCCAACCAGGGTATTAATGTTGTGATGCACAAATGATACTAATAATGCCACCCAAACTCTAATAATTAAGAATAAATTTAATTCTTACTGCAGCGAGCAGTGTTTACAACCTTGCAATTGAAGTCAAGTCTCTTGGTCCGTCTTTAACCCATTGCTTCTCTCGCCCATCTCCCTTATTTGATCTTCCTTTATTTCTTTCCCTCTTTCTTTCCTCATCTGACTTCTTTCTTCAAGGGCTTTGTTTCCTTTGTAAACACACAAGTTTTCTTGGTGGGGCGGCAGGGAGAAACAAACTCTTACCCTTCTCCTTGAACTCTTAGATCGCTTAGTTCTTTCCCATCTTGTTCCAATTTCTCCAAACACTTGTTTCTGCTCTTCATCTCCTAATTCCTCCTCAGCTTTCTTCACTGTATCACTGTCATCCCATTGCTCATTGATTTGCTCAAGCGGGCACCAGTAATGTCTCCATTGTGAGACTTATTGTTAGTTACTGTTTTTGGCATACTGAATACGCCACTGGTAGCTTGCCAGGCTCTGCCATGCGGGTGAGATACTCTTGGTAGCTTGCCAGGCTCTCCGAGAGGGGTGGATGAATCGAACCCGGGTCAGCCACATGCAAGGCAAACGCCCTACCCGTTGGAGTGATAGCACAGCTTTCTTTATTCTCCTGAAACCTAGGTTCTAGCAGTGTAGTAGGCTGAACTATAACCACACACACACACACACACACACACACACACACACACAGCCTGCACACACAGAAATTCATCTGTTGAAATTCCAACCCTCTGCACTTCAGAATATGATTGAGAGAGTGTAGAGGCAACGAAGCCCCAATAATGCACCTCGATGATGATGAGAAAAGATCATGGGCCCAAATAATGAGAGAGAGGGCAGTGGGATAAGCCTTCAGAGGAAATGTGCCAGCGAGGGCAAGAGGGAAGCAAGTGTGGAGAGGATCCCAAGGAAAATCACAGGAGGGACAGCAGTACAAGTCAATCAGTGATGTGAGAAATGACAGAGAAATGACAGCTGTCAGCACCTCTCTCGCCCCTGTCTCTCAACACCTCAGTACCAACTATGATTCTAGCAAATCAGACCTTACCGGCAATCTCAAGATGCCACTTGCTTTGATCTATATTGTTCCTGATCTATTGAAAACAACTGAAGACAAATACTTCAGCATTTTCAAGAGCACCCACTTACGTGAGGTGATATATCACTTTTTTTTTTCCTAGTTTGCAGATAACTGGCCGGGCAGGATCAAATATCCGGCACTGAGAACAGATTGCACCCATCACCTCCCCCTGTTCTAACAGGCCAATAACTCTGTCGAAAATGATTACATTCATTTGACAAGAGGTATTTCTTCCAGAACTCTGCTAGTTTATTACCAGTACCTCATCCTCTCTGGTTTGCAAACGAGTCACAAAATGTATTTTTTCAATTACTGTTCTGCCTTCAGAAATTGCTGAGCCAATCCACATTATTGTTTACACTTAAAACATGACTTTTCCTTCTTTCTTTCTTTTTTTTTTTTACAACTGTTAAGTCTTTTTCTTTTCTAAACAGTGTTAAAGGACTCATTTAATCAGCTTTGATGGCATACAGGATCGACAGTCAACATAAACACAATCCACTCTGTTACAGCTAATGAGGAAAACACTGCTGCCTTGACAACAGCACTTTGTCCAGGTGGCCATGAGGCAGAGTCTGTCAAGAGTCTGTTAAAACTCAAGTACAGTTAGTCTGACAACAGGGTACAGCTTTTGAGTGTAGAATATAGAGAGCCTATCCAAAGACTGACGGTGATCCTTCCTTGCAATTCTTTATGAAGTGACATTCAAACATTAGTACACTGAATGGTACAAAAAAGAAGATTTGAGGTTGTTCTCCTCAGTCCAAAATCCATAAGGGACGCTGAAAGGCAAGAAACTTCCGTCTCTTATTTATTTTGTTTTTGAGCCACACTTTGCGGTGCTCAGGGCTTACTCCTGACTCTGTATTGAAGGAGCACTTCTGGCAGGGCTCGGGGGCCCATGTGAGGTGATGAGAATTGAACCCAGATTGGCTGTATGCGAAGGAAGTGTTCTACCTGCCCTATCTTACTATCCAGTCCTTCAAGTTTCTCTCTCTCTCTCTCTCTCTCTCTCTCCTTTTCTTGCTCATTCCCTCAACTGCTTTGATAGTTGGTGCTGTCAAGTGGTGCTAAGGAGACCCAGGGCTGGGGGTTCTGAGCCTAGCAGTCTGTGGGCCTGCAGGGTCAGGGACTACCAGGCCATTCTGATGGTGCTTCGGAGCATCCAGCACCCTCCTATAGGTGTTTGGGGATCTTCTGGGCTGCACTCAGGGATGCTCAGGGACCATCTGCGGTGCTGGGCATTGAACCAGGGTCAGCCTTGGCCCCAGTATTTCTCTCTCTGCCCAGAAACTATAGTCTTTATGTGGAATTTCTTCTACTTCAGAAATTCTATACTTGTTCAAAAGACCATTAACTGGGCCAGGGATGTGACGCAGTAGAGCATTGTTCTTGAGTGTGTAAAACTTTGGGTTCAATTCCTGATTGACAAATCCCTTCACCCCCAAACCAAACCAAAACAAAAGCAAATGACTGATGGGCTGAATGAGTTCTACCAGAATTGAAGAACCTATCTCCTTGATGTTAAGTCAAGTCTACTGGGGTTAAGAAATGTTAATATCATTCGTAAAAAATTTCTAGTCTTTGACTAAAATAACTGGGTCACAAAACCTAGTGAGTCAACTTGATGTGTGTGTGTGTGTGTGTGTGTGTGTGTGTGTGTGTGTCTCTGTGTGTGTTTATGGAAGAGCTAGTGCAATGGGGAAGAGTTAGTTCTGAAACAGTTCTCAGGGCCCGTTCCCTGTGATGCCTGTTGATGTTCAGTGCTGTGCTTCTAGGCTAAGTGATGCTAGGGGTCACAGGACCATACCCCACAGTGCTCCAGGAGCCACGCAAAGCTGGGATGAAACTCCAACCTGGTGCATACCAGCCATGTGCTCCAGTACTCTAACTTATCTCCCCAGGAATGGGAATGCTAAACTTTTAAAAAACAAATGATTGTTTTTAGTAATTGAGCACTATATTTATTTCCACCAACTATAAATTAGGTGCCCTGATAGAGTCGTTGACATGTGCTGGGAGTGAGTGCAGGTGACTGACTTAGCTCTGCTTTCAGGTTAGAGAGATCTAGTGGGAAGCTAATCACTTAGGGGGATTTAAGGGACTTTGGAAATTAGCAGTACAAAACTGATGAAGTTATCTTGCCCTAATTAAAAGTCTGAGAGGCAAGTTTTTGTTCCTAGTAAAATCATTTGGAATTCCAGATAAATAGACTTACAGCCACATGCAGCAATTAAAAATTTCTCAAATTGCACTAGAAAGCAAGTGTGAAGTGAGAAAAAGGCCCCTGAAGGCAAAGGATAAATACATTAGAAAAAAAAGAAAATGAATTTGCCTAAATGCTTTGGGCTGCTGATTGCTGATTTTAAAACGTGGACTCAAAATTCGTTTGACACTCCTCTATGAGGGTGTCTTCTTCTCGCATCTGAATTCCGTGACTACTTGACTCATAGAGTACTGTGAAAGTGACAGTGCAATTTTTGGACCAGGCTATCAGAAATTAGATGTGTGTGCGCGCGCGCGTGCCCATGGGTGTGTGTGTGTGTGTGTGTGTGTGTGCGCATGCTCGTGCCTGGAGCCATAATACAGCAGAGAGAGTGCTTGCCTTGCATGTGGCTGACTGGGTCCAATTCCTGGCATTCCGTATATTCCCCTGAGCCCTCCAGGAGTGACGCCTGAGAGTAGAGCAGGAGTAAACTCTGAGGACAGCAAGGGGTGGCCACCAAACAAACAAACAAACAAAATTAACGACTGGGACTTGGAAGAGGGCTGGAGCACATGCTGTGCATGCGAGAGCCCCAGGTTGGATTCCTGACACTTCTTGGTCTCTGAGAATGTCCCCTGCTTCTCACAGCCACTCTCTCCACCGAACCTGAAGAAAGTGGCAGTTTCTACTTCCTGTCTGAGTGTGCTTGCTTCTGGGCCCAGTCACATGCCCAGGAAGATAACTGCCACGGCCTGACAGCCAGCACCAGGGCAGAATGAGCCGCGTGCGAGTGGATCCTCTTGCCCCAGCTGAACTGCTCCAGCTGGTGCCTTGTGGAGCAGGTATGAAAGATATGAACTGTCTTCACTGGGCCTGTCAGAATTCTAAAAGAGGCTAAACAATGTGCTATTTTAAACCAATGAAACCATTACATTTTAGACAGAACAGAATCTAGAAGTTAGGTCTGGGCTGGCCAGTGGGGTAAGATCTCTGGAGAGGCAAAGGGAAAAGGTGAATAGAGGTTTTACTCTTCTGAGGGGAAGAACTGGATATCCCATATTGTGAAGAGACCGGAAATAAAAGATGTGAACTATTTTCTCTCAAATACCTTACCTGTCTGTCCAACGATTATACTTTTTCCGACCCTGATTTTTGGACCTGATGGGGTGCTGGGAACCAAACCCAGGTCTACTGCAAGCAAGGCAAACATCCTATGGTACCATTGCTCTGGCCCCGAAGGTGCTCAGTTTTAAGTCTTTGCACGTGCTCTTGCCTCTGACAGGGATTTCCATCCACTTCTTAGATACCTTCTTTTCATATTATAGGCCTTAAATATCATATCGTGTAAATTATAAACTCATTTCAATTCTATTAGTTTTTTTCCTTCTTCATGCCTCTTTATAACTGCAATGATATATTTGTACAAAATTCAACAAATCACTGGAGGATGACCTCTACCAGGTATGAGATTAGGTTTTTTTTTTCCCCATGACAGAAATTGGGAAAGAAAAAAGTTAGTTAAAAATCCTATAAATAGGGCTGGAGAGATAGCACAGCGGGTAGGGCGTTTGCCTTGCACGCGGCCGACCCGGGTTCAAATCCCAGCATCCCATATGGTCCCCTGAGCACGGCCAGGGGTAATTCCTGAGTGCAGAGCCAGGTGTGACCCAAAAAGCAAAAAAAAAAAAAAAAAAAAAAAATCCTATAAATAGAGGAAAGAGGCAGATAAACTTGAGAATAAAATCTATTACCTGACAAAGAATTACAGTTTTAATACTCCCTGGTGGAGGGTAAGTGCTTCACATCTATTAATGACCTCTGATGTTAAGACCGAAAAATGAATGTTCTTTGAGAAAGACCAAACAATCCCAAAAGGGGGGCCTTGGAGAAATCTGAAATGGTGGGGCTCTGAATCCCATCCCCCACACTATATGCCCGTATCCCCAGTGCTGTTGGGATGACCCAGGTGCCTGCCAGAATCACTGGCCCCAAGCAGTACTATAGTGAGAGACCCAGACATTGAATATCTGACCTGGGAAGTAGATCCCGAGACACTAAGAATTGTGTGGAACACTGCCTGTCCACCTCACACCCCACAATCTAGAACGTACTGAAACTACAACACTATGTACACAGCCAACTGAAAATTGTAAAACAGTATCACTACTTTAAAAAGGGACAGTTCTTCAAAAACTTAACTCTAAGTTTTTATATGACTTAATTCTACTGAGAATTGTATTTTATTTTTATGAGAAATAAAACATTGCCACATAAAAACTTGTACATGAATTTATATATTATCCATAAAAGTAGAAACAATTCAAATGTCTACTCAATGGACAAAATGTAGTGTATTCCTACAAAAGAGTATTACTCAGCCAGAAAAAGGAGTAAAGTGCTTATATATACTATATGAACTTTGAAGACTAAATCAAAGAAGTCAGACACAGGTCATGTATTTTTTCTTCAATTTTTGGAACTCATCTGGCGGTGCTCACGGCTTCTTCATGGCTCTATACTTTACGGGTCACTCCTGGCAGGCTCATGTAGACTACATGCTGAACAAGAGCTTTATCCACTGTCCTCTCTCTCCATTCCACGAGGTCATATATGATTATATGAAGTGTCCAGAACAGGCAAAGCCAGAGACTGACAGATGATTAGGGCGTTGGGATTAAGGTACTTGGCCTCACACATGGCCAACCCTAAACCGATCCTTAGCAACACGTGTACTCCATTAAGTTATCAGGAGTTATCACTGAGCAGAGCCAGTGGTGAGGCCTGAGTGAGGTCCATAACCAAAATAACAAACACACAAAAGAAAAAAGTCAAGTTGATTGTATTTAGGACCGAGCTTCTTAAGCTGGATTGTGACTCCGTATGTCACATATCTGAATATGGGGATGTGAAAAATGGTCTAAAATAACTTTATTATCAGTGTTTGATTTACATGCCTATTTTACATACCCAAGGTTGTGTAAAAGTTTCCTAGGTGAAAAGGCGTTGCTAGTGGAAATTTAAGAGCCCCCCTTGTCCCCCCTCTTGTGTGGGGGAGGGAAAGTGGCTATGGGATTTCTTTGTGGGGTGAGGAAAATGTTCTCAACTTACTGTGACAATGGACAGACAACCTGTGAACATACTATCCGCCTCCGAAAATTACAGATTCAAATTAGTGAGTTTTAAATGAGAATCATTTCAATAAAATATTTTAGAAGTTCTAGTTGATTCTTGTTATTCCAGGGAGTTCTATGGAGTTGGTATAAACATTAAATTGGCCAATACCGAACTACTGCTCTTACAGGTCCAGGCTCATGGAAATTTCTGGTGACATTTTGGTGGATCAATATGTAACTTCTTTCATGTGTTCCTTTAGAGATACATATACATATATATATATATATACATATATATGTAATTGGTTTATTAACATTAAATTCATGGCCTACAGCATGGTAACTCATGCCTTAATTGCACTTGTCTGAAAAAAATGTATTTTTTTTTCTCCATTTGGTACATAATATACTTCTGAACTTAGTAGGTACACTAGACAGCACTTCTGAACTTAGTAGGTACACTAGACAGCACTTTAGCACTGCACTTGGGTGCCTGTTACATCAACAAAAATGAAAACAACGTGGGATACTAGACTGCGCAGAGGGATGCTTGTTCACAGTATGAGAGCTGAAACAAGCCTAGTGTTTGTTACCTTTTCACACACTGGCAGGGAATGTGTGCAGCGGGTTACTTAATGGTGAGCTGCACACATCTGTGAACGACTTCAAAAGCACTGTGAATATTGATGATGGGCTTGCAATTCAACTTATTAAGTAAATTTACAACTATGAAATTCATGAATAATAAAATAGTCCAGGAGTTTAGTTTTCTATCAAAATGGTTTTCAAAAAGGTTTGACCTGTGGGGCTGGAGCGACAGCACAGTGGGTAGGGCATTTGCTTTGCACTAGGCCGACCCGGGTTCGAATCCCAGCATCCCATATGGTCCCCTGAGCAGCGCCAGGGGTAATTCCTGAGTGCAGAGCCAGGAGTAACCCCTGTGCATTGTTGGGTGTGACCCAAAAAGCAAAAAAAAAAAAAAAAAAAAAAAGGTTTGACCTGTGCAGCCTATATAATTTTTTTTTTTGCTTTTGGGCCACACTAGGCAGTGCTCAGTTTACTCCTGGCTCTGTGCTTAGGGATCACTCCTGGTGGCTGCATGCAAGGCAATCACCTTACCCGCAGTATTACTTCTCCTGCTTCTATAAACTTCAATTTTTTCATAATGCCAAGGAAGAAAAAATTGCTAAGGCTGGACAATACAGTGTTAAGGCAAGTTGCCTTCCAAGTGCTGACCTGGGTTTGATCTCAAAGCACTGCATATGGTTTCTCTGGGCGCCACCAGAAGTGACCCATGAGCACAGAGCAGCAGTAAACAAGCCCTGAGCACTGCTGCAAGTGGGTAAAAACCCAACCAGCCCCTACCTCCCCCCAGTACCAAAAAATAAAAAAAAAAAAAAAAGAAATGCTGTATAGGTAAAGCATGTTTCAAGAGTGGCAAACAGGAAACAAAACAAACAGGTCTGAATCTTGAATCTTACTACAATTAAATAACATGTTTCATGCTACTGATATTTGGGCCAAGGTTAAGTTCAGGGTTTTGTAAAAGTTTAGGTATTTTATCAGCAAATGTTTACTGACATTTTGATGACATGCAGGTCTTCTCCTCCCAGAATATTCTCTATTACAAAGAATGTAATGAAAAGATACTTTACAAGAAAAAGGCGTAAGTAGATATTCTTTTATCCACAAACTGTGACCCCCTTCTCATGTATTTGTAGACATGCTTTCACATATTAGTTACTGCCAATTTTAATTTCCAAAGTTTTACAGTGTTTTCTTTCTTAAGTATTTTTTTGCATTTTATTACCTTTAATTTTAGACTTGGTTTGCAAATCTCAAATTCTCTTAAAACAGGAAATGTCAGTTCTTGCTCATAGCTCCTTGCAAATGGCTCTTGCCAAATTCAGGAATTTAGAGATAAATGAACTGTTTTAGGTTGTAAGTAACATAATTTTGGCAGGGGGAGCAATTTTAAAAATATCAAGTGACTATTACATATCCATATTTGTGAACCTGAATAAGCATAATCAAATGTCAGAATCTGGCTATAAAATGGTACTTTTCAGATCAGCATTTATACTGCTTTCTTGGTAATCAGTGGTTTTGTTTCTATTTAAAAAGCTTTTTAGCCTCTCTTTGATTGGAATTGGTGAAAAACAGTTGGAAACGGCTGATTAACTCAAGCCTCCCAATTAAAAACTGGAGCTGGGTAGATACATACATGTTCATCCGTCAGCTCAATGACTTCAAGCTCAAAGATACCATGGGTTCTTCAGCTTTTGATCTTGAAAAACTTGAATCAAATAGACTTCATAGGCTTTGCTGCTGCTGCTTCTTTTTTTTTTTTTAAATTCCAATGCCAGATATTCATTTAACAGTCCCTCCTGCCAGAGACCAGTCCAATTAGTTTTCTATGCCGGATCCTGGAAGCTTTGAAGTTTCATCCCTTGTATACGGCTCTCATGTATGTGGTGGCAACTCCTCTTTTGCTTTTTCCCATGATTGTCCTCACCTGTCTCGTTCTTAAGTAACAACCACTATCAGGGATTAGTGCCACTTTATCCAGCCAGGGCCTTGGACTATAAAAATGATGGCACCCACCCAATACTGGGGGTAATCAAAAGTAGACTACCACCTATCTCCAAAGGCTTCTTGGGGTTACCTTAATTTTTTATTTTTTAAAAGAATCTTAAGAATTAGGGGGTTATTTTAATTTGATGAATGCAAACTGTCCTTATTCTTCTGCAGACTTAAAAAATATACTTTGTAATTTTAAATAAGATATGGCACAAAACTACTAGCAGATTATAACTGAATTCTATTAAAATAAATATACAATAGATATTCTCTAGTAAGGTTGTCTTTAGAGATTTCTGAGGTGCCTTAATTAAATTTCAAAAATTAAGAAATTTCCAGATAGTAACACTTTGTTCTAAGACTTAAGAGTAAAAGATTTAAATATTAAGGTAATAGTAAAAGATTTAAACAGATAAATTTAAGGTAGAATTTATAAAATGTTAACAATGAAACCATCTTAATATCATGGTAAATAAAAATACATAGAGAAAGTTGTCATCTTTATTTTCGTTTTCTTTTTGGGTCACACCTGGCAATGCACAGGGGTCACTCCTGGCTCATGCACTCAGGAATTACTCCTGGCGGTGCTCCTCGGACCATATGGGATGCTGGGATTTGAACCTGGGTTGGCTGCGTGCAAGGCAAACACCCTACCAGCTGTGCTATCACTCCAGCCCCCAGTTGTCATCTTAATTAAGCAAGATTCTGGGGCCACCCCCAGTGATGCTGGGGAGCTACTCCAGGCTTGGTGCTCGAAGGTCGCATCCCACTGTGTGCTCAGCCTTGGAGCTACTTCCCAGCACTGAATTTCTTAGTTTCAAACATGAAAGGGTAAATCAGAAGAATTTCAAATCCAGGTATTTTTGAAACTTTTTATTATACTTTGGTCTTACAAACGATGGCTTTTAAATTGGCAGTTTTATAAGAATGGAAAGCACAAAAATTTGCTAGTTATCAGATCCACACAAATCCTTAGTAAGGTTTCCTGTGTAGCCTTCATTAATGCGAATCTTTGTGCAAATTATTCTTACTGCAGATCTTAACTCTGTTTCCAAATAACGAAGCCATAATGATTTTATGCAGAGTATTATAGACCATAACATTGCTATTGAAAGGAAGTCTGGGTAATACAAAAATATGAGTGCGGAGCAGGCAATCTGTTGGCAGCCTGTGAGTCTCAGTGTGTCGTAGTTGGTTTGTAGTTCTCTGTCATCACTTTCAAGAAGCAGAGCGCACGAGGCACAGTAATCACCTCCCTTATTAACCCCCCTGGTTAAAAAAAAAATCTGTTGTTCATAAAACTGGACCAATTAGCACAAACTGTCATCTGCATAATTAACTACAAATAGATTACAAATCATTTTGTTAGTGGCATCAACAAATGTCAGAGGTTGGAAATTTATGAAAATGCTTTTTTTGGTAAGCTTGCCAACTCCTTAGATATCATAGTCTGTTTCCTAAATTCGAATTAGGTGTTTAATGCCTGACAAGTGAAAGGGTGACCAATGGAAGGAAGCAAAACTAACATGTCTAGGTGCTGCAGTGTTTCATCTAATCAGGTAGCACAAAAGGACAGGGCAAGATTTAAATGCGCTCCAACTTTTCACTAAGGAACTCCTCGACGCTGTCTGTATTCCATTTGAGGATGCTGAGCTCTTCCGCGATGTTCCCACTGTCGTCCAAAAGCTTTAGTACGGGGTCTGAACCACGAACATACTGCAAAAGAAGGACATCATCATTGTCTTTTGCTTGGAAAGAGCATTCTCAGTCTCCACCAATAGTCAAATAAATTCAATCCAACATAATTATATTTACAGTGCTACAGCTTTTTTTAGACACAGCATCAAAAGAGCCTTAAAAAAGTGGGAACTTAAAAAAGTACACTTGATTTTAATAGACAAATACCTGTTGGTATCAGACAGCTGATAGGAATTTAAACTTATTCCTGAATATAACAAATATTTAGTCTCAAACTCTCAAAGGAGCTTACAACCAAATGAGAGGCAAGTTTAAAATACTGAGAAAGATGGTATTACAGTGCAGTGCAAATAAGCCTATGAACAAATTACTGATAATTCTGTAGTAGACTTTCAATTTTCTTTAGTTTAAGACAACTAATGATGTTTGTGGTACTTGGTTTATAATTAGGTTATACTCCTGAAACTTCACACCAACTTTGGTTGGTCTGAAGGTTCATATTAGGTTCATATTTCTCCAGAGAACTGAGAGACTGTGTTATAACAAACATGATCTCATTTATCAAGAGATCAACTTTCAATGTTCACTTAAATACAATCACATTAGTAATATAGCAGTGACTGCAAAGGAAAAGTGCTTAGATTTTCATTCTTATTTATTATTTTGGTTTTGGGCCATACCCAGCTGTGTTCAGGGTTTACTCATGGCTCTACACACAGGATCACTCTTGGTAGGCTTGGGGGACCATATGGGATGCCAGGGATTGAACCTGGGTGCCAGGGTCAGCTGCATGCAATGCAAGAGCCCTTCCTCCTGTACCAGCCCCCATTTTAATTTTTCTAGGTCTCCTAGGATTGTGAACTCTAGAGATGAATATAAGCTCTGATATAGTTATTAAAACTTGGCATATTCTATGAAGTTTAAAAATAAAGGTCCTAAATAAAGATATAATTTCTTATTAAACTTATTTTATTAAAAATAAAAAATAACATAGTTAAAAAACACTTAAAGAATATTAGCAAATCAAATTCAACAATGCAAGAAATTATGTAACACTACCAATCCGAATTTATTCCAGGTATGCAAGGGTGATGAACATCTGAAAATCAGTACTGATGATCACTGTCAACAGACTAAATAAGGAGATGTATCATGTCAACAGATGCAGAAAGTTATTTTACAAAATCCAACATCCACCCATGATAAAAACTCAGGAAGCTAGGAACAGAAAGAACGTCCTCAACTATTAAAAAGAATAACCACTGAAGTACACAGCTAACCTAGAAAAACTCTTAAGCTTTCCTTCTAATGCCAAGAACAAGGAACTGGTATCTCCTTAAACATTCCTGGTTAATACTATACTCGAAGCAAATGCAATGAAGAGGAAAGGGAAGCCCAGCTTTTTCTTACAGATGACACATTCTTTATACAGATTATTCCAAAAAATTGGAGGGTAAACATGAACACTGTACTTTTTTGATCAAGTTTTCTACAAAGCTAAAATGGCTCTGAAGAAAATACTAGAAATACCATTAAAATCACCTTACCTTGATTTGTAGTCCTCTGAAGAGTTTGGGTTTATCACTCCTAACAAAAGCTTAAGAAAAAAAGAAAACAATGAAATTATTCACTTCTAAAACCAAGCTAATTATAGTGAGGAATAAAAAAGAAATGAATTTAATAAAAAACACTAATAAAAATTATATTCTATAAGACTGCAGATATTCAATTATAAATGGAAATATATACTTAAAGTCTTCATGGGAAATATTTTAAGATGTTTCAAACTTATCAAAATCCCAAATGGATTTTATCTTGTTTTCTGACCACACCTGGCTGTGCTCAGGGCTTACACTTGGCTCAATGCTCAGAAGTCACTCCTGATGGTGCTGGGAAGACCATATGTAGAACCGAACCTGGCTTGGTTACGTGCAAGACAAGCATCTTAACCACTGTACTATTTCTTTGGCCCTTTCCAATAGAATTTTGAGGGCCACACAAAAGGATAAGCTGTGAAAGTGTGAGGAGAGTTATGAAAAAAAAAATCTGGGGGCTGGAGTGATGGCACAGTGGGTAGGGCGTTTGCCTTGCACGAGGTCAACCCGGGTTCGATTCCCAGCATCCTATATGGTCCCCCAAGCACCGCCAGGAGTGATTCCTGAGTGCAGAGCTGGGAGTGACCCCTGAGCATCGCTGGGTGTGACCCAAAAAGAAAAAAAAAAAGAAAAAAAAAATGTGGAGGAACTTCTTCCATATTAATACATTATTTTAATATTATATTATTAATGATATCAGAATAGATTAAACAGATTAGAAAGCTGAGAGACACAAATATCTGTATGTTTTGCTTTATTTTATTTTTTTTAGGTCACACCCAGCAGAATTCAAGGGTTACTCCAGGCTCTGCACTCAGGGATCACTCCTGGGGGGCTGGGGAGCCACAGGCAAGGCAAAGCCCTACCCACTATATTGTTACTTTAGCTCCTGTATAAATTTGAAAACAAACAAAAAACAGGAAAGATAACACATTAAAGAGGAAGGTGAAGAGAGTGATATTATGTATTTGGTTTGTGAATAATGCAAGAAATACTCTTGAGAAAACTACCCAACTGTCTGACAAAACAAAAAAAAATGAGGTGCCTATATCATATTTTATATCTAGGTTATTTTATACATATAGATTCCACATAGAGCAATATTTTTAATGTAACTAAAATTAGTTATAAATGAGTCAAACAATAGTTATAGAAGACAAAACTCCTGGTATGAGGGGTTTACCATTTGGTGGGAAGAAAGAAAGATGCTAAAAAAGTCAAACAATCAAAACTTTAGCTGTAAAAAAAAAAAAATCATTAAGAATAATGGCCAACACGAAGAAGTTCATAATACTACCAAAGTACTGAATAGAGTCAACTTAAATACAAAATTCTTTTCTTCAGCACCACTCTAGAGGAAATGCTTTAGATATATCTATACAAAAATATAAACTTTGACAGCAAAATAGCCAAAATTAAAGGTGAAAATGATATATAAGGTAAACTTCTCTAATGTACAATGTTAAGGTAAACTTCTCTAATGTAATGTACAATGTTAGGTGCAGAGACGGACTAAAGAATATGTAATATGACCGAAGGATAGTAGAGATAGGGCCGGGAGGATTGCTCCATGGCTTGGAAGCCGATCTCATGTGCTGGAGGAAAAGGCAGCTGGGATAGAGAAGGGACTGCTAAGTAAATGGTGGTTGGAGGGTTCGCTCGGGATGGGAGATGCTTGCTGAAAGTAGACTATGGCCGCTTAGTACCTGTATTGCAAATCTTAACACCCAGAACGAAAGAGAAAGAGGAAATGTGTTTGCCATAGAGGCAGGGGGGTGGGTGTGAGAAGGGGGACGGGGTGGGGTGTGGGAAGGGGTGGGGGTGTCGGGAGGGATACTAGGAAAATTGGTGGTGGATGCGATAGGTTCGAGTACCTATCGCATGGGTGGAGGGACAGGTACTCGAACATTGTATGACTGAAATGTAATCATACAAGTTTTTAAGTCTGTAACTATATCTCACAATGATTCATTAAAATAAAAAAATATGTAATGTGAAAACTCATTAATGGCAAATGAACATCTGAAATATATATCTAATCTCACTACTAATCTAAGAGGTACCAAAGAAAATAATGAGGTACCCTTACTTAGAGAAAAAAAAATGAATATTTATTATTGAGAGAGAATAAATGAATGAATATTTATATCAATAAAAAATGAATATTTATTATTGAGAGCAGAATCTCTTCATTCTGCTAGAGACATTTTGGTGGGGCCTAGTTTTCAGAGAAATATAATACACCCTGTCTAAAGGTTATTCAGCCGAACAGTTTTAAAACACACATCATAGTCTTTAAAATCTGCAAATGTCCTTCTAGAAATTTCTTTACTCAGATGAAACAATCACACAGTAATGTGAACATGTACTTGTAAGGTACTGTAAACTGAGTGAAGGCCTTAGGAAATAATCTAAATATGTAAAAGACTACTGGTTTAACAAAACAAGGCTCACACTATCAAATGCATCCAATCTTCAGAAATTATGTTTTAAATTATATATTTAGTAATATAGAAACTAATTCATAAGCAGTTTGTTCTCTAACATACAAAACCTTCCTGGGAAAAATGACTATTTTAGGGGGAATTTCTGGTCCATGCCTGCCAGTTCTTGGGGGCCCTATGTAGTGAAGGAGATCGAACTGCATGCAAGCCATGCGTCTGAACCCCTCTGTTTCTCTAGTCCCCATAAGTATTTGTAACAGAGTCTAGCTTACTTAACTTCATGCAATAGATATCTAACAGGGTGGAATAAGTGAACAGATTTAAAAATAATGTTCAGACAAGTAATTAATGCCATTTCCATCGCTTATCTTCTCTTCATTCTGCTAAGCATGGGTCAACTTAGAATGAGGGCGGTATTGATTAGGTATCCCAAACAATCATCTGACATCATATAAGCAGTAAATTAATCTTTCAATAGATATGTTTATAATACACACACAGAACAAATATATCTTATCTGGAAATATAAGGCACTTGCAATAGACGTTATAGTAACTTACTTTCTAGTGTACTTTCTTCTGATATAAAAATTAATTAATAAAATTAATTCAGGAGCTAGAAAAAGAGTACAGTGCGTATGGTACTTGCCCTGCATGCACTGACCTGGGTTCAATCTCCATCATCCGTACAGCTTCCCAAAAGCCGAGTACAGAGCCAGGAATAACCCCTGAGCACTGCCGGGTGTGGCACCCCCCCAAATTAATTTAGCCATTATATTTCTAGAAAATATTCTTATGCCACTTTCATTATTTATCTGTTATAAAGATAGTTCTGTAAATAACACTTCAAAGGGAGCTAAAATACAGATAAAACTGAAAAAAGATGAAGCATTTTCGTTTCCCTCAGGAGTCTTACAACATCATCCGTGCAGCCCCTAGGAGTGGAGCACTGCTTTGTTCATCTATTTAATTCAGATGCTGTTCAGAGTGAATTATAGAGAATCGGAAAATAAACAAAATTGTCCTCTTCCTTGTTCCAAAAAGAGGTTAAAGGTAGGTATGAAGAGATAACAAGAAGAATATGCCTTCATGTTAAAGAAAATCTTTGAACTGTCATTTTCAAAAGCACAAAATTTTTTAAAAAAGGACAAAATAACTCGGTTAATGATATACCTTTGATCACATCACAGGTACTCTACTGGAGTTTTTTTGAAGCAAAATAGTCTTATTCAGGGAGGATACTAATTCTAAGGAGAATGGGATTCTGAAGCAAAGAAAGAGGGAGTAGGGGGAGGAGGGAGAAAAGAAAGGCCATAAAGTAAAGGAAGTTCATGGCCTTTACAAAGAAGGCCATGAATCACCCCAAATGGAATGCTGGAAATGAAAAATGAGGTTATGCACCCAGAGTGGTTTCAAGGGGGAACTCCAGAATGGAGTCTGCTTACTAGTTTTAAGGTTTGATTGTAAGGACTGATGGTAGGTACAGTTAAGACTTATGAATCGTTATACAGAATTACATGGAATGATAATAAAATGTTTTCCTGTTTTGCAATAATCACATATGAATCAGAAAACATTCTGAATAAAATGTCATCTCAAACCCAGAAATAGTAAAAACAAACAAAAAAAAGAGAACAGTAACAATAACCCAAACAAAAGGAGAATATTCAGCTATGCTCAGTGAAAGTTAATGGAAATCTAAGAGCATTTCTAAAATAAGAAAACATACATCACCTACAGTGGAAGATTAAGAGTCATTTGGGTCCTCCCAAAAAGACAATTTAAGAACGCTTAAAAAATTCAGAGAAGGGTGACTTAAATAATTAAGCGTATCTAGAAAGATTTGAGGTATAAAAATAAAGATAAGCCTAAACTGATCATGAGTTCTAAGGCCAGGAGGATAAAGTCAGGAAAGGAACGTGTGATGCCTCAAGGACATATAACCAATAAAAACAGGCTTTTTGTCAAATTCTCATTTGTCAAAAAGTGGGAGTACCATGAATTAAAAAAACTTAGTAAATCTATTCAATATTTAAATCTTTTGGAGGGTGGTTTGGGTCATACCCAGCGAGACTGAGGCAAGTAGTCCTGGCTCTGCGCTGAGGTCATTCCTGGCCGTGCTTGAGTGACGTATGTGGGTGCCAAGAACCTAACCTACGCCTCCAGTATGCAAAGCATGTGCTCAGTCCTCTGAGTTGTTTCGCTGGCCCTTTTTGGAAAAAATTAATGAAACTATTGTATTCAGGGGACCATGTGGTGTCATGGACCAAATCTGTCTTTATTATGCATTCAACCCATGACGCTTTGTGTGTGTGTTTGTGTGTGTTTGAAATGCAGAGTGGTTCTCAAACAATTGATGATAACCCACTTTTTAGGAGGGAAAAATACCCCAAAAAATCCACACAATGCTTCTCTCAGTAAACCTATTTTAAGATAACAAACAAATATACCACCCCAAGTGCACCCTTGGGTCATTCCAGCACCCCTTGAAGGCCTGGTATTGCCCATTCTGGGGAACACAAGTAGCACATTTACAGGTTCTGGGCTTACTCTTCAGTACCATACAGGCCCCCTCAGCACTGCCAGGGACCGACTTGTCAGTTCCTAGTTTATCTGGGTTAGAGCAACACTGGACCAAGTATTATGGGACTGGCTCTTGGGGCTCTAAGTAGCATTTGAGAAATTCACCCCCACCCCCCCATCTCCCCACAAATAACTTTTTTTTTTTTTTTTAAGTTTTTGGGCCACACCCGGTGGTGCTAAGGGTTTACTCCTTGTGGAGTCAGTGGGACCATATGGTTTTGGGATGGAACCCAGGTTATCTGTGTGCAAGGCAAAGTGCCTTATCCCCTATACTATCTCTCCAGCTCCTAGAATAAAGCATTAAACTTGACTGTGTAATTTTACATACCTTGGACTTGAGGGAACCTTCCCAATTTTCATCCACAGACTTCAAGAATAGCTCCTGCGTATAGCTATAAAGGAAAAACAGGATTTAAAAAAATTGTATAAACTTAAACATTTGTAAAATAAACAAGAATTTTGTAACATAAGCATTGTAATTGAGCAGATATACCAATCAAACAAATGTTAGGCTGGACAGGACTATCTAGTTCTAGTTCACCAGAGGAAAAAACAGACTCATGTATATTAAACGGTAAAGGAGCTTATGCTACTACCTGAAGTATTCTTAAACTTAGACAAAAAAAAAAAAAAAGACAATTTAACTTGAATAGGTAAAATGCCATGGAAGTTCTTCACAAGATCTTACACTTTCTAAAGTTTTTTTGGATATTAAACATAAATATTTAAAAATTCACTTGGTGGCTATTTCTTTTTTGTTTCGTTTTGGGGCAGAATCACACCTGCAGTGCTCAAGGTTTACTCCTGACTCTGTTCTCAGAGATCATTTCCGGTAGCACTGGGGATCAAACCTAGGCTGGCTGCATGCAAGGTCAATTACCATGCTGGACTCTCTCTCCAGTCCAGTCTAAGCTGCTATTTCTTTACTGCCGAGGATGTCATACAAGTGAGGCATGCACTTTACCCCTGAGCCGCATTGCAGCCACCCCCACCCCTTTTGCGTCACACCTACACTACTCAAAATTTACTCTGGTGGGGCTCTGGAGCACCGTATGTGGTCCATGTGCAGGGCCAGCAAATTACATGCTGTACAATCTCTCCACTCCCCATCCTGTTTGCTTTTTTAAGAGATAAAATGAAGGGGCTGGAGCGATAGCACAGCGGGTAGGGCGTTTGCCTTGCACGCGGCCCCTGTGCATTGCCAGGTGTGACCTAAAAAGAAAAAAAAAAGACACAGTGCTTCTACTTTTCTAAGAAAGAGGAAAGGACCATCCAGGTAATGTCACCCTCGGTTAAGGTTGGTAGAGTATGCTATGAGTACCAACGTGGTGGCATGGACACGAATGCCCACCAGCACAAGGCAGTTAAGGTAGTTGTCAAGCTGCGTCTGGAATCCACTTATCTATACAGCCCACACCTGTGATGAGAGTAAGAGTGTGTGAGAGTGACAGTAAAAGAATGAGTGAGAGGCAGAAGAAAAAGCACACATCGCAGGTTGTGGAGAGAATGCACCGTATCTTAAAATTGAAAGTTGTATTACCAATAAATGTATGAAAATATTTTCAACATTACTAATAATTAGGGGGCAATGCATATCAAAACCATAATGAAATACTATTTCCCACTCATCAGGTTGGTTATTTTCAAAATACCCCAGAGAACAAACGGATGGGCATACTGAGTAGAGTTTTGACATTGGAAATGGGAAGGAATGGAGTTACTGTGGCAAATGGAATGCTAGTTACTTAAAAAAGTAAAAGTAGGGCCTGGAGAGATGCACAGCAACTAGGGCACTTTTCTTGCATATGGCCACACTGGGTTCGATCCCTGGAATCTCACATGGTTCCAGGAGTGATTCCTGAGTGCAGAGCCAGGAGTAAACTCTGAGCACTACTAGATATACCCCCATTCCCCCCAAAATAGTAAAAATAGAGGAGCTGGGAAGAGTTCCATGGCAGAATGCATGTGTGAAACACTGATCCCTGCACCCCACAATTAAGAAAAAAAAAAAAAGAATCACTGCAACCCAGAAATTCCAATTCTAACTGTACACCTAAAAGCAGGAACTTAAAATGATCTTTACATATCAATATTCAAAGCACTATACAAATACATTCAAAGATAACACACTGTAACAGTCAAAAGGCAGAAGCAATCCATTTGTTCAATAATAGATGAAATAAAAAAACAAAAAAACAAAGAACAAAAAAATTGAACACATACAGTATTGTGTAATGACCAGGTGGCTAGAGAGTCCTGGAGGCTCTCTCTCACTGCCTGTGCTTGGTGGTCTCGGGCCACTCGCCCACCGGGACGGCCAATGCCATGGGTGGACAAAGGAGGAAAGGAGGGCCAGGCCAGTTGGTGATTTGTTGCCGTTTATTCCATTCTTCCCACACGCCTGTCCCAATCTCACTAAGCTCTGCTTTCTAGTCTCACACTGCCCCTCGTTCCCATCTCCTCCTGTCTCTCCTGCTCATCTCTTCACGCTCCCTCTCATAGCCCTGGTCTCTCTCTTGTCTCTCACCAACTCCCAACACTGGGGGTAGCACAATCAACATATCAAAATATGTTGGTAAATACCACCTAGGGGTGTTTCTCCTCTCCTTAGTCAATAACTTTATTAACATCTTAATTAACATCTTAATTCTACTTCTTAATATTAATCATTTTGCATGGACACAGTAAGAAATACATTAATCTTGTAGGGTGGCTCTCTTGGGGACATCTTGATATAGATCTCAGACTACAGTGCTCAGGCCAGATTAATATTTCTTAACCCTAGCAAGCTTCTATTCAAGTTATTACTTTTTGGATCACAACAGAATTTGTCTATGACCGTGCTCTTAATTTAAATTTAAGTATTATGGCGCTTTGGCCTGGCCCGTTTCGATGCTAGGGTAGCTCAAGCTTGCCCCGGGTCCATCCAGTCCCTCATCGGAACCCTGTTTTCAGGGATCTAGGAAGTGGGGGCAACTGAGGCTTAAGTCAAGAGAACAGATGCCCAGGAATGAATATCATTTGGAGTCAATTAACTCCCAAGTTACAAATGCACAGAATTAACTGTCTTCCTGTGTCTATACAAAAAGGACATTGCTCTGAATTAACCATACAAAGAACTTAAGGAGAAGAGAAAAGCAATATTTATAAGTTAACAGAGCCTGATAAGGAGATAAAGGTAAGATTGACCAGTTGGGAAAGCAGAGTACAAAGAAAGAGGTTACAAATAAACAGAGGAATGGGAGCACTGTGATGAGAGTAACCCAATAAACCCAAGCTCCTTTTGGCATGGCAGAAAGGACAAACCAATGTTATCCTAAAAAGTATCATGTATGAATCTTTTTTTTTTTTTTTTGTGAGGAGAGATATACCCAGCGGTACTCCAGGGCTAGGGCAAGATTGGCTTGGGGGTGGGGGTGGGGGGTGGGAATCAATGTAGCATCGGAACCAAATTCTGTGCTTCCTATGCATATCATGTGGTCCAGCCCTTTGAGATGCCTTCCTGGCTTAAACATAGATGAACCTAAAAGACACAGGTTTATGTGAAATATGGCAGGCACGAGCGGATGCACACTGAATGACCCTACTTAGATGAGGCACTAGTCAAATTTGCTCTGAAAAGAAAATGACAGCTGCCAGGGGCCGGGCGAAGGAGAAATGTGAATTATTGTTTCGCAAGTAGGAGGTTCCAGTGTTAAGAGATGAAAAATTCTGAAGCTCGTTCGTGATGATGGTGAATGTACTTAACGTCACAACTGAATCTCTAACATGATAAATTTCACAGTATATATTTTGCCACAAAAATTCCATCGTATTAAAATTTAGTTATTATTTCTCTTTTATTTGCAATTATTATTATTATTTTTTTGGGGGGAGTGTAGACTACACTCATTGGTGCTCAGGGGTCTATATGGGATGCGGGGATCGAAAATGGATTGGTGGCATGCAAGGCAGGCATCCTGCCAACTGTACTATCTCTTTGGCCCTTTATTTGCAAATTTTTGATCCCTCTGACTCTCTAAGCAGAGATCCTTACATGATGAGCTGCCTCTATTATTCGGTTTTATGACACTTTTACTATAATAGCCCATGAAAAGTGGCCACTGTCTGGAGCACTGTGGTAAGTGGAGGATTCTGTTTCTTACTGGAGAAAGAACAGCCTCAGAGACCGTGCTCAACTAGGACCCCACGGGTTACCCTAAGAGTGAAAGGACTAGGGATGGAAGCATACCTGTAATCTACCTGCTTACAGAAAGTACTTCTGTGTACCACAGAATACCAATGGATTCATTTAACATATTACGGACGTACTCTCATAAGCAGGCAGCTCAGATGTGGCGCTCTCCTCCAGGAAAAGTTTTGTTTATCTCTACTCTCAGTGAATTCCCTTAGCAAACTCCCACAGTATCCTGCCCTTCTTCTATGAACAGCAAATATTCTTTAAGTTGACTGTGGAGAGGAAATATCTTATTAATCATAATTTCCCCCCAGACTGGAAACAAAGCAGCTCAATATATGTGAACTGAATGGGCCCAATTTTTCACTTAACAGAACTAAATGCCTCTCTTTGAAATCATGTCACCTTAAAAATATTTCAAGAGCCTTTGAAATACTTGGTAAAGTGGACTATACTTAGGTGCTAGCTTAAAGTAAACAAAAAATTTAACTTAAAGCTGCAGAATATTTTAATGACAAATTCTAAAAGTGTTAACTGTGATGCTAGTTGATAGTCTGTTTAGCATTCCTAGGAAAAAATTCGTTTTTCATGAGTAAATAAATTCAGAGCCATTACAGAAAGTGGTAAAATTTAAATGCCTTATAAAGTAACCATACACATAGCACCACACAAGTTAACTTGCAAGGAAATACATGCTATTTAGAACGAGAAATTCTTGGGGGCCGGAGAGACAGTACAGAGGGCAGGGGTCTGCCTTGCACATGGCTACCCTCAGCATCCCATATGGTCTCCCACTCCCCACCCGGATTGATCCCTTAGTGCAGGGCCAGCAACATTGCTGGTGTGGACCCCAAACCAGGTTTTGAATTAAAAAAAAAAACAAAAAACCAAAAAACAAAACACAACTTTTTACTTAGTTTCAAATGAAAATCTAAAATTTGCAATTCCTTGACCTCTGTCCTTAGCATTCCCCCAGACATCCTCTCTGCCTCTGCCCCCCCCCCGCCCCCTTCTTGCCAGGGGTTAAACTTGGGACTTCACACATGCAAGGTAAGTGCTCTCGACACCTCAAACATCACATCATCCCCGGATCAGTATTTTTACTTTTTTCAAAACTAACACACAGGTATAAATCAATAACCTTCAGATATCTGTGGTAAACACCAATTGGCACTGGTGGAGGGATGGGTACTAGATCATTGTATGACAGGAAAGTAATCATGGAAGTTTGTAAGTCAGTAACTTATCTCACGAGGATTCATTAAAAAAATAAAAGAAATAAACTATGAAAGTGATAAGACAAAATCACATATCACATCCCTCCCTCTCCCTGATGCTCTTCCCCCTTTGATGTCTGTCCATCTTTCCTCATATTACTTATGACAGGGTACTTCTGGAGGGAATAAATAGGTCCTACTTCAGCCCTATCCCTAACTGAACTATTTTGGGGGATCATAATCACTGGTGTCCCATGGGTGCTGGGAACTAAACCTGGGGCTTCCACTGGTAAAGCATATATTTAAGTCACTTGAGCTAGCTCACTGGCCCAATTTACCTTATTTGAAACTGCTGTGCATACTAATATACTCATTCATTGAAAAAGACATACTAGCTCTCATTCTTAAAAAATTAATTTTGATTATTCCTAAAGTTTTGTGGTTGATTTCCGCCCATCTTAAATATATTCCTCTCGAAGTATTACTAAGACTAGAGGTGGGAGAGAGTAGGGTGCTTGTCTTGCACGAGGTCAACTTGGGTTTGATCTCCACACCCCATGGTTCCCTTAGAATGACTCCTAATTGCAGAACCACGAATAACTTCTAAGCACGGCCAGTGCTGGCTTCCAAACATAATAAAAAGCATTACTAAGATTATTATTTGTACATGCCTCAATTTTGGATTCTGTACACTTAGTGTATTTAACTACTATTTTAAGAAATACGCTCATGTAACTACAGAAAGACTCCCCTAACAAACAATACAGGAATATAATAAAAATTTCTCATAATCACCTGACTGACTCCGAGTTATAAAATGTTGATTATGTTTAGATGCTTCCACAAAAAAGTGAAGAGGAAAATTATCAATAGTGATAAAATCTAATGATATTGCTACAAAATGGCTCAGATTAACAAGATAAAAAATTTAAAATGATTTATGCTGTTTATCAGCTAGTTAGTTAAAGATTCCAAAATAAGCTAATTTGTAACACTGAACAAAGCTATAGTTGTGAGTTATGTAACGGTTCCCTGAATTGAAAAAAGTGTTGCATCACCTCAACAGCAAATCTGTAAATCTGATCCAGGGCAGAAATATTGTTACTTTCCAACAGTGAGCACTTATTTTTGCTGGTGGCTCAAAAATAAATACTCAGTAAAAGCTGAGATGCTTTTACTGTCTTCAGCAGTCCCAGTGAATAAAAACTCTGAGCTGATAAATGCCTCAAGGTTAACAGATATCTTTCATTGTCCCTGTGATCAGAATGGCTACTCTGAAATTTCTCAAGGTTTCAAATGACCACAGATCATTGTTTTTTATTTGGACCATATATCTGAACTACCTATTTGGAAAATCACTGATACCTGGCACCCACAAACCAGTTAAATGAGAACATCAGGGGTACGATCTGGCATCAGTATTTAAATTATCACAATGTTTAAAGCTCCACAAGTGACTGTAATCAGCCAGGAACGTGAAGCACTACTATGAGTTACACTCAGTTATTAAAGAGACAAAACTTCAAAACGATGCTTTTGCCACTGTGTGATAGCCTGAGCAAATTAATTCCAAAAGTTAAAGCACGTAAGGATCAACTAAAGCAGAAATACTGCAACAATTATGTGTGAGTAAAAGACAGAAGGGAGGTACACAACTAGGTGACTCCTATTCCTTCTTGTCATGATAGTATCTGTCTTGAGAGGAAATTATAAACAGGCACGTAACATCTATTTAAATTAAATTAGGAGCTAAAGAAAGGAAAGAGCCTGGAGAGGGCTCAGTGGGCCGAGTGCATGCAAAGCTGGGCATTCCGGAGGCCGAATCCTCTCCTGGCACCTCAAGGTCCCTGGAGTACTGCAGGGACAAGGACACCCTCATCCCCATCCACACACAGAGTGAGATCCCCAACACCACTAAGTGTGTGGCCTCCGCCACCCCAAAATGAAATAAAAAGAAAGGTAAGAAAATGCTGGGGAAACATTTCCATAAAGATATAATCACTATTCTGCTAACAAAACTCCCATCAACATGTATGAAATGAAATGAAATCAGCACAGTCTGAATTAGTGATTCCAAGGATGAAATAGGAAAGGAAAATAACAGTACTTCTTTCAATACTATGAGGAATACAATCTCTTTATATAGGTAAAACAAATACTTCCATTAGCAAGACTGAGCTGTAGTAAGATTTTCACTCTAAACCAAATTATACCCATAGATATCCCCCATGCATTCTTCAACTAGCATGAAAATGAAAGGTCACCAATTGGGAGTAATATCAACATTCAATTTCACTTATACTGAGGAATCCTCACACGATGAACAGTAACTTAAGAGGAGCCTTGGAGAGCTAGAACCGGGCTTAGGTACATGCCTTGCACCGCAGCCCACTGGTTCATTCTGGTTCCATCTTTGGCTCCACAAGGTTCCCAGAGGATGGCAGGTATGGCACTGAGGTCCCTGCACACAACTGGGGCGGGCTAGGTAATTCCTGATAACACAAGGCCCAAGCTGAATCCTCAGGTCCTTGCACTGAACTATAAGTTGCGCAGAAGCAGCCACACCCCCCCTCCAATAATCATAATAACCGAACCCCAAAATAAATCTCCCCCAAAGACAACTCAAGACAATGTCACTACATTTTTTGAGGTCAAATACCCTAATCAAACAAAATTACCCAAAGTTATTTTACTTACTTTTAATTTTAGCTTACTCTAAAAGCTTACTAAATAGATATAAAACAAGGCCTTCAATAATAAGTTGTGCTTTCATAAAATTGTTTTAGAAAAAGGTAAGCTATAAAGTAGTGCTCAGTAGTGAAATTCTCAACGCCTTTTCATTCCTAAGTGTTTGAAAAATAAACCTATTTTCCCATTAAAAAATTAAAATGCAGCCCAAAATATGTTGGAAAACCTAAACTTTAAATAGCTTCAAAAACTGAGCACGATGGTGTAATAAAAACTGATTTCAGGGCCGGAGAGGCAGTCCAGAGGTTAAGGCGCTTGCCTTGCATGTAGCAAACACAGGTTTGAGCCCAAGAACTGGGGTGAGCAGAACTGGGAGTAACTTCTGAGAACAGCAGAGCGTGGCGCAGGCCCCCAAACAAACAAAAAGAAAAAACAAAAACAAAAAACAACTAAAACTAATGTCTAAAGAGAATTCAATTCTTTGTGTTAGTATAGCTGTTAACTACTGTAACACCGAATATCAGTTTATCATACTAATATGGGAATTGGGGAGGTAAGTGGGAAATGATAATATAGTACTCACCCATGCCAAGGGCAAGTTGGCATGGTTTTATTTAATATTTGTCCCACCCAGCATGGTGCTCAGGGGACCAAGTGGAGTGCTGGGGATCAAAATTGGGTCAGCTGCCCACATGCAAGGCTAGCACCCTACCTGAAGTACTGTATCTCCTGTGCCCTGTCTTGGTGATTTTTATAATGAACTTGAACTGCTGCCATTCAGATCTTTAAAAAAAAACAAGCTTCTTGGTGTATGTTG
Source organism: Sorex araneus (assembly GCF_027595985.1). NCBI lineage: Eukaryota > Metazoa > Chordata > Mammalia > Eulipotyphla > Soricidae > Sorex > Sorex araneus. The sequence continues at coordinate 75,324,104 of NC_073306.1, forward strand.
TCACAATTAGAATAATCTGTTGAAGACATTTATATTTGTTTCCTTTGAAGAAATCAGCTCATACATATATTGATGCTGTAGACAAACCACACAAGGGAAGTTATTTTAAGCCACTGTGAAATTTCTTTAGTGACTACAATTTCACGCACAGTTAGCTTAACCTCCATTTCATCCTTCTGTGTTTCACACACTAGTAGCATTCTGCTTCTGATAGGCCTAGGCTGAAGCCTAAAATTTGCCACCACCCTGAATAACACTGCTCAAATTGACTTCAAATTACTCTGAAACTGGCTAAAGAATTTCCATCTAAATTGAAAATAACGTTTTGATGTTCTTTTACCAGAATTAAGAAATCTCATGTGACTTATTTAAAATTTGCTTGTTTGTGTTTCAATAAAGTGAAATTTAACTATTCTTTTTTTCTCTTTCTTGTTTTTGGGCCCTACCTGGTGCTGCCCAGGAGTAACTTCTGGAATTGCTTGGGGGAGGATATGAGGTGTCAGGGATTAAACTGGAACAACCACATGCAAGGCAAACACCTGAACTATTTCTCTTGTCCCTGTTAATATCATCATCATCATCATCATCATCATCATCCCGTTGATCATCAATTTTCTCGAGCGGTCTCAGTAATGTCTCCATTCGTCCTAGCCCTGAGATTTGAGAAGCCTCTCTTTACTTGTCCTTCCTAACAGTGCTGCATTGGAGGCTCTTTCAGGGTCAGGGGAATGAGATCCCATCATTGTTACTGGTTCTGGCATATGAATATGCCACGGGGAGCTTGCACTGTAGCACTGTCGTCCTCTTGTTCATTGATTTGTTAATATATTCTTTAAAAAATACCAACTTGGGGCTGGAGTTATAGTACAGCAGGTAGGGCGTTTGCCTTGCATGCAGCTGACCCGGGTTCAATTCCCAGAATCCCATATAGTCCCCTGAGCATTGCCGGGTGACTAACCCCTGTGCATCACCAGTGAGACCCAAAGAGAGAGAAAAAAAACCCAAAACTCACAGAAACTATAAAAATCTGTGGTAAATTGAGTAACAGACTTATTAACTTCAAATAACAACTAGTAATGGAATTGGTGTTAAAATTATTATCTATAATCCAAAGAGGACAACCTTCAGAAAGTAAGTCTGATGTTTTATTTATATATACTTCAACTTCTTACTGTAATTTTGCGATAGTTTTCCTATTAACATTTTGAGACAAGAGGCAAGAAAGTATGAAGGATTAAACACATGGGGCTGTGGAGTACAACAGCCAAGATGAAGCCAGATTCTACCACTAACTGCCGAGAACTCTGGGCAGACTATATCCAGTTTTCTCCTTTGCTAAACAGAGACAACAGTATCTAGAGTTGATGTAAGGATTAACAGTAAATATAAGTAAAACAGGCTAGCACAGCTGAGCCAATGTAATAATCACAACAAAATGAAAAAATCCTGCAGTAATTCGCTACTCTAAATTCTGGGATAAAAATTCAGTTCTTTCAAAAACAGAGGAAGGGGATGAAGTTCTAAATAACCATTCATGTTAATATTATCTCTGTCTCTCGCTGGCTCAGAATGTATGAAAACATGAAGACACACATGAAGCCACACATACTAAGTTGACAAAGTCATGCTAGCTAAGGTGGAAGGAATTAAAATATATTCTTTTTCCTCCTTTTAAAATATGTTTTTATTTAGACAATGTGATCTGCAATTGTGCCCATACTAATTTTTAGACATACAATGTTGCATCATCACTAATCCCACCACTAATGCTTATGCATGGGACCAGAACTATAATACCGAAGCATGGGAACCAAACTATAATAACTAATATTAATAGTTATATAATATCTAACTATACTCTTAAAAATTTATTTTAGGTACAAGTTAGGGCCACTTGTTTGTGACTAGTGTACTACAGTCATTATTGCATTAAGTTTTTATAATATTATTTGAAACAGATTTTTCAGTGAAAATAAAAGCCCTTCATTAAATACCTGTGCTGCTGTTTTCCAAAACTAATATGTGTACAACTAGATGAGCTGCAACCTAGACTTATACATGTGAATGAGACCCAGATATTCCAAAGTTCAAACAGATGTCTTCTCAATCTGTAACTTAAAAAATATCATTTGAGATCTTCTGCAGAATTTTCTTAAACCGTTGAAACTTGTATTAGATTAATACGTAAATAAGCAGAAGTGTCAACAGGAAAGCGAGAAATGATTGCGATTAATTTGATAGCTCAGGGACCACTGTGGTGCCAGGGATTTCAAACTACGATCTGAGCTGCATGCAAGACAAGTGCCTTACTTCCAATGTTATCTCTCTGGCCCCTTCTATTTTTACTTTTTGGTTTGGGCTATACCCAGGGGGGCTCAGGGCTTATTCCTAGCTCTGGTGCTCAGGGATCACTCCTGATCGGGATGACCAGCAGGACAGAATCCAGGTCAGCCATATGCAAGGAAAACTGCCTCAAGTGCTCCGGCCCGTTTTTATTTTAAAAGCAAAATTGATGCCTCTGCTATCACCGGCTAATTGCAGCCTATTACATCAGGAATAAGCATTCCTAAACAAACAAACAAAAAACAGATTTCATTTATATGGAGCATGCAAGAACCAAAATGAAGTCCTGGCAACAACATTTTTATTATGTGGCAAAAATGTTTTTATGTAAGCTATGATTTTCCTCTTCTACAAAGAATATATTCACAGTTATTCACATATACATATGGTCATCTCTAAGTAATTTTAATGTATTTGATACAAGGCACTAGCATATACATATATGTACATATATACTAGATGTTTTTGGCTGGAGCGATAGCACAGTGGCAGGGTGTTCACCTTGCATGTGGCCTACCCATGCTCGATTCCTCTGCTCCTCTCGGAGAGCCCGGCTACCTACTAAGAGTATCGCGCCTGCATGGCAGAGCCTGGCAAGCTACCTGTGGTGTATTCGATATGCCAAAAACAGTAACAATAAGTCTCACAATGAAACGTTATTGGTGCCTGCTCGAGCAAATCGATGAGCAACGGGATGACTGTGACTGTGATACTAGGTGTTTACTTTATTAATTTATTAGCTAGAATTTTAATTTCAAAATAAAGCCTAAGCCACAGCTGAGATAGGAGAAAACGCTACACATACTGCTACCTGTGGTCATGCATCAGTAGTATAAATGAGACAGATTGAATCAAGTATTACTTTCACACTTGAATGTGGCTTGCATCTAAATGCAAGCTTGTCCAATATGCCCTGCTTTTATATTCCCAATAATATTTCTATGTAATTTCACTATGTTTTGGTTCCACTAGGATTAAGGAAATCATTCACTGATATTGTAGAACAGCGTGATTGAGAAGGCTTCATTAGAAGCAGGTACATCTTAGAGGTGAGAGACAGGGAATTAAAAGAACAAAATAACCCCCTCCCAAATTAAAAAAAAAATCCAACAGTGGAAATACAAAAATATAGTTGGATATAATAATCATCTTTACCTTATTAATTGCAAATGTTAACTCGCAACTTGTCTGCTATTATTATTGCACAAAAACTGGTAATAGGTATCAAGATACCACACACAGATCAATTAAGTGAAATTCTTTTATTTTTCAATTAAAGAAAAAATAATGAAAATAATGAAAAATTCAACAACAAAATTAACTGAAGAAGTAGGAATCCAAATTTGATTCTGCTAAAACTATAACACAAAATTGGAGTAGGACAAAGGGTTCCCGAAAAAGGAAAAGAAGTTAACATTGCTTTTATATACATGTGGTTTACAGTTCAGGAACAGCAGAAGGCCAACCTCTCAATTATTTTGCCACTGGTCACAAAGATGCGTGTATGTGTGTATAATTAAGACTTCATCATAGGGGTGGGAGCAATAATACAGCAGGTAGGGAATTTGCCTTGCACACAGCTAACCTGGGTTCGATACCTATGAACCCCTGAGCCTCACTAGGAAAAAAGCAAAAAACTTTCTTATAATACAACTCTTGCTATCTTGCTATTTAATTCTTATAAGCCTGCTGTCTAAGGAATAATAATTATTGGTTCAGTAGGAGTATGGGACCATAACATAGTAGCTCAATGATAAAAAAGTACTCACACAAATTTTTCCAGCAGTTTCTGGTTTTATTTTTGGGCTATACCCAGTGATGCTTGGGGGTTGCTCTTGGCTCGGCACGGAGGAACCACTCCTGGTCGTGCTGCGGGGACCACATGGAATACTGGCGGGATAAGTCCAAGTCTGCCACACGCAAGGCCTTATCCGCCTAACTATCTCTCTGGCCACGGGAAATTATTTTGGGTGTTAGGCGGGGGAGTTTGGGCCACATCCGGCAATGCTCAGGAATTACTCCTAGCTCTACACTCAGGAATTATTCCTGGTGGTGCTCAGGAGACCACGTGTGATGCCGGGGTTGGCTGCATGCAAGGCCAGTGCCTTACCTGCTGTACTATCTCTCCAGCCCCAGCCTCCAAAATTTCTGATTATCTCATCAAAGATCAAACCAAATTAATAAAAGAAAAGGTCATAGTAACTAAATTCTAATTAAAAAAGCAAAACAAAACATTTATTTTAAAAAGGTAGAAGAGGCAAACGAAGGAAGTTAACACCCAGTTGGGGGTAAGGTTTATTAAAGGAAAAATAAGTAGCCAAGACATACCTGTAAGTTCAGGGAAAAGAGATCAAATGGGTACACCCTACATTCTAAATCTTAATTCTACTTAAAATCAAATTTAAAAGACGTTAGGCTTCAATTACATGCAATGGAGATTAATATATCATAGAAATCTTCTAAACAATAAAATGTATTCTTGGTATGTGTGAATCTATGAGTTTAAAATAGAAGACTTTGACAGTACATTTTGTGACAATGAGAACACAAATGGCTAATATTAAATAGTGGATAAATCTAACATGTTAATTTTTAGTTTTGGAGCCACATATGGTGGTACCCAGGGGTCACATCTGGCTTGGTGCTAAGGCATTTGCTCCCTGGCAGTGATCATGTGGTACTAGGGATCAAATATATGATCACTGAATACAAAGCCTGTGCTCTAGCCCTTTGAATTATTTCCCCAGCACCTGAATCTAGTATTTTTAAGTCTGTTTACTTATTTCTCTTTTTCAGAGCTCTAAATATGTTAGAAAAAAATACTACCAATAAAATGAAGATATAATTGCTGAGAGCTTTACAAGCCATAATTCAGCATGTACAAATGAGAGAATATTAAAAGGACACAGTTAAAAGATGCTATGTTATTTTTTTCTCAGTACAACATGGGAATCTCATTAAATTAGCTGTATGTGGATAATATGTTTTCAGTAAGGCTTATAATTTAAAAAAATCAAAGGGTTTTAATAAAAAGAAAAATTTTAAAAGTTCACTATTAATCTGAAAACAGAGTGAATAGTTTATTGCATAATTGAACCTACCTAATTTTGGTCATTTCCAGGTATTGAAGGTGATGTTAAATGTTTGAAAGTCTTAGTAACAGGTATGTAAATTAATAGATGGAATTTATTGTCTGTAATTATGTGTGCAGCACTTGGCTCTCATTTCAAATTTCCTTAAAGACTGGACTTTGATTACAAACAGATAAAAGCATTCATTACTTGTCCTTTGGCTTCACATGGCAGGAGTTAATAATACTGGAGAGAATTAAAAGCACCCTACAGTGACTCTCCAACTCTAACATAACTCTTTCCTGGTAGCCATGATTGCGGGTATGCAACTCCTTTTTCTTCTTTCCTTTTTGCTTTAATTGCTCTATTACTAGCCAAGAAGTCGAGCTTCTGAAAAACTAGAGGCTTCTTTACTGTTTACTATGTATTAACTTTTGGTTTTCTTTTTTTTTGGGGGGGGGGGCTTATCTATTAACAGGACTGAAGCGATAGCACAGCGGTAGGGCATTTGCCTTGCACTCGGCCAACCCAGGTTCGATTCTTCCATACCTCTCGGAGAGTCTGGCTAAGCTACCGATAGTATCCCACCTGCATAGCAGAGCCTGGCAAGCTACCCGTAGCATATTCAATATACCAAAAACAGTAACAAGTCTCACAATGGAGATGTTACTGGTGCCCGCTCAAGCAAATCGATGAGCAATGGGATGACAGTGCAATAGTGCAGTGCTATCTATTAACATCGCAGGGCTACATTCTGCTCTGTGCTGCACAGCTGCAAAGGGGACCAAGAGGTGCCAGGGCCTGAACCAGGGCCTTCTGCAGGCAAAGCATGCACTTGATCCAGAGTTACCTCTCTGGCCTCGTTAAACAATTTAATATTTCACCTCATTTCAAGTAAATCATCAATGACCAGCTGCTAAATCATCAATGACCAGCTGCTGGACATAAAGACATATGCCAGGAAACAATACCTTTTTACTTTCAAATTGTGCTTCTTCTTGACAGCAGCTTCTACAGTCAGGATCCAACTGAAGCAGGTTGAATTGTCCCAGAAGATCACAGGAGCTACAGAGCAGGTTGCTGGAGTATCCCAACTCTCGGCATGCCACCGATGACAACTCAGCTCCAAAGGCAGGCACCTGAAAATCAAAGGGGAGAAATTACACTTAATTCCATTCTTATGTTAAAAAGCTTTCAAATCAGGAGAAACTAGAATTGTCAAAATCAAACACATTGGAGAAGAGTTTCTGAAATGTTCCATTGAGGCATTTTTTTTTTCCCTTTCTGTTTTTGGGCCACAACTGGCCGGTGCTCAGGGCTTACTCCTGGCTCTGCAATTGGGGATCACTCCTGGTAATGTTCAGGGGAACATGTGCGGTGCCAGGAATCAAACCCAGGTCAGCTGCATACAAGGAAAATGCCTTACCTCTGGTCCTAGACACAAATTCTTATTTTAAAAACTCTATAACCTTATTATGAATTATTGATCCTCCCAGACACTTTCACTTTAAAGAAAAGTTAAGAATCTGTCATTTTTGGGGAAAAGAGATAGTACAGCAAGTAACATTAACTTCAGGTTCCTATCACAGTCCACAGACTCTACATTCATATCCAGCAAGGAACGCATGAGGAAGGGGATAATGTGGTGGAAAGAAAAAGCACAGCAGAAATCAAACTTTGGGGGTTTAGGGTACTAACTTAACTACTTAAGATATGTAACCTCTCCACCTCCCAAGCTTTCAGGCAAAATAACCTCCCTAAGCTTCCATTTCCATGACAAAGCAAGGAGTAAAGCTTCCCACACTGAATGTAACAGAGATGAAGATGATTTATGCAAATAAGTCCATCAGAACAGAAACAAGTGTTTGCTAAGTGTTAGTTCTTCTCTAACATCTAAATGAGTGTGGTGTATGTCATCTGTCTAAAGCCTATTTTATCCAGCAGGCATGTGATTCCATCTTCTGCCACCTCTCTAGGTATTCTAGTTCATCAGTAATGCAACTCCTTGGAATATTCAATTGCAGTCATTTAAATTTTTCTCTATTCTTCTTCTTTTTTTTTTTTTTGCTTTTGGGTCACACCTGGCAATGCACAGGGGTCATTCTTGGCTCTGCACTCAGGAATTACTCCTGGCTGTGCTCGGGGACCAAGTGGGATGTTGGGAATCGAACCCGGGTCAGCCGCGTGCAAGGCAAATGCTTTACCTGCTGTACTATGGCTCCAGCCCCTTCTCTTTACTTTCTGTCACTTCATAATTATTACTATGTTCTCATTACTTTCTTTTTTTGGGTGTGTGTCTCCTAAGCAGTGCTCAGGAGGACCTTCCTGGAGTCTCCATTAAGGACCTGAGGGTGCTACACTTGGGCCCTGCAGGGGTGCTGGTCGACCACAGCTAGGGCTCAGCAGCTGCATGCAAATCATTTGCCTTAACCCCTGTACTCTCTCCTGTAGCCCTAGTCTGGTCTCTGATTAGACTGAGGCTGCCAACATTCACTAAAAGCAAAGACATTCAAAAATTGTTCTGCTCTATTTCTCTTTGCATAGCTCTCCCTCTTCTAAGCATCTCTACCTGTTGCTGCTTCTCCCATTTCTATTTTCTCTCTCTTCCCGTCACAAACATATTTTAGACTTTCTCACTCTAAATCTACACATGTGACTGTGGCTTTATCCAGTATTCATGGCTTTATACAGTTATTTATAGAGAACTCCTGAGTCTTTTCCTTGAGTGTCAAGCTTTCAAGGCCACAGATTATCTGACACCTAATTAAGATGATACACAGGCACAAAAACCCCCAAATCCCTAACAGAAAAACTATTCTTCAAAGATCTCACTTAAGGCTGTTTTTTCTTTCTTTTTTTGTTTGTTTGTTTTGGGCCACACCTGGTGGTACTCAGGGATCATTCCTAGTTCTGCACTGAGAATCACTCCTGGTGGGCTCTAAGGACCCACACTGGCTGCATGCAAGGGAAACATCCTACCTGGTGTATTTCGGCTTCAGTCCAAGGCAGTGATTTCCCACCATTGGTCCAGGACCACAGCTGATTCACAAGTCTAAGGTAGATAACCAATGTTCTACCTAAGTACTGGAGTATACAAGGACTGGGGCTCTGACAGGGCCTGGCCACAGGCATACAAAGATTGAAAACCACTGAGTATTTTAGCAAAATGACATTTTCTCTGTCCATCTAGATGCCCGTGTCAATGAACCCAGCTGTCATCTCACAAGCAAGTTGATAACTATGCACTCTTAGTTAAATTAGAGCTACTTAGACACATTCAGAGGGGACACTAAAAACTACACGTCTAATCTAAGGACTGAGAGGCATGATTCAACAAAGTAGGAGCTAAGTCTTTTAGCAATATCAGTAACTAAACTACAAGGTGCAAAGACGAGTCTTCCCTTTTAGCTAATGGTCAGATTTCAAAGAATTGACTTTTGCACCATGCAGACTACTTATTCCACCTGGCCTTTTGCTCCCTTGAGCTGTGAAAGACAGTTTTTTAAAATTTTTTTTTTTGCCACACCCTGTGATGCTCAGGGCTTATTCTTGGCAGTGCTCAGGGGACCATATGGAGTGCTGGGTATCAAATCTGAATCTGGGTTAGCTGCATGCAAGACAAGAACCCAAACTTACTGTACTGTATCTCCGGCCCATAAGTGGAAAATTTTAATAATAAATTACTGGTAATTTTTACAAGTATTATTATAACATGAACATATTATAAATGGAGGTTATAATTATACGGGATCTAAGAGATAGCAGGGGGCTTGGTTAAAACACTGGTCTTGGATCCTGCAGACCCTGATTCAATCCTTGGCACTGCATATGGTCCTCTGAACACTGCCATTGGTCACTGCACACAGCCAGAAACAGCACTGGAGCACTGTTGGGTGTTATTATACAGACCCCCCCTACTCCTCCTCCACATACATTATAGAGCAATTAGCAGCGTATAAACCAGGTTGGTGATCACATTTCACAATAGTAAATGGTTGGTCTTATTAGTATTTTTGATAGAACAGATGGGGCAATTCTTCCTCCAGGCAATCGATTTATGTTATGAAGCTTTCCATTCAAATGTTGTTCATTATCAGAAGACAGTAGGCAACCGTAGCTGGGTGACAGAAACCTCCCACTAGCTGCACGACTTTTAACAAATTCCTGCTGTGACATAGGCCTATTTTCCTCGTGTTCCTTGAGGTTTGTATAAAACAGACGCATTAACCACACTGTGCCTGGGGCACACTTCAAGGAAGATGTCAAACGGTCAGGGCCAGGGAGGAGTACTTTGAATGCCCAAGGTTAAAAGTCAAATCAGATCTCCTCAAAGGTTAGTTTTGTTTTTAGTTTTGAACTTGCAGTGCTTGCTGCTGACTGCATGCCCTTTTCGGCGCTTACATCCAACTGGCTTGTGGTGTGAGGCACTGAACACATAACAGCTATCAGGCTCACACTACAAGCTGTCAGAATTGTGCTGGCACAGGTGAGACCCTGGGGTTAGAACTCATGCTCATGTATGTGCAAGGCAGGAGCTCTAAACCACTGACCTCTTCCCGAGGGCCTTAAAACTTGAGTTCTCAAGAAGAAGATCAACAATTCAACAGGCAGAGTTTACAGAAACCCAGATCTTTTCGAGTGGCTGAGGCTGATGGCCTACTGGATGTATGTAAGTTAGAATACTCTGCCATATGGGGGCTATTTTCAGAAAAAGAATTGAAAGTTGATTCCTGTCCTAAAAAGTTTCAGTCTAGTAGCAGTAGTATGGCAGTACTAGTTTCTAGGAGGTTTCTGAAAGCAGAGTACAAGAAGCCCAGCCCACTTCTCAAATACACTTTCAAATGGGCGTATTAATAATAAAGACACAGATCTGTGAAGCAAATTAGAATACAGTGTTGGAAGATTCCCAGCCAGCCTACCATGTCCAGGTTTCAGAGCATTGTTTGTGGAGTCCTTGATCCATTCATTAAATATTTCACTTTTAAGTCACATACCGAATCATATTATGTTACTACAGAGAACAGCAAACAGGAGAGATGTGTCCTTTCCTACAGAGCTCCAGTCAGCACCATGAACTGTGACAGGAGCCTGTTAGGTAAAGCGCTGATTACCACTGGAGCACACTGAAGATGCAACGCCTGGGCTGGAAAGAGTATGGGGGTAAGGAACTTGCCTTGCACGCAACCAGTCTGGGTTGGATGATCCTGACACCGTATGTGTTCCCCAAAGCAATGCCAGGAGTAAGCCCCGAGCACAGCCAAGTGAAACCCAACCCTTCCCTCCCATCAAACAAATACTCCTCCCCTTGGAGTTTAAGGAAGCATTCCTAGGCTGAAGAGATAGCATAGGGGATGAGGAGCATATGGGTCCTATGCGCAGAGCCAGGAATAGCCCCTGAGCACAGCCAGATGTGTCACAAACAACCCTTGTGTGCCTGTCACTCCCCTCTCCCCCCAAAAAACAAAACTTTGCTAGGGGAAGGTCATTTCTCAGCTGTGAACTGAAGATCAGGGGTATGCAGTGTAAGAATTTTATTTTTGTTGCTAGGCTAAGAGAAAAGGAGAGAGGAGAACTGAAGCTCAGAGGCAGTGTCTGAGCAGCAGCAACACCATGTTCACAGGCGTGGTGAGGGAGAACATAGAATGGATATACTAAAATAAGTGACTCTCCATTCTCTATCTCTCCCATTTCCTAACCCAGTGGAGTTAAATGCTGACAACGAAGCCTGGATAAACGACCAGTACTACTACAACCAGGGTTTGGTAAGATTTAACTCTAAAAGCAAAAGGGCAGAAAAGAACTGTACCTAAGGGAAGGATGCAAGGATGGCTCCTCTGGAGTATGGGAGAGGGCTGGTATTTCGGTGGTGGGTGTGGCATGGTAACACAGTACCCCTAACACATGTAAATATTTATAATCTTGTAAATTGCTTCCTCATCAAACAGGACATTAAAAAAAGGGAACAACTGAGACATTTTCTTTTCCTCTGGTTTTGCATAGCCAACAGCGCTTAGGTATTATGCGGTGCAGGGGATTCAACTTGGTGCTCCCATACGCAAGACAAGTGCCTTACTGCTGAGTTACACCCCTGGGTGTTAAGAGTTTAGCGAACATAGAATTATGTGGATGCACTTGGATTTGGAGAGCAAAAGGGAAGAGAATTATTTTTTAATTTGGATTCTGTGAAGTCACTGCTGGACTGTTTGTACTTCTTTGCATGTGACTCTCACTTTCCCAGGCAAAAATGCAGTCTGTTTGGTCATTCCTCTAATCTATACTAGTCTTGGTTTGCTCTGACAAAATAACACACACTAGAAGTAATATGCATGGCTTCCAAGGGTAGGCTTTAATGGAATTTTGCTCTTTGGAATGCTGCCTGCGGACGCCATGGTAAGACAACTGTCCCACTGGGAGGAGGCAAGGTGTAAGGAGAACCAAGTCACCCTTGCCTGACAGCACCATCGAAAGTCATCTTGACTTTGAGTTCAGGCAACTTACAACCTCAAGAGAGCTAGAAGGAAGAGGCCAGAGAACAACTGAGTCACTGTTAATCGGATTCACAAAATGATGAGAAATCATTAAGCCATTCAACTTTTCTACAGTTACATAACCTTAGATAACTGAAACCTTTGATAACGGAAAGTCAAGAGGTAAGAACATGGAGAGAGGGCCAGAGTGCTACTATAGAGGGTAGGGTCAAGTGCTGTCTTGCATGTAGGATTCAATACCCAGGCCCCCATATGGTACCCAGAGCTAACACAGGAGTGATCCCTGAGTGCAGAGCCAGAAGTCCTGTGCACTGCCGGGTGTGGCCTCCGAACAAAAAATTAAGTTCAGAATTAAACTGATATACTGGTGAAATAGCACAGCGGGCCGGGCATTTATCTTACTCCAAGTTGATCCGAGATCGAACCCTGGTATTTCTATACGGTCCCGGAAGTGCCTCGTTAAGCACTGAGCACTGTCGGGTGTGGTCCAACTTCTCAATACGCGGATGTAAGAACGGTCTAAAAGTTCCCAGCACAACTCCCATTTAAAAAAGTTCTATTACTCACTGGCAAAACACGCACAGCAAAGTTCTCAGGAGTGAACCGGTATTTGTTTCATGAATGAAGCGAAAATCAAGCCAAAAGTAGTCTTCCCTCAAAGATTAGGAACCATCTGTTCTACTAACGGAGTAAAAAAATGAAATGCAACAGTCCGTTAACACCGTGCGACCTTAAAGGAGAGGAAGTCTCTCATCTTAGAAAAGCAATTTAAGAACTATTGCTTTTGTGATAGAGCAGCTTCTTTTATTGCAAAAGCTTTTTTTTAAAGCCACACATTCCACTTAAGTGCATCCAACAGGATAGGGACTGCCGAGAAGAGGGGAGGTAAGCGTGTCTCACTAGAGGAGAAGACACTAACTGAGACAATGATCCCGGCGACCAGGAGGTGCTGCTTAGTCCAGACATGGTGGCTTTCCTAAGTTTGGGGGGCGGGATGGGGGGGTCTCGTCCCTGAGTTTCTTTACCTTGAAGAAAATCCCCATTTCCTACTTAGACTGACTGCCCACTTTCTTTTCTCACCGTGTGATGTATCTGCAGCTATGCAAGGGAAAAGAAATACACCGTGTGATGTACCTGCGGCTATGCAAGAGATGAATACCGAGAGCCGGGAGAAAGAAGCGTCCGAAACTCGGCCGAGGGAGCACGAGGATCCAGGGAGGCGCTAAGCCACGTCGCAGCCGGCCGCCGCCTAAGGAAGCCCACGCCTCCCACCCAGCTCGAGCGCCTCCGAATGCATTTCCGAATTCAATGTCCCTGATCGCAATCCCTCCTACAGGCCCCGAGGTTGCGGTGTAGGTGAGCTCCACTCACCGCTTGAAGCACAGTAGCCAGCAGCATCCGCAGCCCAAACGCCGGCCCGAGCCGCGCTCCCGAGCCGCCCGCCATCGTTCCCATCTTCCGTAGGTCTCGCTGCAGAGAGGACCTCTGTGCTAGGGCTGTCCACTCCAGAGCCAGATCCAAAACCGGACGTTAGGGCCACTCTCGTCAAAGCTCCTATTCTTCAGAGATTGGTAATAACCTGAAGACATAAGCAAGCTTAAAGGGGCTGGAGAGTCCTTATAGTTAATATATATACGACGTCTTCGGGTCCGTTTGGTAACTCAAATCAGGCACTTTGCTAAACTCCCCCAATCTGCGCCTCTCACGGTTCCTTCCATTCACGACATTTCCTCAAGCCGCCGAGAAGCCCCGCCTTCGTCAGCTTCGACCTGCCCCCTCCCCGCCCTTTGCCAGGTTTATCCAATCGAATGTCGCCATGGTGGAAATCTACGGCAAAGGAGACCAACCGTAGCGCGAACCGAAAGCGAAGCCCTGGGGCGCTTTGGTCCAATAAGCACAGCCCGACGGGAGCCGAAGGCGGGGCTTCTGGTTGCCGAGCAGCGTACGTGGATGCGTGCGCGTGGTGGCGGAGGGGGCGGGCCAGGGGGCGGGGTCGAGGGCGGCGCAGCCGCAGCCGCAGCGCTGGCGGAGGAGCGCGCGGCCGCGAGCAGAGGGAGGGTTCGGGAGGAAGCGAGGCTAGCTGGCAGGCGGGCGGGCAGGCGGGCTGGCGCGGGGGTCGGGAACTGAGGCTCCGGGCGGAAGGCGAGAGCCCGGCGCCGGCTCCGCGCTGCCTTTTGCTGCGCGGGCTTGTGGAAGGGGCGGCCGTTGAGTGGTCGTCGGAGAAGCGGGCACGGGCAGCGTTGGTGCTAGCGCCCGAGGGCGGGGGGCTGGGGAGACGAGAAGGGGGGTCGCTGCGGTGCTTCTCCGGCTGTCGCGCTCTCCTGGCCTCGCCCCCGGCGGGGTGGGCAGTTCTCGGCCGGCATCTCGCTCGCCTCCGGGGTCCCGCTCCCCGCCCCCCGCGGTATGTCTTGATCCCGAGCAGCGGGTTTCATGGGGCTCCTCAGGATTATGATGCCGCCCAAGTTGCAGCTGCTGGCGGTGGTGGCCTTCGCGGTGGCGATGCTCTTCTTGGAGAACCAGATCCAGAAACTGGAGGAGTCCCGGTCTAAGCTAGGTAAAAGGCGCGCTGCAAGGGGCTGGTCCGGGGAGGGGGGCGTCGCCATCCGGGCTGCTGGGCGTCCGTCTGATCTGGGATCTGTCTCTGGGGCTCCGAGACGGAGCAAGCTTGCAAAATAAATAAATAAATAAATAAATAAATAAATAAATAAATAAATAAATAAATAAATAAAAGGGGGGTGGGGAGCTCGGACTCGCGGGAATGCACGCTCCTAGAAGCGTGTGCATGAACCTGGAGTGGAGCGCCGGGCGCGCGAGGTCACGGGACGGAGGTAGGGTGGTGGTGGCTAAGGGTAGGTTCCTCCGAACCGAGAGGCCAACCCCGAAGTGAGCGATCCGCAAGCGGAAAGCGGGAGCACGAAGTCTGCGGGGCGCGGGCGCTGCCGGCGGAGACCCGAGTCGCGCGGGAGCTGCTGGGGGAAGCGGACGGGGGAGCCCCGGCGAAATCGGGCGTGGGGCGTTCTCCGGTGCGCCCTTGGGCACCCTGCACGCGCGGTTTTGGGGAGCTGCTGAGCAGCTGCGAGGGGAATGCAGAAGGGGTAAGCGGGTGGGCGTGAGGGTGGGTAAAAGCAACTCGCTGTGGGGAGCTCCGCGCCTGTGCCGGGGGCGGCGAGGGCACCAAGCGACAGTCCAGGGGAGCAAAACTGCCCGAGTCGGACGGGAGAGCAGGTTTCAAAGCCTCTGAGCTACCCGGGGCGATGGGGGCGTCTCAGGGTCTCTCGGAGCAGGGTCACGAAGCTGCCAAGTATCTTCTACTGGAGAGGCAAGAGGCAGCGTTCTTTGCTCGAGGCGACTCCACAAAAATGTGAGCGTACGCCCAAAGGGAATTTCAGAGAGGTATATGTAAGTCTGCGAAAGGAAAAGCAAGATTATGCACACGTTGGGAAAAAAAAATGCATTGAACAATCGATTTAGACCCTCTTGGAGTTCGCAGTGATTGCTCACCGCGTGGTTGAAGTGCGCCGAAGTACGCAGAGTCCGAGTGGGAGTTGTGAAAGATCAGAAAGTGCAAGGATCACTGGCACCCTCAGCGTCAGGGGCCTGGGGCGTTTGCAAAGAGCTAGGGGTGGGAAAGAAGTGTTAAAAGACTGCCAGCGGTAAATTTTGATTTAAAAATGTCCTTGGCACTTAAAATTAAGCTCCGTGCCGTCCACGGTAGCCGCGTTTTAAATGTGTGTATGTATTTGGAGATCGGAGCAACAAAGTACCGGCAACAGTATAATTTAGGCTAAAGAGCAACAACTAGACTCTGCAGGTGGTGATTAATTAGGGGAAATGTAGCAGAAAATAGTATTAATGTTACCTATTCTGTGGTTTTGGGTACTCTTTGCAGAAAGCTGGGGAGGGGGAGGGGGAGGATAGGGGTGTGTGTCAAACAGCTTCGGAAACTTGATGTGACGCTGAAATTGAGGAGTAAAGATTAATCCCAGCCCTCAGCTCTAGGGTAAAATCTACTTAGTACAGTTTTGAAGAGATATCAAACTTACTATGATTTTATTAGTATGTGGCATATGGGGAAAATAGTCACTTTAAATATTGAACGCTGGCCAAGTGAATCTTATTGTTGGCTTCACTTGGGGACATTCATACATGCTCATATTCTGGCATCTTTAAAGATCTAGAGAGAAAGGGCTCCTTTTAGGGAAAGTTGAAAGTTAATTTAAAATTTAAATTTCTACCTTTTGTTAGATTGTTATTTGAATTTTGAGTTTTGTAGACACATTACAATGGAGTAGGGTGGCTTCATTTTTTCCCTCCTTTACTAACACTTTCTGATATTTTTATGTGATTTTCATAGACTAGCATACCAACGTAAGTGATTTTAAAAGTTCTCTGATGGCATTGAAAGCCACAGGTAGAAATGAACCATGAACCTGCTTTTTCATGAGAGAGAGATGAGAGAGGGAGGGAGGGAGGGAGGGAGGGGGAGAGAGAGAGAGAGAGAGAGAGAGAGAGAGAGAGAGAGAGAGAGAGAGAGAGAGAGAGAGAGAGAGAGAGAGAGAAAGTGTGTGTGCATTGGAGGTGGGGGAGGGGGCACACTCACTTGTGCTATGGGCTGGCATAGGATTCCAGGGACTAGAGTCCTCCTTTGCCAGTGAGTAAACCGTGGAGGTGTCTTAGGCTTTTTTTCCTTTTGTTTCATGGGCCACACCTGACTATCATCAGGTTACTTTTGGCTTTGTTCTCGGGGATCCCTTCTGGTTGGCTCTGGGATTCATACAGGGTGCTGGGGATAGAGAATCCAGCTTAGCCCTGTGCAAAGCAAGAGTCTTACATCCCTCTCTGGCTTTTTTCCTGATTTTTTTTTTTAACAAGAAATAAACCCCTTAAGTTCCACCAGTATTGTAAATGTGAATCAAAAGAGACAGTTCTCAAAAATCAATCAAGTAGAGGAGCCTTAAATACAAAGCACTTAAAGGAACTAATCATTCTCTGGAGATGCAAAACCATGACCAAAAAAAAAAATTGCTATCAGCAGTCTCTTTGTTTTTCTTTAATGAAATCTTTCAAAAACAATACTAAAACAGATGTTGCCAGCTAGTAATCTCCCTTAGAAAGGGGAGAAAGAAGAAGGCATATTTTGATAATAGACTGCTGTGTACTGGGCACTTTGATGTGTGATATTCTCATTTCATTTTCCAAGAATAACACAAAAAGCCATTTATACAGATGTGGGAACAGGGTTGCATTTTATAAAACTTGACCGTAATGCTAGTGTAAGTGGCAGAGCCAGGACTGCACCTATGTATGTTGATTCCAAATAAAGTGCTCCTTTCATTTTGCCAGGCTGCTTGGAACTTTTTATTGCCATTATACTAACATTGAACAGTTTAAGTAGAATTTTCAAACTGCAATGCCAGTGCTTGATTGCATTTATTTCTAAGAATTAATATTGTTCTGAGAAAATGCAATTACTGACACAAAGGAATTGCTTAGGATAATGTTTTGACCTCTTGTTTATACCTGTATAATGAACGTAACTATATTATCTGTTGAAAAAAACTAAAATAGTAGTTCTGCTATAGGAAATAATCTATGGTAGTATTTTTTGGTAACTGTTAAAGTACAATATTAAAAAAGTATTTTTTGGCATTAGGAAAGCTAGTGTTTGCCCTTAAAAGTAGTTTTTAGGTGGCCTGAGTAATAGTACAGTGGTGTTTGCCTTGCATGCAACAACCCGGATTCAATCCCTGGCACCCCATTTGGTACCATGACCCTGCCAGGAGTGATGCCTGAATGCAGAGCCAATAGTAACCCTGAACTTGGGGGTGTGGCCCAAAAACAAAAAAAAAAGTTATCTTTTCCAAAGGACTTGTTACAATTTCTTTACATTGCCTTGATTTGGGGGAATATATTTTCCAAAGGACTTTTTTTTTTTACTCCTGGCTCTGCACTCAGGAATTACCTCTGGCAGTGCTCAGGGGCCCATATGGGATGTTGGGAATCGAACCTGGGTCCGCTGCGTGCAAGGCAAACGTCCTACCCACTGTGCTATTGCTCCAGCCCCTCCAAAGGACTTTTTATTTTTATTTATTTATTTGTTTATTTATTTATTTTTCTTTTTGGGTCACACCTGGCAATGCACAGGGGTTACTCCTGGCTCTGCGCTCAGGAATTACTCCTGGCGGTGCTCAGGGGACCATATGGGATGCTGCAAATCAAACCCGGGTTGGCTGCATGCAAGGCAAGCGCCCTAACCGATGTGCTCCAGCCCCTCCAAAGGACTTTTTAATATTGCTTTACATTGCCTTGATTTAGGAGTACTTGGTGATGAGAGCTCTAATAAACAGAAGATATGTTACAGACCTAGGTATATTCATCGCCCAGCCAGGCAAATTATATAAACAAGGAATTCGGAAAATACCCCATAGCATATAATACAGTTTTGTTTTAAGCAAATGTGGATCCATCGTGTACATTATACTCTGTGACTGGCATATTTTCCCCTATTTAATAGCATAACTTTCTTTCCAGTTCAAAAATATAAATTTCACTGACATGTTTGAAAAACTGTAATATTCGATAGTGTCCATATATAGAAATGATAAAACTTTATGTCAGCAATATACATTTGGTTTGTTTTCCTTCAGCTTCTTTAAAAAATTTAATTTCTTTCTTGGTATTATAGACCTGCTCTTCAGCCTATTTACATCTGTGGACCAGTACCTGTTCCTGCATACCGGTCCATGGAATTGCAGTTAAGACCAAAACTATAGATAAACCATTGGTTTTCAACCTTTCCCATCTGCAGGCCAGCATTTATCCATGGACTGGTGGTTAAAGAACGCTGTTACAAACAATGTTAAAAGAAACATACCATATGTGTTCATGTAACTTCGTATGTGCTGTCAGTTTTTATTTAGGGATATACCCAGCAGTGCCTGGCGGCTATTTCCAGTGTGGGGCTAGGCAGTCTCTGAGCTGTGGGAGCATGCAATGCCAAGAGGATAAAATCTGGGCTCAAACCTGGGACTTCTGCACAGAGTATGCCTTCCATCCTTTTGAGCTATATCACTTGGACTCTGTTGTCACTTTTTACTAGGATAAATTATTTTATATGTGGGATTATTAGGACAAAGGATATATGTGTTTTGCATTTTGTCAGGTTTTTATATGTTGTTTTAGGAAAAAAATATATTTTCCAGAAGGTTAGGTAATTTATACTGATAACACATTCACACACTGGATTCTACCAGCTTTTCATTTTGCTAGTCTGAAGCTGTGAAATATATGATGGTGCATTAATTTACATTTCCTTCACTTCTAATTAGGTTGAATATTGTTAGTTCATTTCCATTTATCTGTTGAGTTATTTTATCTAATCAATTAGTTTTAGTTTGATATTAGAATTAGTAATCCTCTATTTTGTCATATTTTTCTTCATTTCTTCTTTGAGTTTATGGTATATTTTGCTTATACAAAGTTATTCAACTTAGTCAAATCTATCAATTCAGACAAGTAGATTTTTTTCTGTTCCTTAATTCTGTAACTAAGATTGTGTGCATTTCCTATATTTTGTTATGGTATTTTGTGGCATTCTTTTTTCTTTTTTTTTTGAATGCACGTATATATTTTATTAAAGACCTGTGATTTACAAAGTTAGTTAGAATTGCTGTTTAGGCATACAATAATTCAACACCATTTCCTCCACCAGTGTCAAATTTTCTTCACTAGTTTTCCCAGATTACCTAGTCATTCTCAGCCCCACTTTATTACTGCCTGTCAAATTGATAGGTACATCACAAAATTTCAGGGTTTGCTGCTTAGATACCATGTTTTCATTTCTTCATTTCTGTTGAAAGTGTATTTTGAGTATATCTCTATATACCTCCCTCACACCATTGTTAAACTGAAGCCCTGATGTCTGTTAACCCATACTTCTTGTTCACCTCGTCCCTGCTTGATTTCACTCAGTCTCTGTCTATATCTGTATCTTTTCCAAACACCGGGGTCAAGGATGATCTTAGCATCCTTCTTTTTTTTTTTATTTATTTATTTTTAATTAGAGAATCACCGTGAGGGTACAGTTACAGATTTATACACTTTTGTGCTTATACTTCCCTCATACAAAGTTTGGGAACCCATCCCTTCACCAGTGCCCATTCTCCACCACCCGTAAACCCAGTGTCCCTCCCACCCTCCCCAATCCCATCTCCCCCCCACCCCACCCTGCCACTGTGGCAAGGCATTCCCTTCTGATTTCTCTCTCTAATTAGCTGTTGTGGTTTGCAATAAAGGTGTTGAGTGGCCGCTGTGCTCAGTCTCTAGCCCTCATTCAGCCCGAAACTCCCTTCCCCCACATGGCCTTCGACTACAATGTAGTTGGTGATCGCTTCTCTGAGTTGACCTTTCCCCGGAACGTGAGGCCAGCCTCGAAGCCATGGAGTCAACCTCCTGGTACTTATTTCTACAGTTCTTGGGTGTTAGTCTCCCACTCTGTTATTCTATATACCATAGATGAGTGCAATCTTTCTATGTCTGTCTCTCTCTTTCTGACTCATTTCACTCAGCATGAAACTTTTCATGCCCATCCACTTAACTACAAAATTCTTGACCTCCTTTTTTCTAACAGCTGCATAGTATTCCATTGTATAGATGTACCAAAGTTTCCTCAACCAGTCATCCGTTTTGGGGCATTCGGGTTTTTTCCAGATTCTGGCTATTGTAAACAGTGCTGCGATGAACATACATGTGCAGATGTTGTTTCGATTGTACTTTTTTGCCTCTCTGGGATATATTCCCAGCAGTGGTATTGCTGGGTCAAATGGGAATTCAATATCTAATTTTTTGAGAGTCGTCCAAATTGTTTTCCAGAAGGGCTGAACCAGTCGGCATTCCCACCAGCAGTGAAGAAGGGTCCCTTTCTCCCCACATCCTCTCCAACAGCGGTTGCTTTTGTTCTTTTGGATGTGTGGCATTCTTTTTTCTTTTTGGGTCACACCCAGCGATACTCAGGGATTATTCCTGGCTTTTCACTCAGGAATTACTCCTGGAAGTGCTTGGGGAACCATATGGGATGCTGGGGATCGAACCCAGGTTGACTGTGTGCAAGGCAAATGCCCTATCCGCTGTACTATCACTCTGGCCCCAGCATTTTTATTTTTATATTTAGTTTTTTCAAAACACTAATTTATAGAGACATTGCCATTTCTTTCAATGAATAGCCAATATGGGAAATACTATGTTAACTCATTTTTTTCACACTGTTCCAAGTCCTATCTTTGATAGTATATATTCATATGTCTTGTATAGATTTTGGATTTAATTCTTTTATCAGTGGTTCTGTACATATCAGCACCTAGCAATCCAGAAATTACTGGGTTTATTTATATAGTTATAAGCAAAATTTTCAAAATACTGTGATTCCTATAATAGAATAACTGATTTGTTGTAGATTTTTGTATTTAATGTAGTCTGTATTTTGTTTTTATAACATGAAGCATGTGAATTTAATTTAGGTATGTTAGGAAAAAACTTATCCGGGATTATGTTGAAATGACTCAGTATTATTAAAATGCATACTTAATTTTTTCTGATAAGAAATAGAAGGCAGCATAGAGTCAAAATAAAAACAGTTTTTTTAGCTCTGTCCAGAATTGTGCATTTCGGAGTGTCTTGCATTAGAGAATATACTTCTCGGTCGTGGATGCAGTCATGTTGTCCAACACTTTTCAGGTGTCAGGTCTTTTGATCCCTAGCACTGCCCCCCAGCCCCTAACCTCAAACCAAAAAATAACTCCTCTCTGAATCTCAAGAGTGTGCCTATTGCTAATGCTGGCCTACAGAACGGTGTAATGGAGCCTTTGCTATGTAAATATGAGAATGATGTGTTTGATGATTTTATTTTGTCTGGGACCTCGACATTTCAGATATGAGTTGATCATATGTTTGTGATTACAGATAGAAGTTAATGAATATACTAGAACTGTGGTTTTTCAACCACCAGTATGTGGAATGACATGGTCCATAGTTCAAATGTGAAAAGCCACTTTTCAGATTTTAATTCAGTGTGTATTTTAGTTGCCTATTATTGAACGGGTGCCAGTCCACAGGTGTGAAAATCACTTCATTAGAATATAATTTTTTATATAGGACAGTAATTCAGAGTGAATTGTATGGTTGTCTTCACTGGTGAGAATTCTTTTGTTCTTAAGACTCTCCTAAACTAACTGCAGGGCCAGAGTTAAAACTTCTCTTTGTTTTATTATTTAGTTAATTTTTATCTTAAAATTTTTATTGAATATCCATGAGATACACCATTACAAAGCTGTTCATAATTAGGTTTCAGTCATACAATGATCAAACACTAATCCCTCCACAAGTCTGCATTTCCCACCATCAATGTCCCTCGTTATATCCTGGAGAGGCAAAAAAGTATAGTAGAAATGACATCTGCACTTGTATGTTCATTGAAGCACTGTTTACAATAGCTAGAATCTGAGTGCCCAAGAATAGATGACTGGTTAAAGAAACTTTGGTACATCTACACAATGGAATACTATGCAGCTGTTAGAAAAGATGAAGTCATGAACTTTGCATATAAGTGGATCAACATGGAAAGTATCATGCTAAGTGAAATGAATCAGAAAGAGAGGGAGAGACATAGAAAGATTGCACTAATCTGTGGGATATAAAGTAACAGAATGGGAGACTAGCATCCAAGAATAGTAGAAATAAGTACCAGGAGGTTTGCTCCACAGCTTGGAAGCCGGCCTCTCATGCTGGCGGAAAAGGCAGCTCAGACAGAGAAGGGAACACCAAGTAAAGTGTGGTTGGAGGACCTGCTCGGGATGGGAGATGCGTGCTGGAAGTAGACTCTTGATTGAACATGATGGCCACTCAATACCTCTATTGCAAACCATAACACCCAAAAGGAGAGAGAGAACAAAAGGGAATACCCTGCCACAGAGGTGGGGTGTGTGTGTGGGAGTTGGAGTGGAGGGCTGGGAGGGATACTGGGATCATCGGTGGTGGAGAATGGGCATTGGTGGAAGGATGGGTACTTGAGCATTGTATGACTGAAACACAAGCACGAAAATATGTAAATTTGTAAGTGTACCCTCAGGGTGATTCACTAATAAAAAATAAATATTTTTAAAAAATGTCCCTCATTTTCCTTCTACCATCCCTCAACACCCTTCATTCCCCGCCCCTCCCCCCCCATCCCCTGCCTGTCTCTATGGCAGGCACTTTTCTTCTTTCTCCCTTTCCTTTTGTGCATTTGGTTTGCAATACAGGTACTAAAAGTTCATCGTGTTTATCAGGGTGTTCAATATTTTTAATAGGAAGGTAAGACTGGAGTAGCTTTTTCTTTTTTGGGGGGGGGGGTCACACTCGGCGATGCACAGGGGTTACTCCTGGCTCTGCACTCAGGAATTACTCCTGGCGGTGCTCAGGGGACCATATGGGATGCTGGGATTTGAACCTGGGTTGGCCGGCCGCGTGCAAGGGAAACGCCCTACCCGCTGTGCTATCACTCCAGCCCCCTGGAGTAGCTTTTTTAACTGCGTGGCAGTTTTGGGATGTGGATATGACTGCCACGGCTTCCAGAAGTATAGGGAGGTGGGGGGAGGTAGCCCATCCCAGTCCTGAGAAAGCCTGGAGATTTCAGTCCCAAACCCAGGTACCAGAATTTTTAGCAGATTATATCTTGTTGAGGTCAGTACTGAGACTGGAGTCTGGCTGTGGGCATGGCGGCAATTTTGGGTTGTGGGAGCAGGTGGCTGCTGGGTCTCTGCTTGGGTGAGCACCAGGCTGTTCAGCTTTATTCAGGTCCAAGATTAGCTGTGGCTTTTGATCTCTTTCAAGATTTAGTTATGGATCTCTGAAACAAGGCTGATAGATGAACTGAGCCGGAGGTGGTTTGTGTACATGGCTCCCACATACCTAACTTTTGTCCATTTAATTTCTTGGGGAACTTGGCCCCAAGTTGTTGGGATCCAGTCAGAGGCACCAGCGACAGTTTTGGAGTGTTATGAAGCCTGAAGACACCATCAGGCTGCTGATGCACACGTCCTGCAGGTACAGGTTGAGCTGCTGGCAGCACCACACACTCATAACACTTCTCATAACATCTTCATAACACAAACATTGGTTGCTTTTATAAGTGTCTGAAGCTCTATCAGTGATACCTGTATAGTGTCAACAATAATTTGATGATAAATTTCTCTGCTTCAGAGAAGCAACAGTAGCTACTGCTACTGTAACAGTAGCACTGTAGCACTGTTGTCCCATTGTTCATTGATTTGTTCTAGTGGGCACCAGTAAAGTCTCCATTGTGAGACATGTTCCTGTTTTTGGCATATTCAATACACTGCAGGTAGCTTGCCAGGCTCTGCTGTGTGGGCGAGATACTCTCGGTAGCTTGCTGGGCTCTCTTAGAGGGATGGAGGAATAGAACCCGGGTCGGCCACGTGCAAGGCAAATACCTACCTGCTATGCTATCGCTCCAGTCCATAGAACTTTGGGTTAATTGGAATGCACTTATTCTAGAATTGCTAATTGGTGATTCAGTTTTGAGTCCAGAATCTGATATCTAGAGCCAAGTAGTCACCTGAAACGGTTGATCTCAATTTATGTAATCCCAGGATGTCTCACTGCCACTCTGTTATACCTTCTCTTAGCTTTTTGACACTTACTGAAATTGATGAATATTTAAATACTATTTTGCAAGGAAAACCACTTTTGAGGGACATATTATAGATCTCCATGGCTCACTACAACCTAATTACTTACAATTATCTACCCACCTTCTAGTTACTCCACTTGCGTATTCTGCCTTTCTGCCCATTAATTAGAAATTAACTGCCTATTGGGCCACTTGAGTAACTGCGCCTTCATCTATTAGGAGACATGCTTCTAAAAGTATTTTTCCTTAATTTTTTGATTGTCATTTCTTCTGTTTCTGCTGAGAATGCTATTATCTCTTCCAGTCATAAAATAGTGAAAATAGTAGGAGCTCTTGACTTCCCCCCCCCCTTTTTTTTTCTGTCAACTGTCCTTCTGTACTTCACCTTCTCTTTGAAAGTTGACTGTTATCAGTTTCTCATGCTCTCTGATTGTCAAAGTTACTGGTAACTCTTCTCAATTCTCTTGTTAATTTTTTGTCTTAATTTGCTTGACCTTCTAGCAGCTTCTGACAGTTAACTACATTCTCTTTCTTCGTAGACTTTACTTGCCTTTCAAGATCTCAGCCATCCTCATGGTTTTCTTTCTGTCTTATTGGCTCCTTCTGTCTCATGTATTTCCTTCCTCTTTTCTCCTTAACCTTTCAATGTAGTAATACTCTCAGTCTGTTTTTGTAAGTTTTCTTTATTATTTTCCCCTAGTGATTCTTAGGCTGGCAACTTCTGAATAGATACGCAATTTAGATTTGGCTTATTTCCTGAACATTAAATTCATGTGATTCACTGCTACGTGTAATTTTATCAGGGTGATCAAATTCAATATGTCCCAGTGGATGTTCTGATACTGTTGTCTCATTCCACGCAACCCTAACCCACGTTCCTTCCAACCTTCTCTATCTCAATTGAGGGCAGTCACCAGGGTTTTAGCCTGATTTTTCCCCATATACTCAGCACGTTAAAAGAAATCTTATTTGATTTACCTTTTCAGAATCACTTCTAGACTGTGACTACTATTCATCATTTCCAACACCACCATGCTAGTTCTAGATACCATGATTTCTTGGGAATACTGCCATGTCTTAAGTATTCCATGTGCTTTTATTTTTTTGTTATTGATACAGGTTTTGGGTGGGCCCCACCTGGTAATGCCCAGGGCTTACTACTGGCTCTGCGCTGAAGAATCACATTTAGCAGGGACCTTAGGCAAGTACCCTACCACCCCTACTCACTATACTAGCTCTCTGCCTCCTACACACTATTCTTAATGTAACAGCTAGAGAGATTCCTTTAAATGTAAATCAAATCATGTCATTCCTATTTTTTGGAAGCTCTCTAGACTAGAGTACTGCTGGCTACTTTTTAGGAATTCATGATTTTTTTGTTAAATAAAATGCCTTTCCCTCCCACTCTTTGTAAGACGATCATTTGGGTGTATGGTTTTCTTCTTTTATATGCATGACTTGTTAGGTACCTTCTGTCACATAGTTTTTTTATTCTCTTAGAGGTGTTTGCTGTTGGCCTGGTAAACAGACAAGACTTCTACACATCCTTATATAGAATTAGATTTCCTCTTCTAAATTTCTTTGGCCTCTGTTAACTCCTGTTTATTGGTGAGAACTATTCATTATCTGTTTGCAAGGTGGGGAGGTTGGAAAAGGGGATTTTAATTGGTTGTCACTATCAATTACAGCTGTGTACAGGGAAAAGCATGGAGGATACGGTAAAATTTCTGAATCTAAAATAATGATAAATTTAGACCTTTTTTGTCTAAATTTATATAAGTTATCTTAATAAATTTTCACACAGATGTGAATGTGAAAAAATATATTCTAATGTTATCAGGATAGAATATGCTGTGTGCGGGTCACATTGATTGGAGTTATTCCAGACTTTATATCCTTGATTTTCTTTTTTTTTTTTTTTTTTTTTTTTTGCTTTTTGGGTCACACCTGGCGATGCACAGGGATTACTCCTGGCTCTGCACTCAGGAACCACCCCTGGCGTTGCTCAGGGGACCATATGGGATGCTGGGAATCGAACTCGGGTCGGCCGCGTGCAAGGCAAACGCCCTACCCGCTGTGCTATTGCTCCAGCCCCTATCCTTGATTTTCTTTCTGCCTTATTATTCTATCAAATACAAAGAGGAGTTCTGAAGGTTCTGGTGATAATTTTGGATTTGTCTCTTTCTCCTTGATGTTCTGTTACTTTTTGCTTCATGTATTTTGAAGTACTGCACATGAACAATTAGAACTGTCATGTTTCTTGATTAATTAATCTCCTTTTCATTATGAGATGACCCTCTTTATCCTTGCTAATATTCGTTGCTCAGAAAACCTACGTGATCTGATAATTTAATATAGTCACTTCAGTTTTCTTTTGATCAGTGTCAGCGTGGAGTATATTTTCCCATTATCTTAATATTAGTGTTCCTTTGTTTAAATTGAATTTTTTTGTGGACAGCATATGGATGGGGCTGACACCCAGTTTTGCGATGCTCTTGTTAAATAGAAGTATTTAGAGCATTTACTTTTAATGTAATTATTGACATCATTCAGTTTAAATCTTGAGACTATTTTCTATTATGTTTTGTTCCCTTTTTTATGTCTTCTTTAAACTTAATAGTATTTAAAAAATCCATATATCTACTTTGATGACTTACTAATAGTATTCTTTCTTATACCTGTGTGTTGTTTAGTAACTTGTCTCAGGTTTATTTGTATATGTACTTAGACATTTATTTATTTGTTTATTGAGTCACCGTGAGCTACAGTTATAAAGCTTTCATGTTTGAGTTTTAGTCATACAATAATCGAATTCCTACCCCTCCACCATGCACATTTTCCACCACCAATGTCCCCAATATCCCTCCCCCACAACTGCTTCCCCTGCCTCTATAGCAGTCAGTTTCTCTCTTACTCTCTCTACTTACGGGCATTATGATTTGCAATCCAATACTGAGAGGCCATCATGTTTGGTCCTTTATCTAATTTCAGCACACATCTACCATCCCGAGTGATCCCGCCAACCATCATTGACTTAGGGATCCCTTCTTTATCCCAGCTGCCTTCTCCCCTAGCTCATAAGGCAGGCTTCCAATCGTGGAGCAATATTCTGTATGTTAGTCTATACTACTGTCCTTGGGTGTTAGTCTCATATTATGATATTTTATATCCCACAAATGAGTGCAGTCATTCTATGTCTGTCCCTCTCTTTCTGACTCATTTCACTTATCATGTTACCCTCCATATCCATCCACTTAGAAGCAAATTTCATGACTTCATCTTTCCTAACAGCTGCATAGTATTCCCTTGTGTAGATGTAAGTGCATCTGTAGATAATGGTACACAAAGTTTCTTTAACCAGTCATCTGTTCTCAGGCACTCAGGTTGTTTAGATTCTGGCTGTTGTGAACAGTGCTGCAATGAACATAAGGTGCAGATGTAATTTCTGCTGTGCTTTTTTTGTACCCTCAGGATATAGTCCCAGAGTTGGTATTGCTGGGTCATATGGAAGCTTGATTTCTAGTTTTTTAAGGAATGCCAATATTATTTTCCAAAAAGCCTGGACCAGACAGCATTCCCACCAGCAATGAAAGAGATTCCCTATCTCCACACATCCGAGCTAGCACCAGTTGTTCTTGTTCTTTTTGATGTGTGCCAGTCTTTGTGGTGTGAGATGATATTCCATTGTTTTGATTTGCGTCTCCCTGATGATCAGTGATGTAGAGAATTTTTCATGTGCCTTTTGGCCATTTGTATTTCTTTTTTGAGGAAGCTTCTGTTCATTTCTTTTTCTCATTTTTAATGGGGTTGAAGGTTTTTTTCATATACAATTCTACTAATGTCTTTTATATCCTGAATATTAACTCCTTATCTGATGGGTCTTAGGTAAATATTTTTTCCTATTCTATGGATTTTCTCTGTATTTTGTCATTGTTTCTTTTGAGGTGCAGAAGCTTCTTAGTTTAATGTAGTCCCACTTGTTTATGTTTGTTTCCACTTGCTTGGTCAGTGGTGTTTCATCCTTAAAGATGACTTTAGCTTTAATGTCATGGAGGGTTCTGTCTACATTTTCCTCCAACACATAGACATTTAAAAGACAAATATTAAGTTTGCTTTTATTTTCTTCCCTTCCCTTTCTTTTTGTTGTTGTAATGACCAGAGGTTACACACACTTGATTGCTGTGCTCACACACTTGATTGTGTTTCTTACATGTGTGCTCTCTGGGATTTACTCTGTAGTAATGCCTATACACTTTAGTTCTGGTACTTAACACACATATACACACGCACTCACACACACACTTTGTTTTTGTGCCAGGGATTCAGAGTATCAGAACTGCTGGATTTACTCATTACGTGTTGATGTTATGCCTGTGTTTGAACTCACAACCACATACTTGCAAAAGAGGGACTTTGCCACTGAATTGGCTCTGGACCCCTGGATATGGTATATATTAAACATCTTTGCATATTAAGACCTGGAAGATGGTACAAAGGGTGTGCCAAAGGATGGATTGCATACTTTGCAGGCGGGAACCTTGGGCTTTATAGCTAGTAGTGCATCCTCTGGTGATTTTTCTCCTGGTGATTTTCCTTTATTCTGAAGGATTTCTTTTAGAATTACCTAGTCTGAAAGTACTAGTGATAGATTTTTAAAGTTATTTTATGTCTGCAAAAGTTTAAATTTTATTTTTCCCTTAGTGATATCAGATAATTTTGCTGGGTATTGAATTCTAGGTTGCTTTTTTTTTTCTAAAAAAAGTACTTTAAAGATATTGCTCTACTGGCTTGGTATAGTTTGTTATGAGAAGATTGCTATCATTTTTTTAAAATTATTTTTATAAAGCAGTTCACAATATTTGATGACATTTACTATTCGAACACCAGTCCCACCATCATTAGACCTTCCCACCACCATATTTTGAATGTTTCCATTCCAAACCCCATTCATTGCCCCAAAGTGGAGTCAAAATAATTTATTTTGTATAGTTTGTTATGAATAAACCGCTGAAAATGCTCCAAAAACCTTTCCTTGGAGGAGAGTGTGTGAACATTGTTGTATTTTACCCAAGGGCCATTAAACCCTCCTATAAGAGATTACTAATATGTTGTTAAGGGTTGACCCTTGTGTGCTTACATGTTTATATAAATATATTTCCCTCTAAGATCGGTTGTCTTCTGCTTTAAACCCATCAGATGTGGTGCGCTACTCTTGGAATAATAGTGGTGTGAGTTATGAGATGTCTCGTGGTCCAGGGATAAATTTACTTGTGGGTGAGGTTCGGCCCAAATGTGTGGAAAATGGCTGTTAGCGTGGCTGCAGTTGAGTTCTGGAGGTTTTCAGCTCCTGGGGTGGGGAAGGGCCTCACCTACCCCCCTCCGGGGTGCTCTGAATGAAACAGCCTGGCTCTCTGTCCAGCATGGCTATGGTGAGTTGTTTTATACTCTCTTCTGAGAAAGAAGGACAATGAGTTCCTGATTGCTATCGTTCTTTCAAGTTCAGCTGTACAGAATATATTTTTTCCCTTTGATTTTAAGTTTTTTAGTAGTTTTAAAATAATTTAACCATAATCTGCCTTATGGTACTTCCCTTCATGTTTCTCTAGGCTTTGTTGAGCTTCAACTTGTGGGATTATAGTTATCACTTAGAAATTTGGGGGCATTATTTCTTCAGATAGTTTTGATATAACTATTTTTGTACCTACTTACATCTTCTCCATGTTGCTAATTTACTCGAATTTCAGGAAACAGATCCTTATTGTAGATTTTCACATGCAGCTGAGTCTAAAAGGGATACTTCTTAGACTGGCCAGTGAAATATCTGACTCCAGAGAGGTTACATTTTTCCTGTTAATATGGCTTCTGGAATCATCGTTCATGTCTGTGTATGTGTAAATCCTTTCAGATAGATTTAGGTTTTTTTTTTTTGGGGGGGGGGGAATTATTCCTGGCAGTGCTCGGAGGACCATATGGGATACTGGGAATTGAACACAGGTTGGCCGCGTGCAAGGCAAACGCCCTACCCGCTGTGCTATCGCTCCAGCCCCTACATTTGTTGTTTTTAGTCCTCTATCTTGTAATCTTTTTGTAATAAGAATAAGCCTATTCCAAGCTAAGATGTAATGAAGGGAATTACAAAGGATGATGTTGCTGCTAGTAGTTGTTATAATCATATGTTTGTGTCTAAAATGTACCTAATTAAGGTGAACATTATTGTTTTTTTTTCTTTTGCTTTGTATGATATTTTTCCACTTTGTATGTTGCTAAAGATAGTTTCTTACTAAACCTGTAAGTATTGTGAAGTGTCAGGGACAACCTTTTTGATTTAACTGTTGGATTCTTCTTTTGGGAAATGGGGATTTGAAAGATTGCAAATTGATTTAGTACTAATGTAGCAATTTAAAACTAAATTTAGAGGGAAAGTAATTTGTATTTCCCTAAATTCCTGCAAAAGTTAGAAATCATTAGTATCGCTCTATGTTTTTTCCATTTCTTCTAAGTGAGATAGCTAGAATTGATTTGCATAGTTAAGGACACAGAAGTAAGTGTAGATGTTCATCAAATATTGTCTATGTTGGGAAAGAGGAAGTGTTTGGACAATGCCTTAAAACACTCTGTTGAGTATGGTTATGGGTTGGAGACTAAGTGGTATGCAGGTGCAGATTAATTTTTGGTATATTTATTTCTAATTTGCTTGATTTCAACTAAGAATGTAATTTAAAGGTGTTATTGGTTTATCAGTAATATATATATCTGGTCTAATTTGAATATATTACATTCTTCATTATTAATTATTCTTTGTTGTACGGGGTATTCCCAGGTACAGCTCAGAGGGCCTGGGGACGCCTTTCAACAGTTATTGACCAACTGGGCTGGAGGTTCAATGCCAAGGGTCCGAGGGGTGGTTTCTGAACAGTGTGGGAGCGTGGCCCAACTCCTATGTCTCCTAATTTTATTAAGATCAGGTCATGGATTTATGGCATATAAACTTAAAATTTTGATTTAATAGTAAAACTTGATAATCAAGTTTATATATTAGAACAATACTAGTAATTAGTAGTAAAATAAGAACTAAAAGCACATACTCCATCAGACATTGGAAGTAGGAGCTCTTTTCAGGGGACAAAAGATAGAAAATGTTCAGCAGTCATTTACCATTATGATGGTAAGCCTGTCTTACTTAGAAACCTCTGAGTATAGGTGTATGGAAGGTGACATTGTTCTGGTATGAGCATACAATAATGAAGCAGAATATATTTCAGTTTTACAGAAAAGTAGAGTTACTAAAATATTTTGAACTTCTTTGTGAACTTGGTCTCACAATTATTAGAACCACACATGCTCATGTTTATTTTGCTATATCTGTGACTTAAAATATATTTTGCAATCTAAAATCTCAATTACAGGGGCCAGAGAGGTAGTATAGCAGGTTGGGCACTTGCCTTTCATGCAGCTTACTTGGGTTCAGTCTTGGCATCCCACATGGTTCCAACCCCCAGCACTGCCCGGAGTGATCCCTGAGTATAGCCAGGTAGGTGTCGAACCAACACAAACGAACAAACAAACAAACAATTGAACTGTAAAAGTAATTATAGAAATATTTGAAAAAAAGAAAAAAGAAAATGATTACTATTATTTTTGTGCAAGAATTAAATCCAGAACTGCCTGTGTGCTAAGCACGCACTCGGCTGTATACATAATTAATGGTGTTTTTCTGTCATTTATTCTATAAAGTCTTTAAATGTAAATCTAGTTGAAGATCTGCATCATTTTCTGACTCTGAAGAACCTCTTTATAAATTTCTTGTCCAAAAAAAGAATTTTGTTTTATTTTCTTTTTTTGTCAAGGGCTAGCTCAAAGGAGCTAGCTCAAAGCCTGGAGTGCTTTCCTTTGGGGATTCTGATCTGCAACTCTGAATGGTCCTCCTCGGGAAGCAAGTGGCCCTGAGCAAGTCAGCTGTGTGCCAAATCTCCATAACAGTAACAAGAACAACAAGTTAGTGACTTGCTAAGCAAGTCTACTGACAGATTTCCTCAACTTTCTCTGAGCTTTTGTCCTCCACTATCGAAGGATCCTCTTACAATACACAGAATACTAGGGTTGTTTTTTTTCCCCTTTGACACTTTAAGTACATTATTGTTTTCTCCTCTTGTTTCTACAGCTTCTGAAGAAAATCCTGATGTACTTTTTACCATTGTTTCTCTCTAGGTAATGTGTTTTTTTCCCGGGGTGGGGGTGGGGGGGAGAAACCCTGGCTTCTTTCAACATTTTCTTTTAGACTTACTGAAATTTGAACATGGCAGGCCTAAGTGCAGATACTTATTCTGCCAGCATTTATCTTGTTTTGTCTCTGAGCTTTGTGGATTAATTCAATTTGTTGTGTCATTTATTTTTGGAAAGATAAACATTAGTACTTCAAATATTTCTTCTTTCCCTTTATTTTATTATTGCCATTATCACACCTCTTTTATTTCAATTTTCTAAAAATCAATTTATTGAATCACAATGAATTACAAAGTTATTCATGATTGAGTTTCAGGGGTACAAGTTTCCAGCACCAGTCCCTCCACCAGTGTCCCCTTCCCTCCACCAGTGTCCCTAGTTTCCCAAGCACTCCTAGCTTGCCTCTCTGGCAGACTTGTTTTTATAGTTACTGTGGTTTGCAGTACTATTACTGAGAGTGTTTCCTGCATGCCACCTTACCTCCTTCAGAAACATTGTCATAGTGGTTCCTTCCTTCTCCTATTACTCCCTCTCCTGCCGCTCTCCGCTCCCCGACCCCCACCCCCACACACACAGTGGCAGGCTCTTTATTAAGGATCTCCTACCCTGCCCTTTGTTTCTATTAATTTGGGGCATTAGTTGTTCCTCTACTATATATATATTTTACGTCCCGCAAATGAGTGAGATAATTCTGTGCCTTGCCCTGTCACTCTGATTCATTTCACTTGGCATATTTTCCAGGTTCATTCGTGTATCAGCAAATTTCATGACTTCACCTTTCTAATGGCTTAGCAGTATTCCACCATGTATATGAACCATGGTTATGGGGGTGGGGCCTCATTTTATGCACCCTCTGGGAGAAGCAGCCTTGAGTTCTGGACAGGTGGCTGATGAGGAGATTATCTGGCACCAGCAGGAGGTGGCTTATGGGCGTGATCCCTGGGCTGCAAGAGACTGGGGGAAGCAGGCAGAAGATCTCTGCTCTCAGCGGGCTCTGTTGAGCCCAGAGTCCAAGGTCACAAAGTTTCGCATTATCTGGGTTCTGTGGGGCTTCACTCATGAAAAGCGGCCTGGAACGTGGCAGCAGTTGGGTTGTGGAAGTCGACTGTCAGGACTGGTTCCCTTGGGGCAGGAAGGGCTTTCACCCGCCCCTCTCTTGGGTGCTCTGAGTGAAAACAGCCTGGCGCGGAGTCTAGTGGCATGGTTATAAGGGCTTTATTTTATGCTCCCTTCTGGGATAAGCAGCCAAGTCTTCCACAACCCAACCACCGTCATGCTCCAGGCCACCTTCTACACGCTCAGGCCGAGCTTCACATATGAGTGAACATGTTCCTAAATTGACACATTATAAAACACTCCCTACTCATTTTCCATAATTACTACACCATATTTGATTGGAGGCAAGATGGTGCCAACGCTGCCCGAACCCCTTGCGCTCTCCCGAACCCTGCTCACCATCTCCCCTAGACAACACACGGCTCAGCACGCCAGGCATGGAACTCTACGCGTGATCCCTGCTGGAACTCCACATGGGATTCCTGATGAACATTGCTGGCTGTTTTGTAAGATTCGGACAGTCGCAGAGCCATTGGACATAGAGCTGTGGCAGCAGTGTGTGCAGTGGCTCGTCCACTGTGGGGTGCTTCAGCCAACCACTGGGTGACCTGGGACTCGGTACAGGTGTTTGACCTGGCACAGAACCTCCTCGTTAGGGTCCTGCTCTGCCGGCTGCTCAGCAACCTCTGGGCGCACTCCATCAACCTCAAGGAGATCAACCTGAGGCCGCAGTTGTTCCTCCAGGTGCTGCCCAGAGATGCAGCAGGTGTGTGTTTGTCAGTGTGTAGATCATTACAACATGCCAGTCAACCAAAAGCTTACGTTTGGTAGACTGGGAATACTTGTAAAGGCGTTTAGAGGCTGCCCCCAAAGTCTCCGTCCATCCCTCTCGGAGAACCTGTCCTTCCTCTCGGAGAGCCTGGCAAGCTACCAAGAGTATTCCACCCGCATGGCAGAGCCTGGCAAGCTACCTGTGGCGTACTTGATATGCTAAAAACAACATCCACGGTCCTCATTCCCCTGATCCTGAAAGAGCCCCCTATATGCCATTGGGCTACACTAGCACGTGACAGGGACTAATGAAGACATTACTGGCACCTGCTTGAGCAAATTGATGAACAACGGGATGACAGTAACAGTGACTGATATGTATCATAGCTGCAGCTGCTTTATTTTTTTTTCCAATTTTTTTTAAAAAATTGAGTCACCATGAGACACAGTTACAGAGCTGTTATGATTATGTTTCAGTCCTACAATGTTCCAATGCCCATCCCTCCACCAGTGTACATTTCCTACCACAAATAGTCTCAGGTTCCTCCTCCCCACCTTTTGAGTATTGTACCATAGCTCCTTTATACAGTCATCTGTTCTTGGGCACTTGCGGTGACTTGGGGTGTTTGCAATTCTTGGCTATTCTGTTCCCATTTAAAAATTTTTTTCAAGGGTGGGAGTGATAGTACGGCAAATGGGTTGCTTGCTTGCATGATGCTGACTCTCCCCACCCCCCTTTCCCACTCTGCCAGAAGTGATCCTTGAGTGCAGTGCTAGGAGTAACACTTGAGTACCACAGTTGTGGCCCCCAAACAAAACCAAATTATTTTGCTTTCTGTTTTGGAACATTTCTTTCTTTCTTTCTTTTTTTTTTTTTGCTTTCTGGGTCACACCCAGAGATGCACAGGGGTTACTCCTGGCTTTGCACTCAGGAATTACCCCTGGCAGTGCTCAGGGGACCATATGGGATGCTGGGAATCGAACCCAGGTCGGCCGCATGCAAGGCAAACGCCCTACCCGCTGTGCTATCGCTCCAGCCCCTGTTTTGGAACATTTCTAATGACATCTTCAAACTTACTGATTCTTTTCATGATTGATTTCAGTATACAGGTTAGACCATCAGGCACTTTTGACTCCTCTTGCAGTATAATTGCTTTTTGGTCGTTTCCTTTAGGTTCTTTCTTAAGAATTCCATGTCCTTCTTTACATTCATTAATCCGCTTGTGTTCACATTCCATAAGTGTCCTAAGTACATTAGTTACAGTATTTAGTGCTTAGGGTGGTAATTCTAAAGATCTTTGTTATTTCTGAAATGGGTTCTGGTGCTTGCTTTGTCTCTTCAGACTATGGTTTTTGCTCATAAATATGTCTTAAAATTTTTTTTTGTTGCTAGGTGGACATGATGTATTGAGTAAAAGGATCGTGCTAGGAGTTAGGATACTTTTATTGTTTGTTAGAGCTTTTGTATCAGAGGCTGATTTCCTCTTAGATCCTTGTCTTTGTGTTTCCCCGTGTCTCCTAGGCTGTTTCTTTACACACACTGTACTGTATAGGAGAGGTGGTGCTCAGTAAGGTATGTGGAGGGGGCAGTATTCTAAAATTCTATAGTTGGGTCTCACTGTTTGTTGAGTGTAACTTTCTAGTGCTGAATTCAATCGCTATCTCCAACTCTACCTTCAACGTTTTGACTAGAAGGGAAACCTATACTATAGTATTGCCCTTACCTCTTGGTCAACTTTTGGTAATATAGGTTTCTTTGCAAGCAAGATTTCCTCATAGGAATAATTCTGGGCTCTTTGAAAATATTTGTTCTTTTGGAAGCACTCGGGAAGGAGGTTCTCCTATAGAGTCAACTTGGTGACACACTTGGACATAAAACCTAGCAAAGTTTCTCTCCCTGAGACTGCCCATCCCTGAGGTTTTTCTCTCCCCCTTTCTCAAAAACTAGTCCACACTGCGCTTTCAGCAGTTTGTTAATTACAGTTTGTGTTCTAGAGACACTAGCCCCAATGATGGACTTTTCCTTCCCATGAACTGTGGTTGTTTATTTGTCTTCATAGTTCTTAAAATTCTGGTTCAGGGGCATGGAGGTCAGGCTGCAGTCAGCAGTGCTCAGACAAGAGGGAGAGGGGAGAAGGGAGAGAGAAGGGGGAGGAAAAAGGGGGAGAGGGAGAGAGAGCACATGCATATATCTTGGTTTTTATGATAGCAATTTGCACTGTGGTGTGAGGGTGGTGGAAATGACACTAAGCTCACTCTTTGTCAAGCTGAAAACCCTTCTTGTTACTTGCAGGCGCGTTTTTTGTGTTTGTCCCTCTGAACCAGTGGTTCAGTGTGAGACATGGTGTTCCTCAGTTCTGTGGTGCTGGGGATTACATCCTGGCCTTCCTGACCATGTTCTGGGGCCTACAAGACTGCACTCAGCTCGGGTTGGTTTTATGCAAGGGGTATGCTTTAAAACCTTACACTATCTTTCTGGATCCTTGTTTGTTAGTTTTTGACTAAAAAAATAAATTTTATTTTTTCTAGAGTTTGGTTTATAAGGATATAGGCATGAAGGTATGTTTCTGGATCATCCCATTATACATCTTTGTCTAGTGATTCTTGTATTAAGATTTTACTATTTCACCTCTTTGTTTCTCCCCCACCCCTTTCCTTTCTCTGATGATATTGTGATGACCAAGGTCCCTTTTGTGCTTGGTTGTAGTGCTTGCCAGAAGTGCATTCCTTTAGTTGGTGCGTGTGCATGTTATGGCTATAATTCTTGTTGGGATCATGCACTTTATTTGTGGTGTTTGCACCTTTTAGTAGTGGTGCTTGTACATACTTGGCGGCATACTGTGTGGTTGGAAATCACTGGGGCCCAATGCACATGTAGGCAGCAAAGAGGATCAAACTCAGCTTTAATTTTGCAAAAGTGCTTTGAGTCATCAAGTCCTCTCTGATCCCCTCCTTTCAATCCTTATAGCTTTATATTCTTTAGTATCTGGTAGCATTAATTCTTCTGTCTAACTCTTTACTGAGTAATAGTTCATGATTTATTTTTGTTCTAATAAAAACAGGCTATATGGGGCTGGAGCGGGTAGCGTTTTGCCTTGCATGCAACCAATCTGGGTTCGAATCCCAGTATCCCATATGGTCCCCTGAGCACTGCCAGGAGTAATTCCTGAGTGCAGAGCCAGGAGTAACCCCTGTGCATCGCTGGGTGTGACCCAAAAAAGAAAGAAAAAAACCTAAGAACAGGCTATACATAGAAGGAGACAGAGAGAGAGGGAGAAGGAGAGGGAGAAAGAGAGAGAGAGAGAGGGAGGGAGGGAGAGGGAGAGAGAGAAAGGGAGGATAGACATGAGAGAGAAAGAGAGAGAGAGAGAGAGACAGACAGACAGACAGACAGACAGACAGACATGCTTAAGAGAGAACATGGGCTTTCCAGAATGGAGAGTGAGCCTCAGTACACATACCAGTTTTAAAGTATAAAACTACACATCTCAAAAGGGGACATGTGGGTGAAAACATGTGCTCGGGCACCACATGTGCTTGGTAGCAACACATGTGCTTCTACAGCACATGCACTCGTTTATTATTTTTGTGGTGTTGGGGATTAAACTCAGTCCTTTATACATAAAAGGCAAATGCCATATTCCTGTGCTGCAAGTCTGGCCCTGAATCTCAGAATCAAATGAAAGAAATAGGTATTAGGATTATGCATAGATTAGTAATACTAGGATGATGCTTGTGTTTGGACTCCCCTAACTAGTAACATTTATCTCTTGGTTTTTCAGTAGGTTTTTTTTTTTTTTTTTTTTTTTTTTGCTTTTCGGGTCACACCCAGCAATGCATAGGGGTCACTCCTGGCTCAAGCATTCAGGAATCACCCCTGGCAGTGCTCAGGGGACCATATGGGATTCTGGGATTTGAACCCAGGACGGCCGCGTGCAAGGCAAACGCCCTCCCCTATCACTCCAGCTCCTTTTAGTAGTTTTTCATTCCCACATTTTGAATAGCTATAATTTGTTTTTCTCTATCATACACACTTTTTTGTTTTAGTGCCTGAGGAATGAATCCAGAGCTTCACATGGACAGGACAAGTGGACATCACCAACTTACCTCCATGGCCCCTGTTTTCTGTAATTTTACTCCTTTTTATTTTGAAATAATTTAGAGTAACATGGAAATTGGTTTTAATGTACAGGGGTTTCTCTGAGCCCTTTATGCAGCTTTCTCCAATGATGACATCTAATAAAACAGTATAGTTATCAAAGTTAGGAAAAGGACATTTGTGTAATTCTGGTAGCTGTAGACTTCATTGGATTTTATAATATTTGTATGCACTCTTCAAAAAATAATGTATAGAATTATTTAATGGCTTTCCACCACATTACTACCACCCTTGCTTTGCTGGAAGGTGAAAATGCTGTTTTCAGGAAGCTGATTTGCTAACTGATTCTAAATTCTTACCAGTTTCTCGTTACTGTCCTTAGATTTCTTTGTGATGTCATTGTTGTTATTTTTCTTTTTTGTATTGTGCCACATTGCACTGGCTAAGTTTCTAAATCACTTATTTTTCTGGTAGCTGGGGCCACACCTGGTGGTACTTGGGCATCTGCTCTGGCTCTGTGCTCCTGACTTCCGGTGGTGCTGGGACTTTTGGGTGATCAGATGATGCAGGGACTCGAACCTGGACCACCTGCGTGCAGAGCGTGGTTTGCATGTACTCAGCCTTTTGAGCTTGCTCTTTGGCTGCCAAGCTTGTATTGTTTCTAATTTTCACATAATTGTCCCTTGGCTTTGCCTTAGGAGGAATATTGAGTAGAGAAGTAATTATTAGTTGATTACTGTTATTGAAATTAATCATTGTCATTTAATGAGAGCTTTTACCAGGTTTCTGGAATTCTAATCAGTTTAAATGAATCATCTCATTTAAGCTGCGCTACGTCCTAAGTCAGTTATCAGTATTTTTCCTATTTACAGACAACTGGGTGAAATAATTTAGGTTAAATAATAATTTAGTTTAAATTAATTTCTAATAAACAATTTATAGTCTAACCACATAGTTTTGAGGTATCTTAAGCCCAAGTTAAAAACTTATTTATTTTTGTACTTAACAGTTTAATTTTTTTTTCTGTAGTTATAGAAAAGGCAGAGAGTCTCTTGCCCCTGTGCCTGGCTGTCTTCCCCAGGGCTCCTCAGAAGGGGTGAGCTTCAGTTTCCCTCCCTGCCCCGAGCAGAGCTCCTGTGGCTAAAAACCTCCGGAGCCTAGCCCATAGTCATGCTCAAGGCCCCTCTCCACACATTCGGATGAGCCTCACACGTGAACGAACTGACAGAGGAACCCAGCTGTGTGGGACCCGGGGCTGAGACCCCCAAGCCTGCTCAGATTGGGACTGGGCCTCTTCCGCCCAGATTCCCCATTTTCCAGTAGCTAGGCAGTCAAACCCAGGGACTGCCCCTGGTGCCGGCACCTTGCTGTGTAATTCCACCAATGGCCAACATCCAGAGACATGAAACCAAGCTCCCCAAAGACATCTTATAGCGTAATTCTCCCTCTGGGAGAACCTGGCAAGCTACTGAGAGTTTCCTGCCCACAGGGGAGACTCTCACAAACTGCCCATGGTGTATTCATATGCCAAAATCAGTAACAATGATGGATCTCATTCCCCTGACCTGAAAAGAGCCTCCAATACAGCACCATTGGAAAGGACGAGTAAAACCGCTTCTCATCCTTTTCGCTAAGATCAAGTATGGAAAGGACCAGTAAGAGAGGCTTCTAAAATCTCAGGGCTAGGACGAATGGAGATGTTACTGAGACGGCTCGAGAAATTCGATGATCAACGGGATAATGATGATGATAGAAAGCTGACTTTCCCTCTTCTTCTTCTCTTTGTTGTTGTGATGACCTGTTTTGGTTTGGTTTTTGGGCCACACCCAGTAACGTTTATGGGTTACTTCTGGCTCTGCATTCAGGAATTAGCCCTGGCAGTGCTTGGAGAACCGTACGGGATACCGTGGATTGAACCATGGTCAGCCATATGCAAGGCAAACTCCCTACCTGCTGCCCCAAGATGGCCTAGGTTTTGTGCACCCTCATGCATAATTGATGTGTTCTCACACTCAGCACACTTGTAGTTGTGCTTGTATATACAGATGTTGGTGGGGTGGGGGCTGTCAAAACTCTTTCCTTTGGATCTTTGTGCTTTTTCTGGTCCTAGTGCTCATGTGGGTAATTGTGCTGTCACGTGCTTGATGGGGGCTTGGAGTGACACTCCTCACTGCAGTGCTCACACTTCTTTGCCAGGGTCCCACACTTCAGTGGTTGTACTACTGACTGTGATGTGCCGATGGTGTTCCTCTTAGTTCCCCTGTAGTCCTTGGGTATTAGTCTCATAATACAAATTTTTTTTATATCCCATAAATGAGTCCAGTCATTCTGCTTATCCATCTTCTGATTTATTTCACTCATCATGATATTCTCCATGGCCATCCATTTATGAGCAAATTTCATAACTTAATTTTTACTAACAGCTGCATACTTTTCCACTAAGTAGATGTACCATAGTTTCTTCAACCAGTCATCTGTCTCAGGTGCTTGGGTTGTTTCCAGATTCTGGCTATTGTGAATAGTGCTGCAGTGAACTTAGAAGTTCAGAAGTGCAGATAGCATTTCTGCTGTGTATTATTGGGCCCCTGGGGTATATTTCCAGAAGTGTTATTGCTGGGTCATATGGAAGCTTGAGTTCTAGCTTTTTGATGAATGCCCATATTGTTTTCAAAAAAGGCTGTACCAGTCGGCATTCCCATCAACAGTGAAGGAGAGTTCCTTTCTCCCCGCCTCCACACCAGCATTGGTTGTTCTTGCTCTTTTTGATGTTTGCCAGTTTCTGTAGTGTGATGATATCTCATTGTTTTTTTGATTTGCATCTCCCTGATGATTAGCAATGTAGAGCGTTTCTTCATGTATCTTTTGGCCATTTGTATTTCTTCTTTGAGGAAGTTTCTCTTCATTTCTTTTCCTCAGTTTTCTATGGGGTTGGATTTTTTTTCTTGTAATGTTTTACCAGTACCTTATAGATCTTGGATATTAAGCCTTTATCAGTTAGGTATTGGGCACATATTTTTTCCCAGTCTGTGGGCTGTCTTTGTATCTTGGCCACTGTTTCTTCTAGGTGTAGAAGCTTTTTAGTTTAATGTGGTCTCATTTGTTATCTTTGCTTCCACTTGCTTGGTCAGTGGTCTTTAGTGTACTGTGTCTTATGCTTGAGGCTGGACTGTATCTAGAGACAGCTTTTTAGAAACTCTACACTAAATTAATGAGAAATGAGGTAAGTTTAATCCCTTATAAAGATAAACAGTTTGAAATCTTTGAAATAGAAATGTACACAGATTTTATGAGATTGAGGTTATTTTCTAGACTTGAGTATAAGATTGTTTAATTTTTTTAATGAGCATTTTCTTTCCCAGTTCTTAAAATGTCAGTTACTTTTAATTAAATTGCTGCAAATAATTTCTTTAGGCCATTTCTTTTCAGTCTTAAATTTTTTTCCGAGCTGAGTTCTTCATAATTACTGTCTTTGACAGTGCTTTCTGGAAGACAAGGATGCCCCACATAGCTTTTGTGATAGCTCAGTTATGAAAAGCAGTGGGATGAATGTTCACATGTTATAACTTCCCTCTTTGGCTAGAGAGGGGTGGATTAGTGAAAAACAAGCTAAACAAAAACCAGCGAGTGTTGGCCAGTGTTCAGATAGCTTCTTTTGTCTCCTTTACCTTGGTGTTCAGTAACCACTTCTGAGTAAGTTTCAGTTTTATAAATCAGGTCAGCTCTTTTTTCTGATTCCCATTACTCTTCTTATTTTTATTCTTACTGTTCTCAACAACATGTGGGTTATTGATTAATATCCACCTCATAAAAGTATGAAAGAACTTGTTGATTCTTAGTTTAGAAAATGTCAGAATAGTATAAAAATATTATATTTATTATTATATTATAATAAATAATAATATATTATTATAAAGAATTTACTTTGGAAAAAAATTAAGCTGGTAGAGAAACTTCCTTAGATAAAATTTGATTTGATTTTTATTTTTCTTTTTGTCAACAATACTGCCCTTCTCTTTTTGTTCCCGTTGTGAGGACTAGTAGTTCACTCTTTGCTGTAGTACTCATACACTTAGTTGCTTTATTTTCTGGGGTTGCACACTAAACACTTTAGTTGTGGTGCTCACACATACTTATTTGCATCGTGCTGGGGGTCACACTCTGTTGCTGCAGGAACACTGACTGGCTTTAGCTCCCAGACATCACTCAGCATATGGAATGGTGCTGGGAATTGATTTTGTGCTCTTGTGCCTGCAAAAGCAACACTCTACCACCGCGGTATCCTTAATATTTCCTTTAGAATATAAAAATAGGATCGGTAGAGAAATACTGTTTTCTTGGCTAGATTTTTTTTTTTTTTTTTTTTTTTTTTTTTGCTTTTGGGGTCATACCTGTTGATGCTCAGGAGTTACTCCTGACTCTGCACTCAGGAGTTACTCCTGGTGTTGCTCGGGTAACCATACGGGGTGCTATGGATCGAACCCTGGTCAGCGCATGCATGTAAGGCAAACAGCCTCCCCACTGTGTTGTCGCACCTGCCCCTTGATTGGCTTTTTAATTTATATAGTTGAAGGGGATGAATAAAATCCCAGTTTGCTCACTTCCTGCTGGTTATCTTTTTTATTTTCTCAAAAATTGATCTACAAATATACGGTGTGCATCTTTGTTCATTTTATATCAT
The DNA here is from genome assembly GCF_027595985.1 of Sorex araneus. NCBI lineage: Eukaryota > Metazoa > Chordata > Mammalia > Eulipotyphla > Soricidae > Sorex > Sorex araneus. The sequence goes on from NC_073306.1 coordinate 75,367,518, forward strand.
TTTCAAAATGAAAACAGATTGTTTTGTTTGCTTTGGTTTTGGGCCATGTCTGCCAGTGCTCTGGGGACCGTAGTGTTGATCCTGGCAGTGCTCCTGGCAGTGCTCAGGGGACCATGCAGTGCTGGGGATCGGACCTGAGCTTCCTATATGTATAGCATGCAGTCTGGCTTGTTGAAGTTGTTCTCCAGACCTGGGAACATTTTTTTTTTAAAGTTGCATGTACAAAAGTTATTAGATTCATCGTTCTTAAACTTAATTACTGTTTCCCAAATTAAGTATTTAAGAATTTAAGCATTTTTTTAGGTAACTTTTAAAAGTGACTTTATTTTTAAATTTTATTTTCCCCTTATACTTTGTATAAATACTATGATATACAAAGTTGATCATGATGATATTCACAAGCTATTTTTAAAATCAATAAACTGTCAAGTACAATCAGATGTAAACTCATATCAGAGTAATTTGATATCATTTGAGGAAACCTGGTGGTTATCTTCTTGCTTCAACATTTTGGGTATGAGAATATTAATTAAACTGAAATTCTTAAATAATTTGAAAAGTGTTGATTATAAAAGTAAATTGGAAAGAAGAAATATTCCTCACACACTAGTCAAGGGTTGTGACTGAAGCATCTATAGTCTGTGAAAATGGGGCAAATAGTATTAAGGATAAGTTTAGAAGCATCTCCATGAGAAGTTACTGATCCAGACAAATTCTTAACAGTGTTGGAGCCTAGTTTGCCTTTGTTTCGTCTGTTTTCTGGTGTCTTTTGTGCTTTGATTGTCTTGCTTTGACACTTGAGATCTCACTTACATTCTATCTTCTCATGAAATGTGTGTTCCCCAACTTGGTTCTCTTTCCTTGACCAAGGTTTTTCTTCACCATGGAGTTTTCACTGAGAGTGTGGAGGTGGATTGAAAGACAAAATAATTTATCTTTATTTCTTTGTTTCATTAAATGTGTGTGTGTGTGTGTGTGTGTGTGTGTGAGAGAGAGAGAGAGAGAGAGAGAGAGAGAGAGATGGAACATAGTTTTTATTGAAACTTATTTAGAAAGATGTGAGAGGAGAGAAATGGAGAAATGTGTGTTCAAGAGAGAATACAGGCTTCCCCAAAGTGGAAATAGGCAAGTGAGGAGACATAAAGACAAGCAAGGGAGAATACATATACATGTTTGAGAGAACAGAGGCTTAAGAAGCAAGCCTCTTTGTTAGGTATTAATGCACTTCCACATTTATAGAAAAACATTGCTGATAAGTCAAAGCCTGTTGAACTTCTCACTGAAACTCTTTCCTCTGTACTAGTAACAGAGGAACTGTAAAGGTGGAATATTTTTTTCCATAGGAATATTTACATAAACAAAGTCATTTTCTTCAGTAGCAAATCAAAATGAGAGAAATGTGGGAGAAAAATATTTCTGACGTTTTTAATGGTGGTAAAACTATTTTCCATCTAGATTTTATCTCCAGACTTGTGTTATCTGAGTGTTTAGCTTTCATAGTTTAAAAAGACTTTTGCTAAAAATGGTGAAAAGCTTGTGAACCTAGGCTGGAAGGGGACACAAAGGATTAATTCTACTTTGTTAAAATCTACTAATGTGTGTCAAAATGTGATTATGGCATGTTGACAAGGAATCACCGGATGAACAGAACTCAGTGCTTACAGGACGAAGTTGGCAGGCACAGTTAACAGTGCCGTTGTTGCTGAAACCAGCCAGCTCTTTTATCTTTCTGTCAAGTAAGAGATCAATCCCTTTAAATTTTAGGTAATGAATAGAATTCATTTAGAGTCGAGCTTACAGTGTGAAGTTAAAATAGGTTATCTTTGATTAGATTATCTTGCTTTATGCTGTTCTATTCATATTGCATGAAAGGGACTAAGTTAGGCTGAAGAGAACGGAGCAAAGATTGAAACCTTTATAGAGTTTAAAATCTAAAAAAATGAGTAGTTTTTCGGAAATAAAACCATGTTGTATTATTTTAAAGAAAACCAACTTCTTTGGAGAACTTTTTTCTGAAGCACCAATTCAGCTATTAATTGTGGGAAATATAAAGTTAAGTGCGCAGGGTAGAGAGATTTCCCGATTCAGGTCTTGTCAGTGAGTTGTCAAAGACTCCTTCCAATATCCCCAGCCCCAAGACATCCAGCTCTTCAGAAGAAGTTAAGCTTTTCTTCTTAGATAGTTAAGCTTAGCATCAGACGCAATTTATTGAAAACAACAGAATCTAATTAAATAGACTTTCTCTTATTTTCCTGATGTCCAAATTAGATTCTCTTCTAACCAAGTGGTTTGTAAATATTTCATTGTCTTAGTCTTGAAAACTAGTAATCACCCTGCCTGAAACCTTTTGCCCTTCCGTGGCCAAGTCACCCATCTTTCCAGATTCTACCTCTTCTTGGCTTACTTTAAGCATTATAATTTGTAACAAGCATGAGATGTTCAGTGTTTCTTTCAGTTCTAAAATACTATGAAGATCTTTAAGGCCTGAAATTAAAGTTGGAATCTACTACTGCAGTATTGTTAAGTAAATACTAATACATTTTGAACAAAAATGCTGATTTTAAATCAGATTCCTCTAAAAGAATTCTAAAAATTTAGGATGTTTAGTACTGCACATCGTGTGACATTCTAGTGTTAGTATTTCATATCCCTGTCATCCTGTTGCTGATCAATTTGCTCAAGCAGGCACCAGTAACGTCTCATTGTGAGACTTGTTACTGTTTTTTGGCATATCGATTACACTACGGGTAGCTTGCCAGGGTCTGCCGGGTGGGTGAAATACTTTCGGTAGCTTGCCAGGCTCTCTGAGATGGGCAGAGAAATTGAACCCGGGTCAGCTGTGTGCAAGGCAAACAAACACCCTACCCACTGTGCTATTGCTCCAGCCCAATATTTCATATAAATTATTTAATGTTAATGTGGTTTAAATATCTAACAGTGTGCTTAGCCTTTGTGTGTGTGGTGCCCGGGCTCACACTCAGGGTTTCACACATTCGAGAAATGTACTGTATCACTGTCACATACCTTTCCCTCTAACAGCTTCTTACTGTTTTTAAGAGAAGAAATGCCGGTTTCTTATTGAAGAGTAAATTTACACTACTACCTTACTAATCATCATTTGGGCAAGTGACATCTTTCAGGTACTGTCACAGGGAAAATTTGGTCTTCAAAGATAAAAATTGTAGGGGCCGGAGCGATAGCACAGCGGGTAGGGCATTTGCCTTGCACGCGGCCGACCCGGGTTCGATCCCTGGCATCCCATATGGTCCCCTAAGCACCGCCAGGAGTAATTCCTGAGTGCAAAGCCAGGAGTAACCCCTGAGCATCGCTGGGTGTGACCCAAAAAGCAAAAAAAAAAAAAAAAGATAAAAATTGTAATTCAGAAAAATTTTAAAGCATTCGTAGAATTGTACAACATTTCACTCTATTTGAGATCATAAATTATAAACATTTTCATATGTTGGTTTTATGAGATACTGTAAAATCAATTAAAAAATATGGGAGCTGGAGGAATAGCACAGTGGTTTAAAGCAAGTGTATGGTCCTGAGTTCCTATCCCCAGTGTCCAACATATGCAGAGTATAATCTTGCGAGCTCTGCTGTTTGCTATTTTGTAGCAGTTATGCCACAAGTAATAAATAAAGGTAAGAAAAAATTATTTCATAGTGGAAGGAGATGTCTAGGAGAGTGGAAAGCAAGCATAAACAAAATGTTGAGGTAGGTAGGGAGTGGTTGAGGATTTCATTGGAGATAGATAGGAAGTATATTTGAATATATATCAGAAAAATATCAAGTGCCAGATAGCTGTGTTTTGACTTACTACTGATTAAATACATGAAGCATTGGTAAAAGTTGACATATTTTCCTGAATGATGCCTTGATTATTAGGAATGGTTCTTTGGTGGTGGTGGTGTTAGGGGTTGAGCCCAGGGCTTCCCAAGTATAAAGCGTGTGCTCTGTCATTCAGCCTGCGCTCTATCATATTGCCAGCCTTGAAGATTTGATTAGAGGGGATATTTGCTTGAAGTCTCCAAAGTCTATGGAGAGTTTGATTATTAGATATTTTTAGATTAGATATTATTAGATATTTTTAGGTGAGATATTATTAGATATTTTTCTCTAATATCGGTGTCTCAATTCCTCAGTCAGCATAGAACTGTGAAAAGTGATACTTTTGATCACCTAGACTTAAAAGAAAATTAACTAGTTATGAAGTACTTTTTGGGTAAACTAGACAATCTACTACCTTTGCCTCTTTTTCATTATATATTCTCTTTCAAAATGAAGATGTATTCCATTTTTTAATATTCAAGTGTCCACTTTTTACTTTCTATGAAGACAGTATTTGCTATATCTCATATAGTCCTCGAAAATTTCTTTATGGTTAATAATGTTTCCCTGGAGCATCCAATGGTAATACTCGAACTGATTTTCTGAAACTAGTAGATACTTGAAATTCCCCTAAGGATCGGGTCTGATCAAAATTTTGGGAATGGATACATTTTTGACAGGGTAAATACAGGCAGAAAAGATAGCATGATTAAAGAGATGATATGAAAACAAAGACACAAAGCTGTTTTATTCACCACATCAGATGTCATGGTGCACTAGGAGTATTCAGTGTTGTTAGGGTGTAGGGAAGGTAAAGGGTAAGGAACTTAATGAGTTTCAGGTAATTCAGTAATATCTATCGTTTATACAGCATACACTTTGTGTACGATTTTATGTTAGACCCTTTATAAATAACCTATTTAAGACTTATGCATAGTCTTTTGTTTAGCCAATATTCTTTGAAGAAACTTGGGTTTAGAGAGGTTAAATAGATTGGGAACATTCAAAAAGCTAATGGGTTTTTTAAAGAAAGTTTATCATGAGGTTTGAACTCAAGCATCACCCATGGAAAGCAAGTGCTTTTTTATTGAGCTCTATCCCCACCCCTGAAAGTTAGGTTTTGAATCCACATTTCTTTTAAAAGAATGCTTCCATCATAGACCCTTTTAGCTAATTAAATTGCTTTGCAGTCATCTGTGGTTCTTTACACAAGAGATTTGCAGCAATCCTGAACATGCTGTTGTAGACTAGGCAATTACTGTTTTATTAGTCTAAGAGAAAGACCACGGTGGCATACCAAACTTCAGGGGAACTTCAATATAAATTCACTGTGCCAGAACATGAACCAGTGACCCACACAAAAGAAGGCTGTATTTTTGATAGCAAAATCATCTTCTGGTATCTTAAATTTCCTTAAAAAAAAAAAAAACTCTCCAGGACTAATGTTCAAAGCTGTGTTCTGTGGTGTAGTGTGTTTAACAAACTTTCTTTTTAAGAAGGAGAAAGACCTTTAAGAAATTAAAACCACTATCAAAAAGGAAACTTAATGCTAACCTAATGCTTGCTCTTTAAGCCCGTGCTCTCTCTGGAACATGCAGCTCACTTGTCTGTTTCATTGTTTCCTTACTTGCCTGTTTCCACTATGGAGAAGCTGGTATCCTCTCTCTCTCTCTCACACACACACACACACACACACACTTTCCCCGTTCTCTTCCCTCACATAATTCTAAGTTTCAGTAACAACTCATCTTGCCTCACCAGTAAGTACATAAATAAAAATAAAAAAAAAAGAACCTGAGATCATGATGCTAAGATGATATAAAGTTTATTGGGGATAAGAATGGGGAGTTAAAATCATATTTAAATAAAATTAGGTGCTAGAGCATAACAAATGATTGGTTTGTAGATCCTTCAAATGAAAGATGTTTCTGGAAATGTATACACACATAAACATAAGCTTGTTATGTGTATAATGTTCATGAATATTTGAGTATGATAGTCTATTTATATATATAAAAACATAACTAAAAACAACTAAAAATATCTGTTGTAAGAATTGGGCAGAAGAAGGGATTGAAAAACAGTGATTTTGCATTATTAGCAGGGAATGAATCTATTTCTTTAAATAATATGCAAGTATTGATTGCTTTTTTGGACACGCAAGACTAAAAACCTTTCTTTGTTCATCCATGGTTGTCCCATATGTTGAGGAATATGGGTCAGTGGAGGGATCTGTAGGTAAATCCAGGATTTATTTGGAAGGTCTGATTCATTGCTTGATAAAGTTGTAAGTTAAATTCTTTTTTTTTTTTTTTTTTGTTTTTGGGTCACACCCGGCGATGCACAGGGGTTACTCTTGGCTCTTCACTCAGGAATCACTCCTGGCGGTGCTCAGGGGACCATATGGGATGCTGGGATTAGAACCTGGGTCGGCCGTGGGCAAGGCAAACGCCCTACCCGCTGTGCTATCGCTCCAGCCCCGGTAAAGTTATAAGTTAACTTCTTAAAGTTTTTGGAACATAGCTTGTTCTATATCTTTTCAGGTGGAAGATGGTTTTAACAGATTCTTAGTTGACCACCAGGGCTATAGAAAAATATCAGTTGTGTGCTCAAGAAAATATGGTTTTGAGTAATGTGACTTGCCCAAAAGGAAGTTATGATAGAACTTTTCCTCTTCAGATTTATCTCCTGGTAATGACATTACTTCCAGTTTCTGTGATCTGACTTTTTGCTCTCTTGTCTTGATTTTTATTTTTTGGTTTCTGGGTCACAACATGTAGTGGTCAAGACTTACTCTATGCTCTGTGCTCACTCCTGGTGGTGCTCAGGGGACCATAAGTGGTACCAGGGATCAATCTTGTGTTAGCCACATGCAAGGCAAGCGCCCTACCTCTTGTCTTAATTTGTGATTTCTTTGTTTTGGAACCACACCTAGCTGTATTCAGGAGCTTGATGCTTGGGAATACTGCTGGTGGTATTGAGAGACTGTACAGTGATGGGATTTGAACCCAGGCCTCCATCATGTAAAGTATTCACTCCAGCCCTTTGATTGATCTTTCTGGCTGGCCGCCTGTGTTTCTTTTAAAGGAAAACTGATGGTTTAGTTAGAAAAAATTGGCTTTTTTTTTTTTAAGGGTACCACTAAGAAGATTTTCTTTACACCAGAAATAAAAATGCCACCTTATTCTGTGGTGCTTGGTTCCTCTTCGTTGTAAATTATCCGTCATTTGAAAAAGTGCATATGTTGTATGACTTTTGATCTTTAGACTTTGATATCTTTTAGGTAGTTGTGTACAAATCCTTGTTAGTCAAATTTAAATAATTGGGGAGTATATTCAGGAACTATAAAATAGAACTTCCTCCTTATCCCTGAGTCATTGGAAGTACAAGTGCATAATATTTAATAATGAAATAATTTACAACTTTGTTGTTTGAAATTTAGGTGACAACAGTGAAAAGATTTGCCACACTGCTCTTTTTTTTTGGGGGGGGTCACATCTGGTGATGCACAGGGGTTACTCCTGGCTCTGCACTCAGGAACCACTCCTGGCGGTGCTCAGGGGACCATATGAGATGCTGGAAATCAAACCCGGGTTGGCCGCATGCAAGGCAAACGCCCTACCCGCTATCACTATCGCTCCAGCCCCCACACTGCTCTTTATGTTTTGAAGAGTGGGGGGTGTATATTAATTTACATTAGCAAGTGAGTTGTATATTACAAATCATTAGTATATGCAAAGTGGATTTTTAGGTAATGAGCAAACTTTTAGAGCCTTAAATTTATCAAGTAAATGCTGTCATTTTATAAAGCACTGGAGATTCAGAGAGAGTACAATGGGTAAGGTGCTTGTTTTGCGTGTGGCAGACTGAGGTTTCTTCCCTTGTACCACATATGGTCCCCTAAGCCCTGTCAAGAGTGATCCCTGAGAACAACTGGGTGTGACCCCAAACCACATCAAAACAGAGTGAAAAAATATTGGAAAATTATTCAGTAAACAATTCATGAACTTTAATTATGTTTTTATATCATTAGATCATTAAATTTGATAATTTAATCCTGTGAAAACCTTAGAAAAGAAGTATTAATTGCCCCATTGGATGAAAGCCCTATAGTCATATGTTTACACATAATATAATCAACAACTAAATTTGGGAAATATTACTACTAACTGTATGCATCTCAGAATGTGTAAACTTTCCTAAAGCTGAATTGACAAGAGTATCTTATCTTTTGGTTCTCCTTTTAATTTAAAACCTTCAACTTTCTCCTTTTAATAACAAACTAGGGAAATAGAAGAAGTACTAGGAGCAATATGTACTTGGGTTTAAAGATAAAACTTGTGACTATGGAATAGGTACTTTATTTGAGCTAAAAATACCCTGTAAGAGACTGATAAGGCAGTTAACAACTCATTCTTAGAATTTTAGAACATTAAATTCTTAGAAGATCTCTATCTGTAATAATAACTAATAATAAATTATTAGAATCATATAAAATCCCAAGATTGAATCAAGAGAAAACAGAAAACTTTAATATATCACCTTTGAGTAAAGAAATGGAAACAGGGTCTGGAAAGATAACAGAGCTGGTAAGGTGCAAGCAACCTGCTCACCCAGGTTTGATCCCTCGAACCACATGTGGTTCCCCTTAACACCTCCAGGAGTGATCGCTGAATATGAGCCAGGAAGAATCCTTGAACACGACCGGGTGTGGCCCAGTAACAAATAAATAAAACATTTATTTAAAATCTCCCAAAAGCCCAAACACCACCAGGAGTGATCCTTGAACACTAACCCTGGATTAAGCCCTGAATATAGCCAGATATGATCCAAAAACCATCCCCCCCACACACAAAAAAAACCAATTAAATGTAAGAGTAATTACAAATCTTCCAGGGAATAAAAGCTGATGTTCAGGTGGATTTACTACTGTGTTCTACTGAAACATCAGAGGCTAGTGCCCATTTTTCTCTAACTCTTCCAAACTACTGAGGGAACAGAATTCTCCCTAATAGCCTCTATGAAGTCAATATCACACTAATATTTAAAACAGACAGGGGCACTATTTAAAAGGAAAATTATAGACTAACAGCAATGCAGAGATACTCAGCAAAATCTTAGCCAACTGAATCCCACAATATATCAAAAAGATTATACACCACGATCAAGTGGAATTCATAGGAATGCAGGTTCAATATATGCAAAGCAGGGAATGTAATGCCCTGTATCAAATAAAAATCATCCAGTCATACCAGTTGACTCAGAGAAGGTTTTTGACAAGATCCAACACCCACTCATAATAAAACGTCTCCACAAAATAGGAATAGAAGGGAAATACTTAAAGATAGTAATAGCCAAACACATAGCTGATATAATGTTGAGAAACTGAAAGCCTTTCACCTGAGATCAGGCATGAAGCAAGGATGTCCATTGTCATCTCTTATTCAGCAGAGTTTTGAAATTTCTTGCCATATCAGTAAGACAAGAAAAAGATAACTGAAGAATCTAACTTGTAAATGAAGAAGTCAAACTATCACTGTTTGCATTGATACTATACATTGAAAACCCTTAAGATTCTTACAAAAAAAACTTTTAGAAAGAATCAATCAATACTTAAGGTAATATGCTATAAAATTAATACAGCATTCCTGTAAATAATGACCTAAAAGAAAAAGTACCCTTTCAAAAATAGTGCTCCAAAACATCAGATATGTAGAAATCAGTTAACAAGGGAGGTGAAAGAGATATGCAGTGAAAACTGTAAATCACTGCAAAAATATAAAAATAGGACACCAGTAAATGGAAAGTCATTCATAGATTGGAATAATCATGTTGTCAAATGATCATCTTACCTAAAATACTGTGCAGGTTCAATGCAATACCCATTAAAATTCTAGTGAGTTTTTCCAAATACTGTATTTTTATTTGAGCCAGCAGTAACCCCTGAGCATCTCCAGGTGTGGGCCAAAAATCAAACCCAAACCAAAACCACCCTTCAGAAACCTATATTGTAAATCACAGAACCTTGATACTTGATCATTTAAAAAAAAGTTTAAAAAAATCTCCCTGAATTAAACTAAGGGTGCATCCAGCAATGTAATGAAGCTTTAAAAAATACAGATTCTATGAGTGGATGGGAATTCATGCAGCATGATGAAATTACACGTGTTGTTTAAGGATGTGTATGTAGAGATTGTAGAACCACAAGGAAGTATTAAGAGGCAATTATTAAAAATCAGAATAATTTTTCTGTGTTGCTGGTGATGAAGCAGTGCCTCAAGTATGCGAGATATGCAGTCTTTGCAAAACACCTCCTTGTCTAGGGAATCATTTGGGATCATTTCTGAGAAGGGACAGTGAAACAGAGACCTTTGGGGGGTTTCTGCAATATGGAAACAATTTTTTTTTCTTTTTTTTTTAATTTTATTGAATCACCATGTGGAGGGTTACATAGTTCTCAGGATTATGTCGGTTATACAATTCTCAAACACCCTTCCCTTCACCAGTGCCCATCCTCCATCACCAACCCCCCCAGTATACCTGCCGCCCCCTCCCACCTCCCCAGTCCCCACCCTTGTACTTGATAAGTTTCACTTCGTTTATGCCTTATCTCGATTACATTCCATGTTTCAACACACAACTCACTACCGTTGTTGGGGTTTCCCCCAAAAAAGAAAAGCAGTCCTATTGCCAAGGAGGCATTTGATAGTTCTCCACTGCTAAGAATATAGAGATATTAAGTCCCGCTGTTTGTTACATAACTTTTCTTTTTCCCCCTTGCCCCGCGCCACCGAGTTCACGCCTGTTTAGTAATCGCCACGCTGCCTGACAAGGGAAAAAAAAAAAATCGAAAAGGATGGTTATTTCCCGTCATCAGCAGACGTGGGGCTCTGGCTTAGTTGATAGACTAGTATTGTGTCTGGAAGCAGTTTCTGGAACCGAAGGTCTTGCGCTGGTATCGGCTCCGGCTCGAGATTCCACCAGCGTCCCGCTGTTCCATGTACATAATTTTTCCCCTTATATCCCATTCCCACGCCACCAGGTCTGTTTGCTTTGACGACACGCCACGTTTCTTCCCGAGAAAGAAGAAAATTTCTTCTCAGCTGGCGTGGGGATATAGCTTAGTTTAGTCTAGAGAGATGGCTACCGTTTTGATTGCCTTCAATATTTCAGCAACAGACTTACTATTCTTGTTAGGATCTCCCACAAAAGTCCGACCCATTAAAAGCGAACCATTACATATTGCTGATGCTAAGATGACATTAGGTCGCACGGCCGCGGCCGCGCGGTTTTGGGTTTCTGTATAAAGTCCAGGGAAAGTACAACCAGAAATAACATCACTACAAACTTTTACCCTTTTATGGTGCTCATAAGATGGAGAAGTCCTGCGCTGTGTTCAGGAGGGAGGAGTTGAGAGAGAGAGACAGGTTAAAAGAATTGGGGGATGCCCGGGTCCCACTGTTTCAGCGCACCGTGGGGTCTCTGGTCCCATGCCGGTATTAGTTCAGTGGGCTGCCTGGAGTCCAAGGGCGCTCCCTTGGGCTCTTCCATCATGCTCGCTCCGCAGCCGGATCCAAAAGGCAATATGGAAACAATTTTATTTTCCATTTTAGCATTATTTTTTTGTGGGCAGGTGGTGTGGACTATACCTGATAGCTACCCAGTGAGCTACTCTTGACTCTGTGCTCAGAGTGACACTGGATGGTGCTCAGGGAAACATATCCAGTGCTGGGGATCATTTGTTCCTTTTTTAAAATCCTTTAAGTTACACAAAGTAACTTCCCCCCCCAAAGTACAGCTTTCCATTGAAATAAAATTCACATAGCGTGCAATCAATCATTTTAAATGTAGGACTCAGTGGTTTAAGTATATTCATAGCATGCAAGTGTCGGGTTTTCTATTTTCAAAATGTTTTTATCACTCATTAAAAACACTCCAGTATCAGTCTGTGGAGAGAACATGGAGGACCGGAGCAGATTCTTGCATTCCAGAGGCCCAGGTTTCTTCTCCATCACTGCATGGTCCCTGAGCACTGAGCCTGGAGTAATCCTTATCATTGCCAGGTGTGGCCTAAAGGGCCATCCCTTCCAAAAAAAAGAAGAGAAAGAAATGAAAGGAAAAAACAAAACAGCCTGTATCTATTAAGTGACTGCTCCTTATTCCACTTGCCTCTCATCTGCTTGTAACCTAAAATCTAATTTTCATCTCTGAATTTGCCCATGTCGAATATCTTATATGAAATAAACCATATCATGTGACTTTCCCCTCTATCTGACTTTGTTCAGTGGGCATGTTTTTGAGGATCTATACCAGTTGTGCCACGTACATGTATGTGTCTCCTAAGCCCATGTATATACTGGTGATTCAAACAGTCTCCATACCCGATAGTTACGGTGTATTTGTCATGTCATGTAGATTTATCTAATTATACTCAGAGATTGTTGCATAGCACTGAAACCACCTAATGGGCCATTTCTCAGAATGTATCCCATTAAGTGATCCGTGCCTGTATGTACCACAGTTTGTTGACCCTTTTGTTCCCTTTGGAGTTGCTTCTTTTAATTATTATGCATTCTTCTTTAAATATTCAGTCTATTTATTTTTTATGCACTATACATCAGTAAGAATGTAAGAGGACAAAGATCTCAGTATTAAAAGTGATATTGTACCAAATATTTAGGTATACAAAGATACACTTAAGCACATTATTTACTCCCCTCAATATTTAAACCTAATGTCAGAATATGGAATTTTATTGTGGAATTACAAGGCAGTAAATTGACAGTGCACATTTCAAAGAACAACAAAGAATTCTGGCGTTTCTTGATGTGATTTTAAGATACTATGAATCAACTCTTGGAATTATTAAGCAAGGGATTTGTACCTGGATGATTAGTTTGGATATAATTAAGCTCACCTGGCTGCATGGCATCCTAAGTTATTACAAGTAAAATTATGTTAGTTGACTTCTGGTGTAAGGTTGTGGTTCTTGACTACTCTTCAACCTCTAGAAAAAGGTATTCGTTTGGGCTGGGAGATGCAGTGGCTGAAGTACCTGTTGCAAGCATGTGACCGTGTGTTAGTTACCCGATTCTCTTCACCTGTGCCATCCTCACTCTGTTGTTTATGCTTGGCAGCCCTTGTGTCTGTGTTTCATGGTGCTGCTGGTGATTTCCAGCTGTACAGCTGCTAAGTGTCTATAACTATCACCACTAAGGTGTGTGACCTCTGGCAGGCAGGGTAAAGAGGGTGTAAGCACCACAACCTGATGTTCCCCACCCCCCCTCACCCCAGGCTCGTACCACCAAAATATGCAAGCACCAATATGAAAATAAGAGAGACTGCAGGGAGATGAGAGGGTAGGGAGTGCCACCCTTGTAGTTCACTGCTACAGCATCCACAGAATCATTGATAGCATATGGTCTTTTCCCATTTTTGACTTTCTGATATTGGTGATTGTGTAGAATTTATTATAGAGAAACATTGCAAATAAATGAACCCTTAAATTCTGACAAAGGAGTGGTGGTTGCCAGAATGGAAAGGGGGGGTGGTGGTGAAAGGACTGTGTAGAAGGGGAGGGTCATTGGTAAGTGGTAGTTGGTAACCACTGATAGGGGCATTGTGTGGTATAAACATTGGTTGCTATGTGAAGGTATAGTTATGATTGTGGTGAGTACTATAAACGGAATTGTACAAAATTTGCATTTCCATCTTAGGAAAGTTAAAGGATAAAAATCTTGTCCTCAATATCTTTCTGTGAATTCTATTGATAAAAAGGCTGTTAACATTAGAAATTTTTAAAAGGATTTTCTTTCTTTTTGCAGGAACATACGTAGGCTATAATTGGATATAATAAGTGCATGAATCGAATCGTCTAGGGTTTTTAAAATATATACTAGTAGAGGTGTATGAAGTCATATATACATTGCTAAAGATAGTATGTTCATAATTAAATTTTTTTGTGTGTGGATCATTCACATAGGTTTATGTATATATACGTATGTATATAGATAGGATTAAATATATATATATTAGCTGTATAGAATTTTTTACAAAAGCTATTTTATGCAAACTTTGTTTCCTAAAATACCTTTCAAGATTCATGTTATGTTTTTCATTGAGCTAGAATTGTTATTGTCGAAGATGGAGGATTTTTTTTTTTTTTTAAGAAAAGCTCCTTTCTGCCTTATTTTGGAAAATTACCCTCCTTATTAGAGACTCTAAGCCTTTTCATCCATTGGGTGGTCTGTTCTTTTGTGCTAGGCACTTTGATATTTTCTGTCTCTTATTATTTCATCTTTCTTTGCTGGCTTATCTCCGCTTGATTCCTTACCATTCATTCTTTCCCTGCTATTGGCATGGCATTTCTCCCGGAGCACTTGAATCTCCATGGGGTCTTTCCCCGAGGGCAGCTTTAGTTTTCCATCTGTGGCCTTCCAGAACAGTTCCTTGCTGCCCTCTTCTGGTGGTGACTGTAGGATGTCATGGAGCATATTTTAGTTTACTATTGGTGTTCCTTAGAAGACCAGCAGTATCTGGGATAAACATCAAACTTAGCTGCACATTAAAATCATTTTGGGATTTTGAAAATAACCCCCAGGGTTGGAACTCTGCTTTTGGAATTTCTGATTAAATTGGTCTGAGGGTGGGGTAGGAGAGTGACTTGGCTCTGTTTGATAGTAGAAAACATAAATAATTTTATTTAGTGGTGGGGAGGTCCTTCAGAAAGCTAGAGTGCATGCTTTGCATGCAGGAGCCTCAGATTTCAGCCCCATGGCTACATGGTTTTCTGAGTACTGCCAGTTTGCCCTCTCCCGCCCCCCCAAGCCCACACAAAATGGGAACTAAGGCAAAATAAAAATAAAAACTATGGGCTAGACGACCCTTAGAATTCTGTAGGACCTTAATTACAAAGATGCTCCTGATGCTGTTTGTTTTGGGATCATGCTTACCTCTTCTCAGTGCAGACTGCTGGCTCTGTGCTTAGAAATCACTCCTGGCAGGACTCTGGAGACCGCACTGGGAGGCAGGGATTGAAGTCATGTCATTCACATGCTAGGAAAGTGCCCTGCCTCCTGGAATGATAGTACACCGGCTAGGGTGCTTGTCTTGCATGCAGCTGATCTGGGTTTAATCCCTGGCATTAACCCAGGAGCCCTGAGCACCCTGAGCACCGCCAGGAGTGAGTCTTGAGTGCAGAGCCAGGAGTAACCCTTCAGCATTGCCAGATGTGACTCTCCCCGCCCCAGACAAATAAGAAAGAGAAAGAAAATGCCTTACCTGCTGTTCAGTTGCTTGGATCCCTGGTCTTCACATTTTCAGATATCACATTCAAAATGAAAATAACCTTAAATACTGAGCTATATTCATCCTTCTTTAGGAAGGGCTTAGTGTAAGGATTTGATAAAACTAAGTGATACTATATGGTGCACATAGTATTTACTAATATCCAAAGAGATTTGGAGGTACTTTTATTATTTTTATTTGTTTTTAGATTAATTTCTCGTTATTTCAAATTGATTGTCTTGTTTTAGTAGTACGGTTTTAAATTGAATTACTTAAAAAGAAAGCACATTCCACAGGAAGGGAAAAAGTGGGAGGCATTGCCTTTCCCAACTTCAAAACTGAACTATGAAGTAGTGGTAATTAAAACAGTATGGTACTAGAATAAGGAGGGACTCTTAGATCAGTGGTATAGACTTGAAAATCCAGAGACAGATCCTCATATATATGGTCAGTTAATCTTCAATAAAGAAGAAAAAAAAAATATAAAGTGGAGCAAGGAATGCCTTTTTTTATTATTACTATTTTTTTTATCACCATGTGGAGAGTTACAAAGTTCTCAGGTTTATGTCTCAGTTATACCATATTCAAACACCATCCCTTCACCAGTGCCCATATTCCACCACCAAAATCCCCAGTATACCCCCCGCCCCCCGCCCCCCACCCCAACTGTATAACTGATGAATTTCACTTCATTTTCCCTTTACCTTGATTACGTTCCATATTTCAACACAAAACTCACTATTGTTGTGGGAGTTATACCCCCATACAAGATAGCCCTACTAAGGAAGCATTTGATAATTAGTTTTCCATTAAAAGATTGTATGTTTTCGGGTTTTAGAAGGCTCGGATGTATCCCAGTCCCGAATCCTGGAGCCGTGTTAGTTGCTGCTCAGTGTCGCCAGGGCTCCATCTGGAGAAGGTGTGCTTGCTGCACGTCCTCCGTCCGGCTCCTCGGTGTTGCTGGCCCCAATTTGGGTCTGGAGCATTTTCCGGGCCGCATTGCTCACCAGAATGCCTGGCCGCTTCTCTGTTGAATGTGGCAAGATGGCCAAGGAATGCCTTTTTAACAAGTGGTGTTGGGAAGACTGGTTAACCACATACTAAAAACAAGTGTCACACTGTCATCCTATTACTTGAATGGGCACCAGTAACGTCTTCATTGTGAGACTTGTTACTGTTTTTGGCATATTGAATATGCCATGGGTAGCTTGCCAGGCTCTGCCATGCAGGTGGGATATTCTAGGTAGCTTACCAGGCTCTCTGAGAGGGGCGGAGGAATCGAACCCAGGTTGGCCGAATGCAAGGCAAAAGCCCTATCCGCTGTGCTATCACTCCAGCCCCCCACAAAAAAAAAAAACACTTAGACACCTTTCTAACACTATGCATAGAAGTTAAATCAAAAATAATCAAAGGCCTCTATAATCGACCTGACTCCTTTCGTTACATAGAAGAAAATGTAGGCAGAACTCTCTTTTCATGACATTGAAACTAGAAGCATCTTTATTAAGGATGAAATACCACTGACCAAGCAGATAGAAGCAAAAACAAACAAATGGGATGGCCTTATATTATGAAGCTTTTGTACCTCAAAGGAACTGATAACCAGAAGACAAAAAACATCATACAGACTGGGAAAAATTATTTTTCCATTACTCACCTGATAAAGGGTCATCCAAGATACATAAAACACTAGTAGAACTTTACAAGAAAAGAAATCCAGTCCCATCTAAAAATGAGAAGAAATGAATCAAAAATTCCTCAGAGAAGGCATATAAATGATCAAAAGTGATATGAAAGAAAGCTTTCCACCACTAATCATCAGGGAAACGTAAATCAAAGCAACAAGTGAGATGTATCCTCACAGTAGAGAGACTGGCACACACTGAAAAGAACATATACTAGTGTTGGCAGGAATATGGGGAAAAGGGAACCCTTAAATCACTTTCGGTGGGAATGTTGACTGCTCCAGCCTTTCTAGAAAACAATATAGACTAGAGCGTCCAATCAACCCAGCAGTTCCACTCCTTGAATTGCACCCCAAGGGTTCCATAACACAGTACAGAAAAAAGATACACTCCTGTGTTCATTGTAACACTGTTCACAATAGCCCAAATCCGGAAACAATCCAAGTGTCCAAGGACACAGCCTAGATAAAGAAACTGCGGTACATATACACAATGGAGTACTATTGTAAGGAAAGATGACCGTTACGCAGTTTGCGGCTTCATCAGTAGATCTGGAGACTCTCATGCTGAGTGAAGTTAAAGGGAGGCCAACCCAGACTGTGAGATATCAGAAGCAAAGTAGGGGAATAGCAAATGCCCAAAGGCAATAGGAGGGAAAAGCAGAACTGGTTCTCTTTTTTAAAAAAAAAATTATTTATTTTTTATTAATGAATCACCGTGAGGGTACAGTTACAGATTTACATACTTTCATTCTTGTGTTTCAGTCATACAGTGCTCGAGTACCCATCTCTCCACCAGTGCCCATTCTCTACCACCTATGATCCCAGTATCCCTCCCACTCTCCTACCCCACCTCGCCTCTGTGGTTCTTAGCAAAGCTTGCCGTTAGGGGAGCAGGGGAGGATAGGTCAGGGAAGGGATCACTCTGAATGAGGTCTGAGTTCTGAAAGGTAAAGTGATATGAATAATACCTTATCAGTAGCACTTCACTGTAGCATTACCCTCTCATTGTTCATCGATTTGCTCAAGCGCACCAGTAACGTCTCCATTGTGAGACTTTTTACTGTTTTTGGCATATCAAATACACCACGGGTAGCTTGCCAGGCTCTGCCATGCGGGCAGGATACTCTCAGTAGATTGCTGGGCTCTCCGAGAGGACAGAGGAATCGAACCTGGGTGGGCCACATGCAGCGTAAATGCCCTACCTGCTGTGCTATCGCTCCAGTCCTACCCTATCAATAATAGTATTGTAAACCACAGTTCATTTAAAAAGAAGAAAGTGCCTGCCATAAAGGCAGGCTGGGGAGCAAGTGGGAACAGGACATTGGTGGAGAAGTGGACACTGATGGATGAAGGGATTGGTCTTGGAACATTATACACCTGAATCCCAGGATAACTTTGTAATTCATGGTGATTCAATTTAAAAAATGCACTTTGTTCTTTAGGAATTTCAGATTAGAACTCTAGTATACAAGAAAATATATGGATAATTTCCCTTTAAAGGAAGATAATGCTAAATTAGTTGGTTTGAGAGCATATTACTGGGAATTTATCTAATTATCATTTCATCTTCCATTTTAAGCCATTAAGGTTCTTGGCAACATAATACTGAAGCAGCAAATACTTGAGACATTCTCTACGTTTATTAATATAATTATTGCTCTATTTCATCTTTGAGTTTTATTGTCTTTAGTATTTTCATCATTTGTTTCACTTGTCATCTTGTCGATCTATTTGCTTGAGCGGGTGCCAGTAACGTCTCCATTTGTCCCTGGGTAGCCCAATGGTACCTGCTCGCTCCAGGAACCCGAAGAGCCTCAAACCATTCATTGAGGGTTTTGACGAAGAAGTCTGACCATCTTGTAGGTGGGTGGCCATGCGGTCTTTTGACGTCCTGTAGAATCCAGTCGGTAACAGCTCTAGTCTGGTGGTTGTCTCTAAATCGAATTACGTGTCCGGCCCATCTGATTTTTGACGCCTTGGCAAATGAGAGAGCATCCCTGATTTTTTTTTTTTCTTTTTGGGTCAGACCTGGTGATGCACAGAGGTCACTCCTGGCTCATACACTCAGGAATTACCCCTGGCGTTGCTCAGGGGACCATATGGGATGCTGGGATTCGAATTCGGGTCAGCCGCGTGCAAGGCAAACGCCCTACCCACTGTGCTATCACTCCAGCCCCAGCATCCCTGATTCTTGATCATCAACAGAGGTTGGAACTCCGGATTCCTTCTCTCACTTGAGTCAAATGTGATATTCCAAGCATAGCTATTTCGATTTCTCTTTGGGATACCGGAATAGTGTTCCTGTCCTGTTTTCATAGGGCCCAGGTCTCTGAGGTATATGTTAGTGCAGGAAGAACGGTGGAGTCGAAAAGATGTGCCCGGAGCCGGAGGTTCTTGGTTTTCTTAACCACTTCTTTGAGGCTCTTGAAGGCGTTCCACACTGCTTTCTTCCTCCTGTGCAGTTCTGGCGCCAAGTCGTTCCTCACGTTGAGTTCTCAACCCAGGTACACATAGCTGCTGCATTCGGAGATGTTCATTCTGTTGAGAGCAAATGGAATGTCAGGGACTAGTTCGTTTTTCATGAACATTGTTTTGGTGAGATTCAGCTGCAGTCCGACCTTTCCACACTTGTGGTTGAAGTCGGCCAGCATTTGTGCCACTTGGCTAATGTTTGGTGTTATTAGAACGATGTCATCAGTGAAGCCAAGATGGTGTAGTTACCGACCATCTAACTTCACTCCCATTCCTTCCCATTCCACTCGTCACATGATGTTCTCAAGGGTGGCACTGAAGATTTTAGGTCAAATGGTATTGCCCTGCTGAACCCCTCTCTTTACGTTGATGATCACTTCCTTGTAGAATGGTGAGATCCTGGTGGTGAATCCGTAATACAGTTCACAAAGGATCCTGATGTACTGAACACCCTGTTTGGCCAGAGCTTTGATAACCACTTCAGTCTCAACAGAATCAAAGGCCTTTTTTAAATCGATGAACGCCCTGTTTGGCCAGAGCTTCGATGACCGCTTCAGTCTCAACAGAATCAAAGGCCTTCTTTAAATCGATGAACGTTAGACAGAGCGGCATCTTGAACTCTCGCAAAACTTCAATGAGCTTGGTCACCGTGTGGATATGGTCGATTGTGCTGAATCATTTTCGGAACATTTTAGCTAGTTCATGGATACATGGCCATTTCTCTGTATTCCTAATAACGGACTGATCAAAAAGTATTTCCTTAGAAGAAAATTAGTGAAAATTGTTGTATCTCTCACCATGGGGACATTTAAGTCCTTATCTGAGGGATTAGTAAGATGTTGTTACAAGTTAAGCCTCCTATAAATGTTTTTGTTAATTGAGATTGGTTGACTTCTATGTTATATCCCACCCAATCCGGTGTGCTACTACGAGACTGTCAGTAAATGTAGAATTTGGAGAGATTATATGACTGCTAATGTAGCCTTGCACTCCAGGAAATCCAAAATTTTTAACTGGGCTGTCTCAATGGAGTAAAATTTTAACTGGGTGATGGCTTTGGAGTGTGCGTATGACTGCGCAGGCTTTCGGAAGTACAGGAGTGTGGGGAGGTTAGCCTGTCCTGAGTCTTCAGCAGGTTAAGTTCTCTGTGAGGCTCAGCACTGAGCACTGGAGTCTGGCCTTTGTTGCATGACAGCAACTTTGGGGTGTGGGAATGAGTGTCTGCTTGGGCTTTGTTTGGAAAGGAGCTGGCGTGCCTCCCTCTGAGAGTACCTCGGATGCTGCTGACCATTTTAATTTCACATATTTTTGCACTATTGACCTTTTTCAGAACAGAATCCAATTCAGAACCCATGTTGGATTTTGTTATTTCATCTTTATTCTCTGGCAGTCTATAATACTTAGATGTTTTGGTTATTATTGTTTTGGGGGTTACACAGTACTCAGCACTTACTCCTGACTCTGTGCTCAGGAATAATTTTTGGTGAGCCCCCTGGGGACCATGTGGAATGCTGGGGATTGAATCTGCATGACAGGCACACACCATCCATACCTGCTGTACTATTGCTCAGGCCCCTGTAATACTTAAATTTTGTCTTCTTTGACTGCATTTTTGATTTGTCCAGTATTTAGACTGAACATAATTTGGCTTGCCTGGGATTAGACTGAAGTTTTGTATTTTTAACAAAAATATCACAGAAATGGTTTATCATGAAGAATTGATGAATTCTGGGGCTGGAGTGATCGCACAGTGGGTAGGGCATTTGCCTTGCATGTGGCCAACCCGGGTTTGATTCCTAGTACCTCATAAGGTCTCCTGAGCACCACCAAGAGTAATTCCTGAGTATAGAGCCAGGAGTAACTCCAGTGCATCTCCAGGTGTGACTCAAAAAACAAACAAACAAAAAAGTTGGTCAATTCAGTGTCTCATGTACTAATGATGCTGAGATTGATTACTGGGCTAAGATGATTTCTGCTGTTCCTCCATTATAAAGCTCTTTCCCCTTTATAGTTAACAAGTTTCTTGGGATAATCTTTAAGACTATGCAGTAACATTCAAGGACTCATCTTTGTTCCCTTTAATGACCAAGAAAGACCCTATTGATTAATTATTTAAAATGGATCTTTCTTTTTCTTTGATTCTGTCAAGTTCTTAC
Organism: Sorex araneus; assembly: GCF_027595985.1. Classification (NCBI taxonomy): domain Eukaryota; kingdom Metazoa; phylum Chordata; class Mammalia; order Eulipotyphla; family Soricidae; genus Sorex; species Sorex araneus. The sequence goes on from NC_073306.1 coordinate 75,388,950, forward strand.
TAGTTTCCTTGCTTGTCATTTCACTGTTCAGAAGTTAGCCATGCAAAGGTGGCTAGGGATGTGAAAAATGAGTAAGACCCATATTTCTGCAGCATCACGTAAAATCTCTGAAATGCCAAGAACAGTAACGATAGTTCTCATTCCCCTGACCCTGAAAGAGCCTCCAATTGTTGGGAAAGACGAGTAAGGAGAGGCTGCTAAAATCTCAGGGCTAGGAGGAATAGAGACGTTAACTGGTGCCCACTCGAGTAAATCGATGAAAAACAGGATGACAGTGATATTCACTTAAAGTTGGGTGTTGGGATCAGACTGGCCTGATTTCAATCCTAAATTCAAACACTCAGTTGTGTGGAAATATACATGTTGTTTCCTTTGCACAGATCACCTCACAAAATTATGAATAGGAGTAAGTAGGCATTCTAGAAGAGGCAGAGTTAATTTGTAATACTAGCACGTTATTTACTGTCTTGGGACAAATTTGGGCAGTTTAAATAGTATGCCAGGAGTTTCTTGAGATGAAGGGCATATCCTATAACAGTCATTTTTCTATATTCTTCATTCTGTTCAGTGGAAATTAGTGTATTATAAGTAAATTGTACCTCAGTAAAGTTGAACTACACATTGAAGTTGTTTTCTTTGAGCCTGCTTTTCCCTGTAATGGTTTCACAGAGTGATTATTCAGGCCCACTGCAGAGGCAGTGTGGTCTTACTTTGCAGTTGCCATACCACTGTGTATCTTTTTGGTCTGAGACACTCAGGTTCCTCTCTCTCTTAAGTGGATTCCAAACGCTTAAAATCTTAGGCTTTCTTGGCATACAAAGCCTTCTTAGAACCCTTTAAATTGATCTTCTGAGGATGGGGTAGGGTTGTTGGGGGCTGATTATCCAAAAGGTCAAACTGATGAAAGTCAGTGTCTTGGGTCTCTTTAAAGAATTTCATTCTTCCCTTTCGCAATTTGGGAACTGGCTGGATCCTGACTGTCTCCAGGAGCTTCTTATTTAGTAATCTCTAGCTTTTAGGATTAATTTTGTTAATATGTCCATATGAGCCTTCCATTTAATTCTCTCACAGAGTACTTAAGGACTTCGGTAGAGAGAACAATTTTATATATTATATCTTTTAATCTTGTTACTTGCCATGTAATTTAAAAATCTTAGTTTGGTGATGGGAGATGATTGTTTTATATTTCTAATAACTATTCTTTGAAGATAATACTGGATTTTTCAATACTCAAAATGCTCATTGGTAGAATCTAAGAGGCTGCTTGTTATTCCTTGATTTAAGATTAGTTCATAGCTCTTCCTTTAGAAAAATTAAAGACTAAAAGGAAAAGCACAAGGATAAGTATTTAGATGGTGATATATCCATTGATTTGTTTCTTCTTATGGCTTACCATGGTATGAAAGCTTATGGTACCTTCCACAAAATTACTGCAACCTCTCATCACACTTTCTTGACTTTGTGGTGGGAGTGTGTGTGTGTGTGTGTGTGTGTGTGTGTGTGTGTGTGTGTGTGTTTACCATATTGGGAAAGAATTGAGGATTGGGTTGCTCTGTTGTGATGCTGAGATTACACTGGGAATTGTGGAGTGATATCAGGGATCAAATCCAGGGCCTTTCTATAAGGTATGTGGTCTACCACTAAGCCAGATCCCCAGGTTTTAGATAGTAATATATTTCAATTGAACTTCTGAATATATAGATAAGTTGTAAAATGATTGCTTAAAGACAAGGACTGACAGAGCTTTTGACTCGTGTATTATTGGTTATTATATTTTAATTTTGTTGATAGATGACTTGCTGTGCTGGAAAAATTACAAATATGTGTTCTTTTTAAATCTGAAGTAAATATTAAGATTGTATTTTTAACAACTTTATGTTCATTTGAAGATACTATTATTTTCTACTTTCATATATTTTAAATGTTCTAGTGCTATGTGGTGTGTGTGTGTGTGTGTGTGTGTGTGTGTGTGTGTGTGTGTGTGTGTGTGTGTTTATTGATGATTAATTTTGGAAATTTTGGTTTTAGGTTATATTCCTGTAGGAACAAAACTGCTATAAGGTGGGGTTCAAGAAATTATAATGCTATCTATCTACTATTTCTAGAAGTATATATTTTGGCCAGCTATGGAGGATATTAATAGGTCTCATGTGATCCAGCTTTACAAACCCAAAATGCCACAGCAAATGTATCTTTGAGGTACTTTTGGTTTTATTTCTCTGTACATTTTATCCAAGTATATTTTATCCAACACATGATTTAAGATTAGACTCAAATGGTGCCATTTAGATATCTTGTAGCAGAAACATAGTTCGGAGTGATGCATTCTAAGCTTCTGTTTCAGTTCAGTAGCAGTTAGCATTACACATTCTAAGTTGGAAACCCTCATGGTAATAGATTTTGATTGAGAACTTGTCAGTCATTGTAGCAGCTGCTTTAACTGGCATTTATATTTAAATAGGAGAAAGGAATCTGTTTAGAATTTTAAAAGTTGTTGCCATGGCAAACTAACTTGCTATCTCATCTTTTATCTTTGCCATTGAAGTGATCTGTCTGGCTGCTTATTCCCACGAGGGAGAGCATGAACTGTTGCAGAGCTTTCATTAGGACAGTGCTGAATGTTTCCTAATGTGATAGAAGTTAGACTAAAGCTTTCTGAAATCCTTGGCTTTGGTTAGGGATAATTATAATTGATTATCCTCTATTAAAAGCAGAAAGATACAGCTAGAACATTTTAAAAGAATCACATGAACCTAATTCAACATTGCTCTTTGACAAATTCAATGAATATTATTCAAATTGTTATGAAAAGGGTTTTCTTTTACTTGAATGAGTATTATTTCTAGAGCATGAGACAATGAGTAAATTGCTCTTTTCATCATAAAATTGTATATCTAATCATTACCTGTTTCTTCCACCAAAAGCAAAAAAAACTGTGTGTTCATGTTTGAAAAGGAAGAACCATTCCAGTGCCTCCTTTCTCCACTTGTTCTCTTGAAAAACAAGGCATCATGATGTGGTCGGTGGAAGGTATTCTTGAAGACGGAAAATTTTGTTTTGTGTAAACTTATTTCTTGCAGGAAGAATAGTAACTCAACTCTTCTTGCTAGACTAATTATTATTCATGTGATGGTTACTAACCTTGCAGGAAAGTGGAATCCTTTTCTTTCTTGTTTTTGTTATTAGCAGAAGATGTCTGACTACTGGCTCTTGTCATTGTGCCATTGAAAGTCACATTCTTTTATGTGGAAGGTCTTTGTTAGCAAACGACTATTTGCTTTTGGTATTTGCTGTTACCTTTAATTTCGTCACCAACCCGCTTTTCTTTTTGGGCTACTTCTGGCAGTATTCTGGGGACCGTGTGGTGCTGGGGGTTAAACTGATGCCATGCGAAGCTTGTACTACAGCCGTTGGAGCCATTTCCTCAGACCCGCAAGATTTTGACTTAGAATATATTTACACTGAAATATATGAGTAACTAGGTGTAAAGTGAGGCTAATAGATTTGTCCAGTTGGTTTCAGGGATTTTGTATCATGTTGACTTTGCAGCTTTAAGCACACATTTTTATAATGCATCCTGAGCTAAGGCAGCTCTTATGGTGACATTTACTGAGGCAGAATGATGATTGCTTGGTCATCTAAGCATGTGAAACACCACTTAATAAAATATCAAAGATCTTATATTTAATTGAGGATGGCCAGTGAATGAACCACCTTTCAAATAGGAAGGATCGCAACCCTAGTATGTTATTTATTTTTATTAACTCTTTTTTTAAACTCTTATTTCTTATTATTTGGGCACTGCCAGACTCAGAGTCTCACACATGCAAGAAAATGCTGTACTGCTGAGCTATGTCGTCCTGGCTCAGGAGGCAGGTAACTCAAGCCAAAGGAAAACAAGTGTCATCAGGTTGTCAAGTCTTTGTCTCTGTTGACTTGTTTTTGTTATAAATACAGCAGTTGTGGGGAAAACTATGTCTGATGCCTTCTACAGGCCTAGCTTGTAGGTCTCCCACCTGGACTATACTCAGAGTACAGTGCTCAGAGCCAGGACTGAAGTCAGAGCTTCACACATACGAGGCACATACTCATCACTTAGCTAGATTCCTGGCCCCTTACTTGCTAGTGTTTTTTTTTTTTTTGTTTTTTGCTTTGGGGACCATACCTGGAGGTGCTCCTGGACTAGTACTCTTAGCTCCACATTTGAGGGTTAGTCCCACTGGTGCTCAAGGGCTCAAACCTGGGCTTCCTGTATGCGCTCAGCTTGATAAACTGTCTCTCTGGCCACTGAGCATAAAATTTAAAAGGTAGCTATATTTTATTTTGCAGAAGGACCGTTTTACAAGATACAATTTGGGGGCAAGGGGTCACAAGCAGTGCTCAGGGAACCTGAAGGCCATTCCTGGCAGTTCTCAGCCAACAGAAGTTCAGAGCTAGGGCCCAAGGAAGGGATGCTGCAGTGCCCAGAATCACCAGGCCTAGCCAGGCCGTGCTGGGGCTGGCAGACCCTGGTGCTGAAGATCAAATGAATTGATCCCCTCTTACCCCCTAGATAGAGCTATTTTATAATTGCTTGCTCTCCCGATTTTAAAAATAATAGTGTGAAATTTAAGTCATCACAATAATAAGTATAGTTTTACTGTTTTATTATATGAGAATATAATAATAACATAGTAAACATGAAAGGAACTCATTATTGTTTTAATTGTCCAGACCGTAGATTTCTGGGACTGAACCTAGTAGGCCACTTTCGCAAGGCAAGCACCCTGCCTGCTGTATTATCTTTTTTGGCTCTCTGTAACACTTAACAAAATCTAATAAAAACTTAGGAACTTTGAAGAAAAGCTTTTAATGGCTAAGTATAAGAAGTGGTCAGAATTACAGAATTTTATCTCTGTATTTCAACTAAACTCTCCTCTAACATGTCAACTGCGTGTGTTTTAACTACACTGTCAACTATGTATTTAACTATACTGTTTTCTATTATCTTGGATAACTGAGTTAGTTTTAAAGCTCCTTATTTTATCTGCTCAGTGCTCCTTATTGTATATGTTCAGTTCTACATTAAAATTCCTTCAACTCTTCGTCCTTTATCTTTGTCCCAGTATTCCTGCCAGAAAGGAATCCTGTGCTTTGTTTCGCTTGTTTTGTTAAACATTACTTGGCCTATAAGTAGTGTTCATCAGTCAGAATTAGGGTTAAGAGCAGTTTCAGGGGGTTTTGTTTTGTGTTTTTGATTTTGGACCACATGGGCACACTCAGGGCTTACTCCTGGCTCAGTGCTCAGGAATCAGCCTGACTATATGAGATGTTGGAATGAAACTTGGGGTCGACCGTGGGCAAGTGTTGCTGGTGGCCCAAGAAATGGGGGTGCATGGAAGGTAGCCCCAAGCAGAGTGTGTCCACCTTGGCTCAACCCACCTTGGCCACCAGCTCTCAGTAAAGTGCCAGCCTGGATCCTAATCTCAGCACAGGCAATTTGGGCATGTTGCCTTCCCCTCACAGAAAAAAATTCAGGAGAAGGCAAAATAGTGAATCAAGGTAGTTTTTACTGAAACTTATTTAGAAAGATGTGAGGGGAGAAAAAGGGAGAAGAGCATGTTCAAGAGAGAAAGCAAAGGCTTCTCCAGGGTAGAAATAGGCAAAGAGAGAAACAGGCAAGCAAGTGAGATCCCTGTTCAAGAGCGTGAAGAGTGAGCCAGGAATGACTTTCAGAAGGAGCTTTCATACAGTTCCCGGAGGGTTGCATGCATAATAATTAATCTGGACATTGTCACAGGAAAGCCTGACACTGTTGATGGTCTTTTCATAATCTCATATATTCTTCTTTAACTTCTTTTTTTTTCTGAGGGGTCCACCCTTTTCTGCGTGGGTTCTTGAATTTCTGTATCTGCGTAGTGCCTAGTTTCTCCTATCCAAAGAGCTCAGGATTTGTGTGTCAAAGGAATGTGGTCTTCATGTGTTTCGGCTACGTCAGAGCTAGGAAATCTCTTTTTAAGTTTTATTATTTCCCAAAAGTACATTATCAGGTTCCTTTTAACTATCTGCCTACCATAAAGGCAAACACCCTACTCAATATACTATTGCTCTGGCCCCTTAAAGAGCAGTTTTATTTCACATATCCCTAAGTCACTCACATATACTCAGCATGCATTGAATATCATTATTTCCCATATTCCCCAGAAAAGAAAAAATGTCACTATTTTGACCTGTTTCATTCGCTATTTTCAGTACTAGACAATGTTAACTTCAAGATTGTTTCCTTATATCAAGGTATAACAATGGTAGACATATTGTCAAGAAAGCTTGGATTTTTATTTGACTGTGTCGAGGTTCCTCTGAGGAATCTAATAATAAATGTTATTATTAAATGTATCATAAATATGCAGAATTAATAGTCTTACTGTTTTTTGCCCATAGCACATGCACTGTTCTTATTTCCTTATTCTCCTTTATTTGACCATATATTCGCACATAGAATCCTGAGAAATTTTACAGAAAAGTTGTTTCTTAAGACCAGAGGCTGTTCGTGCTTAATGTCTAAGGGTATCTGTTAACATCTGTAGGAATTCTTTTCTCCATGGAGACCTGCTGGTCGTCTTTTTTCCCTGGGTTGGGGGGGATATATATGATATATATTATGCATTAAGTATCAGGTATGTATTTTATATATGTATATAAGATTTTGGGTCACTTAGTAGTGCTCAGGTCACCTGTGGTACTCCTGCTTCTGGGCTCAGGGATCAAACCACACATGGTTGCAGGGATCTAACTGGGGTTGGCTGCATGCAGGGAAAGCTGCTTCACCCGTGTTCTAGCTCTCCCACCCTCCATGGGGATATGTTGATGTTACACAGAAAATTCCTCTGCCAAGTCTTAATGTTGTGCTGTTAAGTTACTGCTGTATAATAATAGGCAATCCCTTTGCTAAATTTATGAAATAAATCACATAATCAGTTACTCTATATATACCTTCAAATTAAAACATCATTCCTTCTTATTTTGCTAATGACTGTCATCTCCCTCTTTCATTAGTAGCTATTCTCTTCATGTTTATCTTCATAAAAGTTTGGCTATTTAAAAACTACTTGAAGTTTTTCTTTTGGTATTTATATTTTTTCTTTTTTAAATTATATTTTTTTACTTTGTCTTTGGCCCACACCGTAGCTGTACTCAGGGTTTACTCCTAGCTCTGTTCAGGAGTCACTTGGTAATCAGGGGGCCGTGTGCTGAGCTGGAAATTGAACCTCTCTCCAGTTCTAAGAATTATTTTTAATATAAAATTTATTGAGATAACAGATTTATAACTGTTTATTTCCAGGAACCTCTTCCAAGTGGTGTTAGAGGTGCTGGGGGGCCTCTTTTGGTTATTCTCAGCCTAGTTATGCAGGTCAAATTGTTTATTTCTTGGCTCTGTGATAGGTTGTTGCCTAGGTCTTCAGGTGCGAGGGGCCACATACCGTGTTGTTGAGTGTGAGGTGAAGCATTTGGTTCCTAGGATCAAACTGAAGGCTGAGCACAGTCAAGGCATGTGTTTCGATCTTTCTTAAATTTTTTTTGCCAGGGGGTGGAGCGATAGTACAATAGGTAAGGCGTTTGCCTGGCACACACACACAGCTGACTTGGGTTTGATCCCCAGCATCCTCTATGGTCCCCTGAGCACTGCCAGGAGTAATTGATGAGTGCAGAGCCAGGAGGAACCCCTGAGTATCGCCAGGTATGGCCCCCTCTTCCCCCCCCCCCTCCCTGCCCACATACACACTCACATGTAATCAGTCTTAGTAAAACATTGCCATACAGTATACTATTAACAAAGATTAGAATTAGCATCACACTATTCACATAAGGAAAATAGTTCTGGTCCTTTGTTGTTACCTTTCACGTGATGTTTGGACATAGTGAGAAAACATGGCTGACTTCTGGAAGGTTCCTTTAACTGGCTGTTCTATAAATAATAGTCCCATCACGGAAGTGTGGGCTTCCTAGACCTGGGCCATTTCTACTTTGGAACTGTGGTTATTTGGGGTGGAAACTGCTGGTCTGTTTGTTAGTGTGCCTGGAAAGAATGTGTCCATTTACTGTCTAGAAATGATGGTCCATTTACCATCCAGAAAATGGCATGTTGAGTATTTCTGCTGCTTTCTTTCTTTCATGCATTTATTCAGTGTATTGATATGAATATCAATATATGTATTGATACGAATATGACTAGTGGCCATCTTGCCACAATCAACAGAGAAGCGGCCAGGCTTTCTGGTGAGCAACGCGGCCCGGAAAATGCTCCAGACCCGAATTGGGGCCAACAACACCGGGGAGCTGGAAGGAGGAGGTGCAGCCTGCACACTTTCTCCAGATGGAGCCCTGGCGACACTGAGCAGCAACTAACACGGCTCCGGGATTCGGGACTGGGACTCATCTGAGCCGCGCGGCCGCGTTAGCCTTTTCTAAAACCTGAAAACATACAATCTTTTAATGGAAAACTAGTTATCAAATGCTTCCTTAATAGGGTTATCTTGTTTGGGGGTATAACTCCCACAACAAGAGTGAGTTTTGTGTTGAAATATGGAACGTAATCAAGGTAAAGAGAAAATGAAGTGAAATTCATCAGTTATACAGTTGGGGTGGGGGGCGGGGGGTATACTGGGGATTTTGGTGGTGGAATATGGGCACTGGTGAAGGGATGGTGTTTGAATACGGTATAACTGAGACATAAACCTGAGAACTTTGTAACTTTCCACATGGTGATAAAATAAAATTAAAAACAAACAAACAAACAAAAAAAGAATATGACTAGCACTGTAGAGCCTGGCAAGCTCCCTGTGGCGTATTCGATATGCCCCAAACAGTATAACGGGTCTTATTCACCTGACCCTGAAAGAGCTTCCAATATGGCAGCGTTAGGAAAGATGAGTAAGGAAAGGCTGCTAAAATCTCAGTGCTGGGACGAATGGAGACGTACTGGCGCCCGCTCGAGTAAATCGATGTAAAACAATGGGATGACAGTGATACAGTGAAGATTTTTCAAAAATTGAATCACTGTGAGATAGACTCTTACAAAACTTCATGATTAGGTTTCAATCATACAGTGTTCCAACATCCATCCCTTCAGCAGTGTACCTTTCCCACCAGTGCCCCCAGTTTTCTTCCATCACCCCCCAATCCCAACCTGCCTCTATGGCACACTCTCTCTGTCCATCCGTCTGTCTGTCTGTCTCTCTCCCTCTCATTGGGTTTGCAATACAGATACTGAAAGGTTGTTGTGTATATCTCTTTACCAATTTTTAACACTCAGTTCTTGTTCAGAATGATCATTTCCAACTATTATTGTTGTACTGGTTCCTTCTCTATCTTACTTACTTTCTGCCCCATCCCCAAACACTTGTGGTAGATTCCAACCATTGACCAGTCCTCCTAGCCCCCGTTTTCCCTGACCTTGGATATTAGTCTTTGACTATGTATTTTTTTTTTATATCTGACAAATGAATGCAGTCTTTCTATATCTGTCCCTCCCCTTCTGACTCATTTCATTCAGCATGATACTCTTCATGTCCATCCATTTTTAGGCAGAGTTCATGACTTCATTTTTTCTTAACAGCTGAGTAATATTCCATGATGTAGATGTGCCATAGTTTCTTTATCCATTTGTCTGATCTTGGGCACTCGTGTTGTTTCCAGATTTTGGCTATTGTGAATAGTGCTGTAATGAACATTGGAGTGCAGATGGTGTTTCTGCTGTGTGTTTTAGGGCCCTCAGGGTATATTCCCAGAAGTGGAATTGCTGGGTCAAATGGAATTTTTAGTTTTTTGGGGAATGTTACTTTTGTTTTTCAAAAACCTTAACCAGTTGGCATTCCCATCAGCAATGCACAAGAGTCCCATTCTCCCCGAATCCACGCCAGCACTAGCTGTTCTTGTTCTATCAGATGTGTGTCAGTCTCTGTGGTACGAGATGATAATCTCATTGTTGTTTTGATTTGCTTCTCCCTGATGATTAGTGATGAAGAGCATTTTTTTTTTTCATGTGCCTTTTGGACATTTGAATTTCAGAGTTTCTGTCCATTTCTTCTCCCCTGTTTCGGAGTTCTTTGGAGTTCCCTTCTCATCCCTGTAAATGCCTATATGCTTTAGGGGTACATTGTTATAAGCCTGTGTCACCTACGTCCTCACCTACGGCCCATTGAATTCCCTCCACCCTTTCAACTCTGAGCACCTACCCCATTGCTGCACCCCAGCCCCCTTATAATTCACATTTCCAGGATGAGAAACTCACTTCCATACTGATCCAAATGAAGTTGGCTAGTTTCTTACCCCAACTTCATTTGCTGGGGGAGGTGAGGGTGCAAAGAGCTAGGTGAGGATCCAAGGCTTTCTTTTTGAGCTTACATTGATAAGATAAGGACATCTTAGTGTGTTGAGGATGGTGACAGAGTTGCTAGAAGACTTCACAGTGGCTGCTGTTGAGGATGTTTTCCTGCCCGACAAAGCAGCATCTCAGAAGGCCAGTGAAACATCTCTGAGTGTTTTGACTGCTTTCATTTTATTATATTTCCTTTCTAGTTTTTTTTCTCCCCATAACCACTGAGGTGTTATTTCCTTATGTAATATGCTTCATTTGTGTTTTATTTTGAGACTGAAAATCTTTTTAAAAAAGTAATTCATTTGATTATTCCTTTGATTTTTATTTACCTCTTTTCTTTCATCTTCAATATTTGTCTCCTTTTTTGTTTTATCACAATCTTCTTGGGTATGAATTATGCTATTTTATTCTGTTCTTTAATCTAGTTGATAATTGTATTGATTGTCCCAGTTCTCTTGGAGTGGGGAATTCAGAAATGGAGGTTGTGGTTTAAAAGAGACCCGAAAGTTTAATTTGTATCAGAGGTACATTTTATTGTTTCATCTTCCCTAAGAAATAAGTGGCAACATTGGAGTGCAATTTATGCTTCTGTGTTGTATTTCAAAATTTTGACCCAGCATATAGTAAGCCTACCTTTATAATTGAAGCTCTGTGTATGAACATGCCAGTTAAAAACACACTTGATAGTATTTTCTTTTTTGAGTGAACATCTTTAAAATGCTTATATTTATGCTAAATTTCAATCTCAGTGTCCCACTTCCTTTAGCAAAGGTTAAATGACCTTTACAGGACTCAGTTTTTCTGTAAAATTGAGATAAGACTTGCCTCATAGAATTGTTATATGGATTAAATGATAACATGTATAAAAATACCTAACATGCTTTGACACTTTGATCCTCATACTAATGCATTATAGGGGAAGCAAAATAATTTCTTCTGTACCCTCAGAGTTCTTAGCTGTAATAAATAATAAATGACAGATTAAGATGTATTTCTTGTGTCTATACATGGTTGAGACCCAGGGAAAAATGGGTTTTAGAAAAGATAAATATGCCCTTAGAAGAATAGGTACATTAACCTAAAAAGGAGGAGGCAATTAAACGATAATGTGTACTTATTTGAGATCAAAGAATTGCAATTTAGGAAGCACAAGTTTGAATAGAAACCTAAGTCATGTCCCTATGAGAAACAAAAGCCAGAGATGGGTTAATAGAGAAGGATGAGGTGTGGTGATAAGGTGAAGACAAAAGCTAATGGAAGTAAAAGCTTCCTTTTATCAGGCCATGCAAGCACTATGTCTGGTCTCTTTTTGTTTCCAAATAGCTGTTCTAACTCAGTTGCTGATTAGCAGACTCCAGAGGTCTGACTCAGTTTAACCAAGTGGTTATCTGCTGTGGTTGCCCAACCCCATTTCACTTAAGGTTTTGAGTTTTGTATTTTGGGCCACACCTCATGATCTTCACCACTCTTGGTTTGGTGCTCAGGGGTTGTTCCTGGTAGTGCTGTAGGTGGAACCCAGAGCTCTGGCATGCAAAGCATGAACGCCAGCCCTTTGAACTATCTCCCTGTCCCCTGGTCCTATTTGAAAATAACTCACTTCTGTCAGCTTTTCTCTGATGGGAGATATGAGGGTTTGCAGCAGTGTTTGTCTGCATATGGCAGTGACTTTTAGTTCCTTTTCCTGTGCTAAGAATCTGTTCCTTCTGGGTAGATTAATGGCCTTTAAACCCTGGTTGATGATTTCATGCCGATAAGGAAATACCCAGGAAAGTCTCCCTGTACTTGCTGATTTTTAAAGTATCTTTAGCTTAGAATAATACCCAAAGCTTCATATTTGGGGATAGCATATACTGAATTCATAGTTATTGTGGGTGGTAGATTCTGCCACTTTTCAATATCGAGAAAAGACAATATATGTCCAGAAAGAAAATGCATTTTAGTATGTAGCCAAAGTTATTAAATATACTTTGAATTTCAAAGAGCTTTTGACTTTGGGAAGCTTTCCTGTTTGAGTCAGTGCATACACTGAAAGTTACTTGAAATTTTTATGATACTTTGATTTCTTTTTTTTCCCCCTTTATATATTCTGCCTTGTCTTTGTCTTCTTAGAAAAGCACAGGAACAACTGAATAGAAAAGAGGGGTTTTATTAGCAATAAAAACAAATTGGGCAGGATGTCCAGCAGCCCAGGCTGGAGAACAGCTTCAAAGAAAGAGAGTAGGGGGTCTGGTTTCATGCCAGCAGAGGCAGAGACCTTAAAAGTGCATCAATATTCTAGTAGTTTTTTAAGAAAACTCATGCGTATTCATGAGGGAGACCATCACGGATGCATAGCCGAGTGAACCTATGTGGCATGCGCAGAAAATGGCAGAAAAAGTGTCATGGGATGGACTTTTTTGTGTGGAAATAAGGAGCAAGGAGGCTTGAGGTCTAAAAGGATTCTCCTGTGTATTCTCCACTGGCGTGTACCAGGGGCCCGGGGCCTTAGCAGTGCAAAAGTGTTCTTAACGTTCTGCTTGGGCCCAGTCAGCCAGTAGACTGCAGCAGGCATCTTTTCTCAGAAAGGGTAAATCTTTCTAGGAAGGTTTGAAAGATGTCTGTCACACCCTCCAAACTACAGCCCTCAGATCTGGCCTGTCTGTTTCAGCTTTTCCTAATTCCAGAGTCCTGAATCTTGGAGTACATAAAAAGGATGAAGTTCTAAAAGCTTTCATACTTTTCAACAGCATTTTAAACCCCCATAGTTCAAGGTTCTGTTGGTCATTTATGCAACAGTAGTTTGAAATTTAAAAACCCAAGAGAATTTGAGGGACGGGAAGTTGCCTTATTTCTATTATACATGCATCCCTGGTGCTTAGGTCAAAATTGTCTTTTTTTGGTAAAAATACAGCACTCGTATTTTTCCCCCTGTTGTTTACCTGTATGCTTGGACATGCAATTTTAATGTTTTGCTGTCTTTTATTTCTGAATAAGTTAAACATTGGTTACCTACTCTCAGGCACTTTTAAATGTAGATTTATATGTTTCCTTTTGACACATCTAGGTTCTATAAACATAGGTCATACCATTGTGTCCTAACAATATTTAAATCATACAAAGACAAGTATATTGACACAATTTATACTTGTGTTCTTAGAATGTACCTTATTTCTATTTTGAGGACATTGCATCATCATCTATGAAGAATCATTGTAGATTTATATTAATTTATATTCACCAAATTAAACTGAGAGAGAAAAACTAAATATAATTTTATAATCATGTAATCTATTCAGTATGATTGCATTTCCTCCATACAATTTAGGAAACTGGTGTTTGTAATAGATACGAGGTAATGTTCCACTAAGAATGCAGTTTTATACCTTAAGCTTTTCAGTGCTTTTCCGTGGATGCCTTCATGTGATATTAGTGAAATAAGACAATGCACATGGTTTCTCTTCATTGTAGTTAGCAAAATTTCTTTACTCTGTGGCAGCTTACTAGCTCTTTTAGCAAAGCCAGCTACAAATCGACATTTGAGGAATTCTATAATAGTTATGATTAGAGCCCTTATGTAAGATTCAGATTTTCAACACAAAGATGTTTTTCCCTCTTGGGGGAGGATTTAGTTTCTTTGAAAGTACTTAATAATAGTGCTGGTTTGGAAAGGAAAGTGTGAAAGCCTAATTTAATCTTTGAGAGATATGAGCTGTAGTTGGGTACAGGATTAAACAGCGTGGGGCTGTGTAAAACTAATGTTTCATTTTTTTTTTTTTGCACAAAATAGAAGCTATATTTTAAAAAAATAATTAAGGTTCTTGATTACTGTTTAACATTTTTATTTGTAATATTTTGTTTCTGTATCTATAATTATACAAATAATTAATATATCTGACCCTTGAACAGTATAGGGATTTGGGATTCTGACTCCACTTATTCACTTCTGTTCTACCAATCCCCTTACCCCCAGTGCAGTTTTTTTTTCTCTCTTTTGGGTCATACCCAGCTATGCATAGGGGTTATTCCTGGCTCTTGCACTCAGGAATTACTCCTCGTGGTGCCCAGGGGACCATATGGGATGCTGGGAATCAGATCCGGGTAGACTTCGTGCAAGGCAAATGCCCTACCCGCTGAGCTGTTGCTCCAACACCCACCCCTTCCCCCATGCAGTTTTAAATGTCTCTGTCACTTTTGTCTTCTCCATACTTAGACTATTGTTGACTAGGAACCTTTTCAATAATAAAAATTCAAGCAACACACATTTTTGTATGTTTTATTAATGATAGACTGTATTCTTACAATAAAGTGGGTTAAGGAAAAGAAAATGTTACTTAAAAAATTACAAGAGGAAAATACATTTATGGCCCAAAACTGTGTTCAAGGATCCGTGATATATTTTTGTTAAATACTAATATTTTTTCTGAAACCAGAATAAGATTCCTTAAGATAGGATTGTTATTACTTCAAAATGTATTTATTTATTTTGGTTTTGGGGCCACACCAGGCTATGCGCAGGGCTTACTCCTGGCTCTGAGCTTAGGGATCACTCCTGGAAGTGCTTAGGGAACCACATGTAGTGCTAGGCTAGGGATCAATCCTGGGTCATCCACATGAAAGGCAAGTGCTCTACCCACTGTGCCACTGTTCTATCTCTCTGGCCCTTGTTTTTGTTTTTTTTTTTGTTTTAGTGACAAAATCATACTACTTCAGAATACATTTATGGCTTGCTTAAATTTAACAGTGGTCCTCTATATTTGAAAATAATAAGTTATTACCTGATAAAGTAGAGCAGCCAAATTTGAGTTGCTATTCTTTCAGATGAAGGAGAATCAGTCTCGTTATTTAACTGTTGGATTTCTTATTTTTTAAATGGAGAGATTAATGCAAAAAACATATCATTGAACTATTTCAAGTGTGTGTATAACTGCACAAGTTTAAATATAGAGAAAGTAATTTTTTCCATGCATTAACATTTCTGTAAAAAATCACTACTTTTATCACATGATAAACATAAACATTTATCACATGTTTGATTTTCTTCATGTTTAAGAAATTTCTTAACTAATAATCATAATGATAATTTCATAATATTAATTACCATAATATTTCCATGATATATATCATATTATATCCATGCTATTTTCAAGGTCTGATAGTTGAAATGTTCAAAACTCGAACATTATGTTTTATTTCTCTCTTTTTGGCAGTTCTTTGACAACATAATGATGGCATGAAGAGTGTAAGAGGAAATCAGATTTGGTTAGTTTTGATTGCACTGTTAGAAATTAGTGATTTATCTAAAGAGGAAATGAAATGAAAGGTGATGGGGAAGGTCTTCCTAGTTTATTTGGAAATTTCAGTCTGTAATTTAGCATATGGATTTAACGTTCCTTCAGTATCTTTGGAATATGTTAGCTGTGAGATAAATTCTAGGGATGCATTACTTACTACTGCAGTTTATATTTAGTTGGAAATAGGAAAAATAAGTAAATAAGATCATTTTATAGTTTTAAGTGCTCTGAATGAAACAATAGGGTTGAATGATAGTGATTGGAAGAGCTCTTTCCTTTATGCTCCAAAGAAGCTATCTCTGAGAAGCTGATAATTAAAATAATGGGAGGGAAACTGGGATGTCTGGTCTCTTGAAATAGTAAGTTAAATTGTTCATATCAACTCTTTCACCAAAACTAAAAAAGCATACTGTGTAAATGTATTTTTTAAATGCTTTCAAAGCACTTAAGCTCTGAAATAGATAGCACCTTTTTGTATGAGATCCTGTAAAAGCATAGAGACTGTCTGAATATTGAGCAGAATAAGAAAATAAAAAAAAAAATTTCTAGAACTATAACCAAAAAGTGTGCTGTCATACACATTTAGGATAGATACATGTTGTTTAAGGTGATTGAAAATTAGTCTAACCTAGTACTGTCCTACAAAGGAAATATAAACTTTTACAAATGAAGTAGCACTGTAGCACTGTCATCCCGTTGTTCATTGATTTGCTCGAGTGGGCACCAGTAATGTCTCCATTGTGAGACTTTTTACTGTTTTTGGCATATCGAATATGCCTCGGGTAGCTTGCCAGGCTCTGCCGTGCGGGCGGGATACTCTTCATAGCTTGTCGGGCTCTCCGAGAGGGACCGAGGTATCGAACCCAGGTCAGCTGTGTGCAAGACAAACACCCTACCCGTTGTGCTATTGCTCCTGTCCACAAATGAAGTAAGCTATTATTATAAGTGCATTTCAGGCGTATCATCAAAGATAATAAGATACATGAAGAACTAAAATTGAACAAGAACCAGCAAGAATAAATGGCAGAATCAGAACTTTGGAGACTTCAGATTTTAAGATTATTAGACATAGGTTTTAAGAATGTGAATGCACAAATTATGGCATGAAATATCTAAGGAAAGTATTAAAAGCAACATGTGGAAAGGAACCAGACACTATTTTTAGAAGTCAAAAAACAAAATCAGTTTTCCTTTTTGGTTTAGACTGTCCTAATTCAGTCGCAACCTATGAATCTTCTTACTGAAACCGAGTATAAAAATTTGGCCCTGTACAGAAAACAGCAAGTTGAAGACCATGGAGAGCAACCAAGTGAACTTGGATTTGAGCAGCTATGTTTCTTGAGAAAAGAAAAACTGATGACGTGGTCATCATACTTTCTCTGTTTTCTTTTCTTTATTTCTTGAAGGAATTTTCTGATAGAGCCTGATAGGGCTCAAGTAGAAAGCAGCAGTTACGCCGGGCTGAGAAGTTGAAAGGGGTTGGAGACAGAGGCCAAGTTCCAGAGGCGAGAGAATGTAGAGAACTGAATAGTCTGCAATTAATATATGCTTACAAACTCTCAAGCATGGTAGTTTTAATAACTACCAGATCCTGCATGAGACTTTGGAATCTGTCAGACCACTTTGCCTGTGTAACTGGAGTTGAGCGAAGTATCAGCAAGCAACAAGGACCCAGACTTAAGTTCAAGTTCATCCAAAATAAATGGCATGCATAACTATTATTTTATCTATATCAGATTATGTTCCTGTAGGTACAGTTATCTTGTTTTTAATACTAAATTGGAAAGAGAATGTATTGAAAGAAATATCCCTAAACGCTATTAGCAGAATATGTATTAAGCACAATGACTGAAGTATTTTTAAGGGGGCTGGAGCGATAGCACAGGATAGGGCGTTTGCCTTGCATGCGGCCGACCCAGGTTCGATTCCCAGCATGCTATATGGTCCTCCGAGCACCGCCAAGAATAATTCCTGAGTGCAGAGCCAAGAGTAACCCCTGAGCATCGCCAGGTGTGACCTAAAAAGCAAACAAATTAAAACAAAAAACAAAAATAAAGTATTTTTAAATCCTTTCAAGGAATATTGTTACAGAGGGTCTCTTCCTTAGATAGACTCTTGCCTAACAGTCAGTAGGTGATTTACCTGTGGAAATTCATGTACTGGAAATCCACAGGGCTTTACTGGATACTGGAAAGGGGTACTCAGGAGGAGAGCATTAGGGCAAGGGGGTGTAAGTAGGCAATGACTCTTCGGCCTGTTTTGAGGTTGGAGGCTTCTCAGGGGAAATTAACCTTCCTGCTTGGCAGAGTCCAGTCTGCTTCATCTGGTCCATATTTGATCTCTTCCTGATACTGTGCATCCCTTGGTCAAGATGGAATTTGGCCACAGGGGTTTCTGGGAGACTTATGGGGCCTTGCTGTGCGATGCTTTCTCTTTGAGTCCCTGATGATGCCTTCCTGGGCAGTTTTGTGGGCAACCCAGTAAATTCTGGGTTGGACATCAGAATATGCTCATGTTCTGTTCTGAGACACTCAAGCAGGAGGTTGTTTAATACAGGTGGCTATTTTGAGATAGTGCTTCCTAATAATAGCTCAGAAATGGGTATATTCAGTACTTTTTTTCAATTAAAAAGATCTAACTTTGGTAGTGCTGGGGATTAAACCCAGGGCCAAAATCAGCACTTAGAAGGCACGTTTCCATCACTTAGCTAGCTCAGCTCTCTCTTTTTAGAGAATATTAATTTTGTCCTTCACAGTGTTTTTATGACATGTGTAATATCCCTTTCTTCTGACTACTTTGGAGGTACTTCTGACCAAATAGTGGGTAGAAGAGGAGATGAATTGTGATTCTTTTCTCATTTTCCCCTAATGAAGTAAACTCAGGCATGCAGAAAATTCTGTGCTGATGGAGAATTGCATATAAAAAGAAGAATTTTTTGAGAGGCGGACCCCAAGCAGTGCTCAGAAAATCTAGGGGGGCACTCCTAGCAATACTCATTCTGTCTCTGTGGGCCAGACAGTTCATACTAGTTTAAAATCATCAAAAGCCATAATTTCCATATTTCATAGTAAATAAAACTGACAAAGCAATGAAATACTTGTTTGTTTCTAGTTTATGTCAAATAGTGTGCTGAACACACTTCAGTTTTTGATTGTGAGTCTGATGTCCAGGAACTTGAAGATGTAAACTTTCCAAATTTTGGTCACTTCCAATTTGTAATGAAAAGTCTGCTCTTGAAATAAATGACAACATTTGGCATTAGACCGAGCATATAAGTAGTTTCACCACGGAAGACTTTGTTTTCTAAAAATAATGATCCAAAGAGTAGGGTGTTCTTGGTAGTTTGCTGTTAATGGCTTGTTGGGGACATCTAGAATTGTGTGTATAAAAGCTTATATGATTCTGCCAAATTTTACTCTGCATTTTCGTCACTTTTTCTTTATAAGGCATGCAGGCATTTTACCGTTTATAGCTTTTATATTCTTCGGCTATATAGCTGAGTGGGAACATACACAATTTTGCACTTGGGAAAAATACTGTTTTCTAGGCTATGCTATTTACTGAAACGAATTATTTTGGGGAGGTTTGATTTTTGGGCCATGATATGAACATTTTTATCCTCAGTTCTTACTGAAGAATAACCAGATACTCCTGCTATTAACTTTAAAAGATATTTGAGAGGTTGGGGAGAGAACTGAAGAGACTGGTTGAATGTGAAGCAGGAGGCCCAGGTCTACTCCCCATTACCACCAGGACCCCCAAGCATTGACCTGGGAATAGCCCCTGCGCACTGCCGGCATTGCCTCTCCCCACCACCCAGTATTTTAGATAGCAGTCATTCAGAAAGGAAATTTATGCTTATTTTATTTACTCTTCAGATTTTCTTTCTCTGGCTTCAGATTTGTTTTATTTTGTTTGCATTTTGTGGTGACACCTGGCTGTGCATAGGAGCTGTTCCCTGAATCTGACTCTCAGCTCTGTGTTGACCCCTGGTGGTGCTCAGGCAGCCATATGTCTCATTGGGGAATTGAACCAGGGTGGGCTGTAGATCAAGTCCCTTACTCCTGTACTCTGGCCAGTGTGTTTCAGTTTTGACTGAGTTAAAAATTTAATCCTCATCTAATCTAACCCTCCACATGATAGCAGTTGATTTGCTTAAAGATTGCTATCCTACAATACAAGTATATAATTTTTTTTATCCCTGCCATATGTCTTGTTATAAAACTTGAACTTTGAATGTTTAATATCATGTTCTAATTCCTTTTAGCCCACTTAAAGGTAGAATTCTCTTCTCCATATGTTGTTGGCTTTGTCATTTTCCTATTTTTCTTGACAAATGTTTTATGCCTTTTTAATGTTTTATGCCTTTAAAATTTGGGGGGGGTCACACCTGGTGATGCACAGGGGTGGCTTTGCACTCAGGAATTACTCCTGGCAGGGGACCATATGGGATTCCTGGGATTGAACCCGGGTCAGCCGTATGCAAGGCAAATGCCCTCCCCGCTGTGCTGTCACTCCAGCCCCATGCCTTTAAAAGGTTTTTAATGTTTGATGTCTTGAATATTTTATGTACTAGAACTATTTTGGGTTACCAGAAGCTGTAATTTTTCTAAATGTCCAAATAACCCAACCATCACAACTTTAGAGACAGAAAAAAAATAATTTTATCTATTTTCATGCATTTAAAAAATTGGTTAAAGAATTTTACTTTATGATTTAGTGAATATTAAGTTATAGCCTAAATTGAATATTACAGGCTCTGAGTTTTAGTACATGCCAGTTGCTTGCACAGTTGGCAAAAATCACACTGTATACATGGGTTCTTTATGGGCTGGAGTGATAACACAGCAGGTAGGGCATTTGCCTTGCACACGGTCGACCTGGGTTTGATTCCTCCATCCTCTTGGAGAGCCTGGCAAGCTGCCGAGAGTATCTCGCCCGCACGGCAGAGCCTGGCAAGCTATCCGTGGCATATTTGATATGCAAAAAACAGTAACAAGTCTCACAAGGGAGACATTACTGGTGCCTGCTTGAGCAAATCGCTGAACAATGGGATGACAGTGACAGTGATACACGAGTTCTTTGTAAGCATTTCTGGATTTAATAATTGAATATTAGAAACTAGAGTACCAGAATTAGGGCACTTCCCACGCCTGCAGTCATCCCCAGTTAGATCCATTGAGTGGCATGTCCGACCCCAGCATCTCTGGGTGCAGCCCAGGAGGCCCATCACCACTGTGGCCCAGCTAATTCCCTGAACCGCACGCCCCTTCTCGGACTCTCCTTTGAGCAGCTGGCCTCGTTGCTGGGGCCCTGGACTTTCTAACCACTGCTTGGGGACTTCTGACCAAACAATGGTTAGAAGAGGAATTGAACTGTGTATTTTTTTTTATTTTTCATTAATGGACTAAACTCAGGCATGCAGAAGATTCTAGATGATGGAGAACTTTTTTGAGAGGTGGGCCCCAAGCAGTGCTCAGGGAATTTAAGGGCCACTCCTAACAACACTCAGCCTGACTCTGTGGATTAGACAATGATTCATGCTTGGGCTCTTCAAGATTGGGGACCACCAGGTGCTTGAGAATCACCAGCACTGGGCCCTGCAGTTCTCGGCAGAACCAAAAGATGGGCCTCAAGGCCCCATGCAAGTTGGCATGTGTTCTATACCTCCTTGAGCTTTCTCCCAGGCCTCAGCGAAGAGAATCTTAAAAAATATATAGTATCAAAATTAATTGAACAGGGGGGCAATAATGACCAAGGATAGTTCTTTATATTTCCCTGTGATTTTTTATGTGAAAGGAGGGTCTGCCAAGTAATGCCTTGGGGCCACTCCAGGCAAAACAACCAATTTGAGTTTTTCACTGGGCTTGGGATGACAGTTTAATGTCAAGATCTAAGGATACATGCTGCTCGGACCCAGCCATGCTGAGTACCTCTACAGTTAGGACTAGAGATCAAACTCAGACAGAGCCTTGTGTCTATAGTATATGTGCTGACATATACTATGTGTAAATGTCATATACTATTTAACATATATGCATAGTAAATATGTCATATACTATTTAGCTATATACTAAAGCTCAGGGGAAACCTGAGTTTTCTCCCTTGTTCTGCCTCTTGTGTTTTACCAGCCACTCAGTCATAAGCAGAACAACAGATTGAAGTGAGATGAATATTTTTTTAATACTCCATTTGTTTATATAATCACTGTAGCACTGTCCTCCCATTGTTAATCCATTTGCTCAAGTGGGCACCAGTAACATCTCCTTTGTGAGACTTGTTGTTACTGTTTCTGGCATATGGAAAACACCACAGGTAGCTTGCCAGGCTCTGCCTTGCGGGTGAGATACTCTCGGTAGCTTGCTGAGCTCTCCAAGAGGGGCGGAGGAATCGAACCCAGGTTGGCCGCATGCAAGGCAAATGCCCTACCCACTGTGCTATCGCTCCAGTATAAATAAAGTATTTAGTACTCATATGTGAGAGTATTTAGAGTCCTTTTGTGGGATATTTAAGAGATTCTCTTTGACTAGAAGAGCAAGCTAGTCCTAAATGTAATTAGTGAAAGCTATCACATACTAATTTTTTTTTGTCTAATCACATTATGAAAATTTGCTGTATTTGGAGAATTCTTCCCTAGCCAAGTAACTCCTTGTTACAGTTTTAGAATGATTATAATTGTAGAAAAGAGTGAGTTCTATTAGCATTTTGTGAGCAGAAGATTATATTAACATTATCTCTACTTCTTCCATGAAGAGAAAACAATCTTCTGAGTTTTTTAATTGAAAAAGGATAAAAGTAAAAAGATATTTCATGGGCCATGGAGAAAAGGCATTAAAATGCTTGCCTTGTATGCGGCTAAACCCAGTTCAATCTCCTCCACCACCTGGGCCCTTGTATAGCTCCTGAGCACTGTCAGGTGTGGTACAAACAACCCCACCCCCCTAAGAAAAGTGCATTTCAGGACCATGTAATTTGTATATGATAATAGCGTTTTTATAATATTAGGTAGAACACAAGAAATTCCTGCCTAATCTATTATGGAAACAAAACATTAGATAAATATTTTTGCATGGAATTCTTGAAACATACTGACAAGTTTTATAATAGCCTCTTTAGTGAACTACTGAGATTTGGGGAAAGCCTTACTGTTTTCCTTATAATGTTTTTCATGACCTTAAAGCACACCACTAATACCTAGGGACAGGAGTGAATTAATGAGAGATTATAACATTGATATAGCCCACTCATCGGGTTATTTGTTGCCAGAATATTAAGTAAAAGATATTTAGTCATGGGATAAGCTGTAGAGTTGCTGAGTTAGTTCACTATTATACAACTACCCATGGTAGAAGACAACTTAAAAAAGAATATCCAAGTAACTAATGCACACAGAGCATTTAATAGTCAACAGGGCTGCTTTGCAAGTATAGGCAATGCCTGTTTACTGATTGATGAGACCTTGTACCATGAGATTGTATTTATTAAAGGCAAAATTTTAGTCATTCTATGCACAAGTGATGATTGTTGAATGTTAGAGTTTTTCGTGAATTAGAATGGTCAGATAAGAATCCTAAAATTGACTGAATGGTTTTATTGTCCTGACTCTACTTAAAATTACTAAAGCTTCAAATTGCAATAAGTGCTATGATGGGGTTGGAGGGACAGTACAGTGGGTAGGGTGATTGCTTTTAACAAGGCTGACCTGGGTTCAATCCCCATACCACATAAGGTCCCCTGAGCCCTCTAGGTGATCCGTGAGCACAGAGCCAGGAGTAAGCCCCGAGCATAGCCCAAACAAAACAAAGTCATGTTGTGAGTGAAATTCTAAGTTCGAATAATGATTTCAGTCCATTTTCCAAAATTAACACTATGTTTAACCTGAAATGAGTCTTCAAATATTTGCTAAGATACTTCAGCGTCATCATGTTAATAGTAAATTTTGGGTGTTTTTTGGGCCACACCTGGTGGTGCACAGGGCTTGAAATGGCAATCACATTTAAAAAAAAAATTGGGGCCCCAGGTTTGAGCCATACCAGGCTGTGCTCAGAAATTATTCTTGATAGGCTTGGGTACCATATGGGGTGCCAGGGAAGGATCCTGGGTTGACCACATGCAAGAAAAACACCCTCTCTACTGTATTGTCATTCTGGCCCCTATATTTGGTTGATGTATCAGGTTAGTCAGTCCCTATTATATTAAAAATCCCTCATAACTGATATTAAAATCTCTAGGTGGTAATTCTCTAGTTACTCCAATGAAAAATTCATGAGTATGAGATTAGAAAATTACTGTGTCCCATTTTGTTAA
Source organism: Sorex araneus (assembly GCF_027595985.1). Taxonomy (NCBI): domain Eukaryota; kingdom Metazoa; phylum Chordata; class Mammalia; order Eulipotyphla; family Soricidae; genus Sorex; species Sorex araneus. The sequence goes on from NC_073306.1 coordinate 75,412,884, forward strand.
TAAGCAGCCGGCTGCTCTGTTACTGTTGTGTACACTACGTACATGTTTACCTTCCTCCATTCTTGCTCTGTGTATAATAAAATACGATTATTGATTTTCTATCATCTTTGGGAAGTAGTAGAAATAAAAGCAAGCAGACTCAAAAGCCAGGCATCAGAGGGTCATCCAAGAAAATGAGGGTACACAGCCTTATGAAGGGAACCCCCTCACACTCAGCCATGCACATAGAAGTGGGCATTATAGTGAACAGTAGCTGCAGATGTATCATTTGACTCTTA